>NC_052347.1:600000-1200000 GCF_016432855.1 Salvelinus namaycush | reverse complement strand
GGTAATTTGCCCTGATTACTACAAATTTAGATAGCTGGCTAGACTAACTAGAATCTCAAATGCACACTCCTCGTGCCCTCTCTCCTTGCCTTCTTCTCGAAACCCATTGATTGAGAAAGCCAGAGATCCCTCCCCTCTGACCTTCTCCTCCGATGGGTTTTAAAAAAGGAGGCGAGGAGAGAGGACGCAAGGAGTATGCAATTGAGATTCTCCCCTAGACTAATCCAAAAATGTTTTATGACATAGGTTAGTTGAGTGACCGTCAGTGAGTGACATATAGCAAGAGGAAAACCGCTGATGCACAACTACAGTTTTGAAATTGCACCTTGTCTATTCTACTATTCTGACTCTCAACAGTAGTTTGAGACCCTGATTGAGTTCCTAAAAAACATATGTGTAATTACGGCCATGCCTCTATGGTCATGTAGAGAGGCAGCCAACTATTGAAACAAGCTCCAGCTGCTGATATGCAACTTTACCAGCTCTCTGGTGTTGCTCTATCCTACTCTCTGCAAGTCCTGGCGACGCCCATCAGTGAGGCATTACGTTTAATGTAGCCAAAGGAAAGATGCGGGACTGCGTGATACGTGCACTCTTGGCATTGTGCAGAAGCTACCGCAGAATGACAGTTAATGTGATTGATAGTAAAGCAGGCTGTAACTTACCTCTCGTAGAAGTCTCTGCAAAGTCGTGTCGATCAGCTGAGGAGAGAGAGGAGAGAGAGAGGAGAGGGGAGGGGAGGAGGAGAATCCTGAGTCAGCCTCTCTCTCTCTAAAATTCAAATTCAATGTTGCCAAAGCAAAGTGATACACATAAAAACTATGAAAACAACATCGGCAACGTTAAGAATATCTAGAAATACTCAATAAAAACTGGTAAACAGATCTTAATTTGAGCCGGTTTAAAAGTCGATAACTCATGAAAAATGACGGGAATGCTTAAGTTAAGGGCTCTGACAATACAGAACGGATGGAATGTATAGGCTATGTCTGGAGGTTCTGTTTGAACACCCATTTATTACATTCTGTTAAAGAAATGAATGAGAACACACATAGGAACGTTTTATTGATATCCCATAGCTAATCAAACAGTGGACACACACACGCGCTACCCTACCCGAACCCTAGACTACATTACACTACATCTGCATAATAGTCGCGGGAGGCTCAAGAGAAGCCATCCCATTGCCTTTGCAAGTACTGTCTGCCATCCGTCCAGTCCTGTATTTCTGCTGTGGTGAATTCCTTCCCCTTGCTCTTTTTTTCTGCTGCTTCACATCTGTGAAAGCTCAAGCCACAAAGGAGAGGAGGAAGCAGATGTTGGTGTGGAGGGCCTGGAGGGGAGCTAGCACTCTGAGGAGAAAGGGGGCACAGGGCTTTACACATGGATTCAGGGACAGACAGGGTGGGGTAGTGTTATTGTTGGGGTGGAGACAGAAGGTGGGGGGGGGGGGGAGAGGGGAGAGGTAGGCTAGCTTGAGGGAAGGAAAAGATTGGGAGGGAGGACCATCGCTGGGGAAGAATTGGTGGCAGAAACCTTGGGGAAGGGACAGTAACACACACATGCCCATGTGCAGGCACACAGGCAAGCACGCACGCACACACGTGCGCACACAGAGATCCACTTTTAGCAGAGACAATATATGTTTGACTATTTATTGGGCTCAATAGTTTTTGTTAATTAGAATAGACACAGATACAGCACAACCATGTTGGCACAACCGTCTACCTGCAGCAAACAGTGAGAATGAACAGGCCTATTTTTGCCAGTGCTGTGAGAGCCGAGAGCGGAAGTTGATTTCAGATTGGTGTACACGTGTAACACAAGCACATCTGGAGCGCGTTACCGCCTAGGGGTCCAGGATTGAAGGAGACTCCACAGACTGTTATGTAATTATGTCAGGCGTGTTTTTCTTCTTCTTTCATCTCCATGCCATTAACAGACACATCTGACCCATATTTTATTGACTAATAAGTTGACACTGACTGACCTCCCTTGAACTACCAGTGTCAATAGTACCGGTTTGTGTATATCTATGAAGGAAGGGAGGGAGGAAATAAGGATGGAAGGAAAGGAGGGAGGAAATAAGGAAGGAAGGCTATTTTTAAAACTTTATTTGTAGCTCTATATGCTTTCATTCAGACTATTGATTCACCTTTCAACTGCAAGCTACTCAACCATTATCTCTTTCTCTGTACCTTTCTTTTCCCCCAATGTCAACACCACTCCTAATCTTAAAAGAGGATACTGCAAAACATCCAAAAACATTCGGCTGTGAGAACATAATTGTCCCACAAATGTAATGTGTTGAAGGAAGGGGAACTGATAAATCACATATCAAACCATGTTTTAAACTACGTCAATATGCTTTTTGTTTCATTGACTATCCTTCAATTTGAATGAATGAATGAACATTGAATAAATAATACAAAAACACCAGATGTACAATAAATTATTTATATTTGGGGATATATTAATGGTGAGATTCCAAAATGAAATTCTTCAGCATGAGCCTCCTCAATCATATCCTCGACATGAGCTCTTGACCTGTGACCTTTCCTACAAGTGGTCACATGTTTATACAGTTTGTTCTGACACACCTAGTCCTTAACCACTGACCCCGAGTTGACCTCTCATTTTCGCATCTCATTAAAACCTCCATAACCCTCTCTAGACTCGCTCCTTGTCTCTATTCAACTTAATTGCCCACCAATAACCAGAAGGTAGAGGCCCGCATCCGAAATGTGGTGCACTATATGTGGAATAGGGTGCCATTTGGGACACAGTCAGTGTTCCACCAGGCAGAACTCATTCCTTTTTATGAGGTGGCAAACATTATTTGACCTTGTGTCCGTGTGTTTGTTATTTGGAGTGTCTACTGAAACATAGACACCAATGCAGTAGTTCATGTGGCATTCAACAAACTTGGGTAAGATTTTTGCTGAGATATAAAGATTTGTTTCTGTTTCAAATCTAGGACAATGGATTATGAATGTATGTTTACCTACGAGTAGCATTCTCTTGTCCAAGATCCCCTGATATCCCAAAGTAATAACCTGTGGCTCATCCCCCCTATCAATCATAAAATGATGTGCATGCAAAAAGCTAACAACGGGCTGCAGAAGATCTCACTACTGCAATGGTCCATGTTACAATGTGGCTCAGTGACTCATGTTTTCATTTTTTTAAAACAACAGTCAGTATGTTCTTCACAAAGAGGGCAACTGATGCTACTCAGCCAGATGTCTGTGTCAGGGGAGAAACTCCAGTACCTTGGCATCATACTTGATTCCAACCTCTCTTTCAAAAATCAGGTGAAAGGGCCTCCAGAATGGCGCAGTGGTCTAAGGCACTGCATCGCAGTGCTAGAGGCGTCACCACAGATCCGGGTTTGATCCCGGGCTGTGTCGTAGCCGGCCGCGACCGGGAGACCCATGAGGCGGCGCACAATTGGCCCAGCGTCGTCCAGGTTAGGGGAGGGTTTGGCCGGCTGGGATGTCCTTGCCCCGCTCTAGCGACTCCTTGTGGCTGCCAGGCACATGCACACTGACTGCGGTCGCCAGCTGTACGGTGTCTCCTCTGACACATTGGTGCTTCTGGGTTAAGTGAGCAGTGTGTCAAGAAGCAGTGCGACTTGGTGGGGTCGTGTTTCGGAGGAAGCATGGCTCTCGACCTTTGCCTCTCCCGAGTCAGTACGGGAGTTGCAGCGACGGGATCAGTCTGTTACTACCTTTTGGATATCACGAAATTGGGGAGAAAAAGGGGATAAAAGTACCCCCAAAAAATTAAAGCAGGTGAAAAGGGTAACTCGAATATCCAAATTGAACCTAGCTAATTTCCAATACATATGACATTGTTTGACTACAGAGACAGCAAAACAGTACTTAAATTCTATGATACTCCACTTACTTAACATACTGCTTGACTAGATGGGCAACATTAAAACCCATTCAGTCTGTCTACAAACAGGCTCTCAACGTGCTTGATATAAAGCCCAATAGCCATCCTCACTGTTACATCCTCAGAAAGCATGAGCTGTTGAGTTCAGAAAATCTTGTGCAATAAATGTCTTGTATCCAAGATCCTAAATGGCCTGACCCCCCCCGCCCCCCCCCCCCCCCCCCCTCCCACTTAGTACTTTTGTCATAGACAAAAGCCATGGCAGTAGATCCACAAGGTCTGCCATGAGAAGTGACTGTATAATTCCCATAATCAAGGAAAAACACCTTTATTCAAACTGCTTTCTCTGTGAGATCTACCCATGTCTGGAACACACTGCCATCAGACACACATAACTGCAGCGCCTATCTCACCTTCACAAAAAAAACATAAAGACATGGCTAAAGGACAATCAGACTTGTGAACATCATTGTTAGCAATGTATTGCCGCTTTCCATGTTATCTGTTGTTTCTTTATATTTTTTTATTCAACCTTTATTTACCTTGGCAAGTCAGTTAAGAACAAATTCTTATTTACAATGACAGCCTACAAAAAATATATATATATGGGGGCCTCCCGGGTGGCGCAGTGGTCTAGGGCACTGCATCGCAGTGCTAACTGCGCCACCAGAGTCTCTGGGTTCGAGCCCAGGCTCTGTCGCAGCCGGCCGCGACCGGGAGGTCCGTGGGGCGACGCACAATTGGCATAGCGTCGTCCGGGTTAGGGAGGGTTTGGCCGGTAGGGATATCCTTGTCTCATCGCGCTCCAGCGACTCCTGTGGCGGGCCGGGTGCAGTGCGAGCTAACCAAGGGGGCCAGGTACACAGTGTTTCCTCCGACACATTGGTGCGGCTGGCTTCCGGGTTGGAGGCCTGGCTTTCGACCTTCGTCTCTCCCGAGCCCGTACGGGAGTTGTAGCGATGAGACAAGATAGTAATTACTAGCGATTGGATACCACGAAAATTGGGGAGAAAATGGGATAAAATTTATAAAATATATATATATTTTGTCTGTAGCTTGCTTGTTGCTTTTATATATTTTGTTCTGTTTCTTTTTGTGCTATTGCTCTGTCTGTCTGTGTGCTATGTGTTGCTTGTCATATGTTGCTCTGCATGTTCTCACTGCTCTTTGTTTGTCTGTACTGTTATTAGATAACCTGCCTTGTTTTTAATAACCTGCCCAGGTACTGCGATTGAAAATTAGCCGGCTGGCTAAAACCGTCACTTTTACTGAAACGTTGATTAATGTGCACTGTCCCTGTAAAAATTATCTCATTAAAGTAAAAGTCTTTATATAATGCCAGGGATGAGAAAGTATATGAGAAGCATCACATTTTGTATGGTAATTATTTTAAGTCCACCACACCATCTGGAATGAATGGGAAATAAAGTGCATCTTTGGAACACGATCCACATTTGTCCCTGGTTATCCCTGTTGCCTCAAATAGAAGTGCTTCCATATGCTCCCTCCCTCTAATTTAGGCTAGTCTGTATCTTGGTTACGATTACAGTGTTGTCGACACTTTCCTCCGGGCTCTGTTTCTAATCCACACAAATAAAGAGGACAGACACACTCGACTTGGCCCTACATCCTCAGATTCCAGGGTGGACCCGTTCCAAGACAAGCTCTGATTTTGTAGAATTACTGTATGCTAGTCACAATTTTTTATTTCCCTCCCTCTGTCTCTCTCTCTGTCATTGTAGCTTCATCACCCAGCACAAGCTGAGGAGGAGGGTGACAGACAAACAGGCAGGCAAGGGATCCTCAAACAAACAGAGACTTACACGAGACAAAATCAAGCAGGCGCCCCATACTCTGTGCAGATGGAGGTAACAGAGTCTTATACAAGTGCAATGTTAGGACTGATGGCTGAGGAAAATATGTAAATATCAATGGAGAATTCAGTGGAGAATTCAATGGAGAATTCTTCCTGAATTAATTTAGTGTACAGATGGAAAGTGATACAAATTCTACAGAAAAAAAAGTAGTAAGCCAAGTTCACAGTGACCTTCTGCTTTCGAGATTGATGTGGGAGTCTTTAGTTAGACTTTCAGTAGTCTTGTATCTCTATTAATTTAATCACTTGATACCACCTCTTGTCTTATCATTTCTCTTTGAATACACTCATTCTTCTTAGTTATAGAGAAGTTGTATTATAATACACGGGGGTATGAAAACTTTTTGTGAGCAGCTGAAAAGGTCAGGGAATCCACTGTGGATTTACCAGCAGTGTGAACTCCTCGAAGATGTCATACCATCTAGACTCTGTGAAGTTGGCTTGTCATAACAGCCTTACTGTTATCGTCATAAAACTATAGGGCTCCTCCCATTCTAGTCTTTGGAGTTTAAAGGGGCAATCTGCAGATCAAACAATAGCAAAGCGGTACACCCTGACACTGTTTATGTAAATAGCTGAGGGATGGAGAAGTATAACCACTATAACATTCATGGACAGAGTTATGGATGCAAGAACTGACAATCCATGAGATCAAAATTATGGTTAACCATGTTCTGAGGCATACTCAGTGTTTCTTTACAATTACATTGTTTACAAACATTGGAGAAGAACAAGCTTATATTTGGGGTTTTGGTGGGGTAAGACAGTTGAACTAAGCTCATAACATATGTATAAGTTATATTCTTCAAGAATCAATGGGTATATATAATTAATCTGAAAGTAAAAAAATGTATGTAACAACTGCAGATTGATTGCCCTTTTAAGGTAAGCCAATCAGTGATTTAGGTCTGCTATTGTTTTCTTGGCTGTACATTACAAGGTAGAGGATTTATTCTGTCGTATTTATTCTATTGCCACCTGGTGGTAAAAAGCTGACCCCACACTAAACTGTTTAAAGGCCCAGTGCAGACAAAACAGCTGACGTAACAAACACTGTAAAGTGTGAAAAAAAATGTATTAGTGTTATTTCCTGATAGTTGCTGGTTGAAAATACAATCCGCACAGGGCCTTCTAATCAGCAGGTTTGCATGGGTGGGAGTTTTGGCTTTCCATGGTGATATCACCATGCAGTAAATTGGTTTGTAGAACACTAACAAACAGAGTTCCAAACGTCTCTGCCAATAACAGCTAGTTCTAAGTTTTCCCCTCCTTACTCAGACCAGACAATGCTAGCAAAATTCTTGTCAGGAAATGCAGCTCTGACTCGGGTTCTGCTGTGGGGAAGTGGTTCGACAGCCTTTCCTCTACACGGAGCCTGCTTTTCCTGTGTCTAGCCTTCTCAATGGCAAGGCTGTGCTCACTGAGCCTGTACTTTGTTTTTGTAACCATGGTTAAATCAAATTTGATTTGGATTTGATTTGAATAGTTTGCCATGGTGTACTGTCGATTTAGGGCCAAATAGCATTACAGTTTACTTTGTGCTTCTGTTTGTGTTTCCCCATAGGTAATGTAGTTTAGTTTTGTCTGTGTTGTAATTTGGTTTATTCTGACTAATTTGATGTTCGGGGCCTGAGGATTCAGTGTGTTAGTAGAACAGGTTTGTGAACTCAGCCCCATGAGGGGACTTTTCGCTGCCGTAAAGTGCAATTGGTTCAATGACAAATTCAATTAGCTTTAGCCACATTTTAATATGTGGCTAGGTATTTAAAATGTGGTATTAGGTATTTCAATTTGAATTAATGGTGTAGAATGCCCTGCGTGGTTTTCTCTCAGTTAATTCACTGACCCCCCACCCCAACCTCAAATACAATTTTCTTTTCATCATAGCAATGCCTTGTAACAAGTAAAACAACTTTTTCAAGAGAGCGAAAGTCAGCGATGGGGACGTAGTGTCACAGTTAAATGTCAGACCACAAACTAATACATAAACTCATTCACACACCTGACAGGACATGTTTACACACACAAACAGACCTAATTTCGCATCCCAGCTTTCATAAGCCACAACCACCCTTAGATCGGTTACCCAGTTACACTCTCATATCAGAACCCCTCCCCCACACAACTCACAGGCCCACACACATGCACACACAAACACGCACACATACATACACACCAGTGCAGGCTCCTCAGAGGAGGAACGGGAGGATAAGGGAAAGGGGGATAACTAGTCAGTTGTACAACTGAATGCATTCAACAGAAAATTGTCTTCTTAATTTAACCCAATCCCTCTGAATCAGAGGACCCTCCTCCTCAGTGAATTTCATTTTTTTTAAATTGGTAAAACAATTCAAAAGCATTTTTTTTATATAAAACTATACTGAATATACTCATTACACCAAATAATTGATTATAACACACTGTGTGTAACGGATGTGAAATGGCTAGCTAGTTAGCGGGTACGCGCTACTAGCGTTTCAATCAGTTACGTCACATGCTCTGAAACCTAGAAGTAGTGTTGCCCCTTGCTCTGCAAGGGCCGTGGCTTTTGTGGAGCGATGGGTAACGACGCTTCGTGGGTGTCAGTTGTTGATGTGTGCAGAGGGTCCCTGGATCGAGCCCGGGTATGGGTGAGGGGACGGACTACAGTTATACTGTTATATGTGTAGCAATGGAGGTCTACAATAGCCTCAGCAACACTCTGTAGGGTAGCACCATGGTGTAGCCGGAGGACAGCTAGCTTCCGTTCTCCTCTGGGTAACGGTAGCTAACTCTATTCCGTACAGATGTTGCGAACCGCGGCATTCAAACAAGGCTGCGATGAAAACTAATAGGACTGTAGAGACTGTGTTGGCATCAAAATCCGGGGTGTAAACAACCCTTCAATTCCAGCGTTGATTAATATTAATCAACGCTTAATCAATGGTAATAGACCAATAGTATGCGAGGAAAGTTGAAAAAAACGCTGTACAATACATTGTGACATATCGTGAAGTATCGTACGGCACACATTATGCAACACATTGTGTGCCGTACAGAGTCTTTCCACCAGGGGTAGCGAGAGGGACAGGGAAAGGGGCATACCTAGTCAATTGTACAACTGAATGCATTCATTTTTCGCGTCATCTCTGCACGCCATCATGATTCTTAAAAGCCGCGAGACAGCCGCAGTTTACTTGTGAAGATAACTTTAGCGCCGCCCTAAAAACCCTAAAAAACCCGCCGCCCTAAAAATAGTGATACATTATATAAACGCTTTATAGTGTTTTATTAACATTTTTGAGAAATCGGTTGAAAAAAGCAGTTTCCCCATACGACATCTCTTCCCCTTTCACTATAACTCAGTAGCCTTCTCTTCCCCACCACACATTTTTTAAAGGCCAGGTGGAGCTCCATTGCATTCTTCAATCATGCAGAGACAGGCAGCATGAAGGTCTGAAGTTTGATTTTGCTGGAAAGCAGAGAAATTGTGCTTTACAATGGTATTCATATTACAGTTGACCTGGAAGTATACATTTTTTGGGGCACTAAAAACACTGTCACGTACGGAAGTTTGTTAGTTTTCGTTACATTGACTTACAATACAAAACCTAGGAGGCCCATGGTCCTCACCCCCTTCCATAGACTTACACAGTAATTATGACAACTTCCGGAGGATGTCCTCCAACCTGTCAGAGCTCTTGCAGCATGAACTGACATGTTGTCCACCCAATCAAAGGATCAGAGAATGAATTTAGTACTGAAAGCATAAGCTGCAGCTAGCTAGCACTGCAGTGGATAAAATGTGGTGAGTAGTTGACTTGAAGAGAGAGAAAGACCATAGCTGAACAGTTTTGAACAAATTAATTTATTCCAAAATGAAGGAGAAGCAAGAGAGAAATAGAGAGAGATAGTCATTGTTTTTTCAGTTTCACTTACTTAGCTAGCAGATGCAGCTAGCTAGTTTAGCCCACTCAAACACCCTGCTCAAAACAGAGGGTTGCTAGCTATGACTATTCAACACAACATTCCAACACTTCCAATTCAAGGTAAGCTTTTGGTTTTACAAATGCATTGCCACCGGGGCAAGTTCTAAAATGCTTACTAACTGGTACACTGTAACGTTACTGCATGATTGTAGGGTTACGAAGGCGTTAGCTAGTTCTATGAGTTATTACGTTACTTTAGCTAATATGGTGACAATGATGTAGGCTGTGTGTAGCGATTATAACTCATTTTCGACCAAATTAGCAGTTACTGCCTTTTTGCTTGGTACTGTAGGGCAGACTAAGCCCACAAACATAGGAAGTTTAAGGCTGACCCACTTCTCTTCTGCCAGAGGTTTTATTCAGGTCTTCATACAAACAAGCTGTCAGTGAACGCATTTAAAGACAAAAACAACTAGCAGCACTAACTATCTGAGATAAGTAACAACGCATTGGCAAACCAGCTGCCTCAATAGTAATACAAGTAATATACTAAATGTATATAAAATACAAATAAACTACATGCAAAAAATTATTTTGTACCTGCATTATCTGAGCCTTGTGTCATAGTTTGCACGAAGAATAAGAATAAGAATAAGAATAAGTTCAACAGCTTAACTAAAATGTAAATTGAGTGATAAATGGATTGTTCAAATAGACTTGTTGCTGTAGGTATTCTGCAGCTCATTAATGGTCAAATAGCCGCTACAACTGGGTTCCACTGTCATTGAGGAGGATCTGCCTAGAGCAGCCTCTACAGGCCAGGCATTGTAACTGCCGCTAGGCGCCATGGCAGAGTTAGACTCAGGATTCTGAAGGGGGAGTTGAGGGAGACTCAGGGGATGGTGAGGGCCTGGAGGGATCCCAGCAGGCAGGGAGACTGGTAGGACAAGAGGAGGGGGTGAATGATGGTCAACTGGAGCCACATCCCTTTCCTTCTTCCCCTTTCCTTCCTCCTCCACCTGGTCCTTCCCCTCTACGCTCTCCATGCCGAACCCAGAGTCTGGGCTCTGGGGCTCGCTCTGCAGCCGACCGAGAAGTTCCAAGAGCTCATAGGAGGAGGATGTGGTGGTGGCGTAGAGAGAGCTGTGGTCCTCCTGGTAGGTGAAGTAGACGGGACAAGACTCGATGCGGAGGCCGCTGGGGTAGAAGTAGCCGGTGTTGGAGAAGCAGGAGGACTGGCCACTGCTGTTCCAGCCATCAGAGGGGGTGTTGGGGTCAGAGTGTAGGAGGAAGGCCGCGGTGGTGGAGCTGGTGGAGTCGGTGACGTCCCAGACTTCTGTTCCAGACACCTCCACAGGGGAGATGTCCTCGCCGGGCTGGGCGGTGATGAAGCACTCTGGAGCAAACATGGGGCTCAGCCATTTCTGCATGGGGAGGGCCAGAGACACACGTCAGTATACGGAGCACTGTACAGTGTCACAGTTATTGGTGAAATTTAAAGTTTTGCTGATACTTAGGCAAAATGACAAAGGATAAATATTTTGCTGCATCTACACTGGCAAGTATCAAGTTTTAAAAGTTGCTGCAAGATCAGTGTGTGTCTGTGTGCTTGTTTGTAAGTCTAAAATGAGTGCATACGTGAGTTTATTGGTGTGTTGATGTGTGCGTGTGGTAGAGAGAGCGTGTCTATGTCTGCATCTAACTGTTAATGCAAGGAGTTCAAACCAACAGAGAAACCACATCAAGGGGCCTATGCTCATGACTAATGTTTTCTTAAGGTTTTTACTGTGGCTGGGCACTTTCCTTTTACTGGCAACTAAAGAGACTGTTCCCAACTGTAAGCATCAAATGTAAGTAAGTAGTAAGTAAAGTTAGATAAGGACATAAATATGGACATTTGCACTCAACCAGGTTCAAGAATATTATATTAGGCTGTCCACTAGGTTTTCATATCAAGAAAACATTCACGCTAGTGAATAAAACCACATACACAGAATTTTATTGGTTCAACAGGTTTCAAGTTTAGCAGGAAGTTGGAGTATTTTCCAGGTACCTGAAGGTTTCCACCATGGATAGAGTGAAGTGGCTGGAAGTACTTGGCGGGGTCAGGCACATACTGGTGTTTCCTGTAGAGCACCAAAACAACATGGATTTTAGTAAACCATCTTGGGTCTGTCCCAGAATTAACTTGACACTACATACCCAAACAGACCTGACATACCCAAAAAGGTCCTGACAGCTAATTCTGCTTCATATTGGATTATGCAACCAATGATAAAAATCAAGCCCCCGTCATCAACATGGCACAAGACCAAATTAACTCACTGAGCCAAAGGTTGTGGGTCTCACTCCTGATCTGACCCAACAATACGCATATAAATACACCTTTACACATTACTCACCTATTGTTAATATGTGTTTTGTAGAAGACTAGCAACATGACAACGATGAGAGTGAAAAACGCACCGCTCAACACCAGCCACAAAGTCAGGTCCGGGGACTCCGCTGGAACACAGAACGTAAGCACGGTTGGAATATATGTCTCAGAAATGCATCTGGATGCATTTAACAGGGATCGTTAACACAATTTTGTAGACCAGCAAATAAGTTTTATTCCTGTATGGGCCGCATGAACTTCACTATGCACCGACTGTCAGTTTCTCTGGATAGGATAGAGTCTTCTGCATGACCGAAGATATAGTAGATGTAATGTTTAAGTTTGTGGCATGGCATCAAACGTACCAAAGGTTGGTGAGACCTCGCCCTCTGATGTCCAGGAGGCAGTGGGGCTCCACTCACTCCAGTGGCTAGAGGGGGGACGGGTCGGCTTGACTCTCACCCTGATGTGATGAATCCCACTCTCCTCCACACCCAGCTCCATCCACGGTTCCTGCTTTGGTCTGGTCAAATTCTTGGCCTCCTGACAGAGACAGACAGGTAGACAAAAATAAGCATAATCACTGCAAAGCTACAAGACTGTCTCAAACTATTCAGGCTGAAATCCTGATTTGAGATGAGTGTGTGTAACTCAAATCGTACTACACCGGCTCTGACGCTCGTCGGATGTGGCAGGGCTTGCAAACCATTACAGACTACAAAGGGAAGCACGGCCGAGAGCTGCTCAGTGACACGAGCCTACCAGACGAGCTAAACTACTTCTATGCTTGCTTCGAGGCAAATAACACTGAAACATGCATGAGAGCACCAGCTGTTCCGGAAGAATGTGTGATCACGCTCTCCGCAGCCGATGTGAGTAAGACCTTTAAACGGGTCAACATTCACAAGGCCGCAGGGCCAGACGGATTACCAGGACGTGTACTGCGAGCATGCGCTGACAAACTGGCAAGTGTCTTCACTGACATTTTCAACCTCTCCCTGTCCGAGTCTGTAATACCAACATGTTTTAAGTAGACCACCATAGTGCCTGTGCCCAAGAACACTGAGGTAACCTGTCTAAATGACTACCGACCCGTAGCACTCACGTCTGTAGCCATGAAGTGCTTTGAAAGGCTGGTCATGGCTCACATCAACACCATCATCACAGAAAACCTAGACCCACTACAATTTGCATACGGCCCCAACAGATCCACAGATGACGCAATCTCCATTGCACTCCACACTGCCCCACCTGGACAAAAGGAACACCTATGTGAGAATGCTATTCATTGACTAAGGCTCAGTGTTCAACACCATAGTGCCCTCAAAGCTCATCAATAAGCTAAGGACCCTGGGACTAAACACCTCCCTCTGCAACTGGATCCTGGACTTTCTGATGGGCCACCCCCAGGTGGTAAGGGTAGGTAACAACACATCCGCCACGATGATCCTCAATACACAGGGGCCCCTCAGGGGTGCGTGCTCAGTCTCCTCCTGTACTCCCTGTTCACTCATGACTGCACGGCCAGGCACGACTCCAAAACCATCATTCAATTTGCCGATGAAACAACAGTGGTAGGCCTGATCACCGTCAACGACGAGACAGCCTATAGGGAGGAGGTCAGAGATATGGCCATGTGGTGCCAGGACAACAACCTCTCCCTCAACGTGATCAAGACAAAGGAGATGATTGTGGACTACAGGAAAAAGAGGACCGAGCACGCCCCCATTCTCATCGACGGGGCAGCAGTGGAGCAGGTTGAGAGCTTCAAGTTCCTTGGTGTCCACATCACCAACAAACTAACATGGTCCAAGCACACCAAGACAGTCGTGAAGAGGGCATGACAAAAGCTATTCACCCTCAGGAGACTGAAAAGATTTGGCATGGGTCCTCGGGTCCTCAGATTCTCAAAAGGTTCTACCGCTGCACCATCGAGAGCATCCAGACTGGTTGCATCACTCCCTGGTATGGCAACTGCTCGGCCTCCGACTGCAAGGCACAACAGAGGGTAGTGCGAACAGCCCAGTACATCACTGGGGCCAAGCTTCCTGCCATCCAGGACCTCTATATCAGGCTGTGTCAGAGGAAGGCCCTAAAAATTGTCAAAGACTCCAGCCCCCCTAGTCATAGACTGTTCTCTCTGCTACTGCACAGCAAGCAGTACCGGAGTGCCAAGTCTAGGTCCAAGAGGCTTCTAAACAGCTTCTACCCCCAAGCCATAAGACTCCTGAACATCTAGTCAAATGGCTACCCAGACTATTTGCACCCTCCCCCCTCTTTACACCACTGCTAGTCTCTGTTGTCATCAATGCATAGTCAGTTTAATAACTCTACCTACATGTACATACTACCTCATTTAACCGGTGCCCCCGCACATTGACTCTGTGTCGGTGCCCCCCTGTATATAGTCTCGCTGTTGTTATTTTACTGCTGCTCTTTAATTACTTGTTACTTTTATCTCTTATTCTTATCCGTATTTTTTAAAACTGCATTATTGGTAAGTAAGCATTTCACTGTAAGGTCTACACCTGTTGAATTCGGCGCATGTGACTTAATAACATTTGATTTGATTTTGATCATGCTTTGATGTCTATGGAAGTGAAGAATCAGACAAAAATCACAGCTAAATCCTCAGGCACCGGTATTATGCATGACTACCCACTAATCAGATTCACCATAACTCATTCAGCAGGAATACTGCATGTTCAGCCAATACCACACTTTCACACCCACCCACACAATGGTTTGTCTCACTCACCCCCCATAGCTGGTCTTCCCTCTTCACCTTCACCTGGAACTCATATGCAAAGATCTTCCTAGACAGCGGACTACCAGCACTCCAGGTGACATTAATCCCATTGATGATGACCGGACTACCAGGAGGATGCATCTTAACTGTGAGGAAACAGAGGGAGATGTCACAGTCATCTAATACCGTGAAGTGAAAATATAGAGGAGGCGGTTTGGTGAACTAAGATCAGGTGATCAGTAACCTTGTCTGAGACCTGAAGACTTAATAATGTTGTAATTTAGCAGTGGTACATTGATATTGATAGTGGTACATACATTCAGTATTGAATATGGCCCATGCAAGAATCAAACTCTCAAATGAACCAGTGAAGAAGAACAGCTATTTAGTGAGAGGCTACTCTCGCAGGTACACTAGACGAAAGAGAGCACTGAAAAGGTGGACACTCACTGTGCTCGATAGGTGTGTATTTTATGAGGTTTACCGCCTCATACCCGTCACACTCCACCTTAATGCTGGGGAGGTTCTCGTTTGAACTGAAATACTGTAGAGAAACACAGTCAGAAAACAGATTGCATGTTTAATAAAGTAAGAACTCTTTGTAACTGTTCTACATTCATGGAGAATAATTCTAAGGATTCTAACTTTAATTCTCATTTTCACGTAGTTAAAAATAAATAAAAAATCACATGATATATTTAGTTCACTTTTGAAAAATACAATAGGAATCGATATATATTGAAAACAATGAAAATGATATGTAAAATAGCATATATGTACAATAACATATCATGGAGAATAACATACTGTATATAATTCTGATTCTGATATCAGGAAAAACTTACATGGCCCTTGAAGACAAAACTGCAGCCTCCTAAAGAATGACCTTCCAAGGGTTTGAGATCGCAACTACTCTGGCTATACAAAACAAAATAAATCAAATATAATATTACACAAGGATGCATTTATACCTCAAAACACAATGCAGTCATTTTCTGTAGTGCAGTAATAATAAAGACAGATTCCTTACAAAAAATTGTTTTCATAGTCTTCTCTTGTACCGCGGAGCTGGCATGCCACGTCTGGATCTATTCCCGAGCTGTTCCACACACAGGTGATGTTGTTGATGTAGTCATTCACACAAAACAGTCCTTGGAGGGAAAGACAGCAAAGGCAAACCAAAAAGAGAAATTCAATCAATAAAACGTGTTTCTCCACAAGGTGCAGGTACCGTTTGTTTTTCACAGATCTCATCTGAATGAGTAGGCTGAGAGTAACATGACGTCACTAGTTACCTTGGATGTTGTGAGTGAAGCCTGGTGGGACAGAGAGCAGGAACAGCAGGTGAAGCATGGACCACATCATTACCACCCCTGTCTAACTGGAAAACAAAAGATGACATAGATGAAGAAACTGTCACTTACAGAGCCTTGGCCATTACCGCCACTGTTTAAATGTAAAACAAAGATGATGAAAACTTAAGATGAAGAGGCTGTTATAACAAAGCACTGGAACAGTAAAAATCCTGAGTAACAGTAGCATAGAACAGCAGCAGACACGACACTGATAAGGGACATCCTCTAGAGTCTAGAGGATGTCCCTTATCAGTGTCGTGTCTGCTGCTGTTCTATGCTACTGTTACTCAGGATTTTTTTTTTTTTTTCCAGTAATGATGTCTCAGTTAGACAGGGGTGGTAATGATGACTCTCTGTCTAGAGTCTAGACAGTCTAAACACTATCCTCTTGAGTGCTTGTTGGACAAATTCACCAGGTTGGCCTAGATGTAAAAAACATATATATATATATATATATACAGTATGATGAATTGTCACATACGACGGATAGGTGTAATGAAATGTGTTGTTTTACAGAGTCAGCCATAGTAATACTAAGCAAATTAGGGTTAAGTGTCTTGCACAATGGCACGTGAACAGATTTTGCCCCTTGTTGGCTTGGGTATTCAAACCAGCGACCTTCGTTGTGGCTCAACACTCTAACCGCTAGGCTACCTGCCGTCCTAAGGATTCGTTTTAAATGACTACATTCGGTGATGCGGCAGACACCTGATGATAACAAGAACAATACAGGGATAGAAACTCAATGATAACTTGGCTTTTAATTTTTTTTAAATATAACATTTAAATCTAAGTTGAATCTTACAGAAAGTAAGTGCTAATGCACATGTAAACAAATAGGTATTCAACCTCTTCAGACTTACCCTCTCAGTCAGGGTCGACGTGTCAGCACAGTCCTCATTCTGTTCTCCTACTTTCTTTGCTCTGTTTTGACTATTTGACTTGTGCAGATGCTCCCTCCTCTCTGTCTCCTTAGCCTCAGGTAGGTCTCTGTCTGTCTGTCTCTCCCTTTGTGACTGTCTCTCTCTCTGCCTCTAGCGCTCTCTCACTCTGACTTTCTGTCTCTATCATTCTCTCCTGCTCCTTAACGCTATCGCTCTCTTTCTCTCTCTCTCTCTCTCTCTCTCTCTCTCTCTCCTTCCCTCTCGATTGAAGTGCCCAATGACATTTCACGGTGACACACGTAACCACAACCTCTCGCTAAGGCTGACATTTGCCTGTGTCTTGCAGGAAGCCACACAAAACACTGAAGATTTAAAAAAAAAAGTTGAATTACCATTCTCTACAACAGTGTTTATCAACCTTGGTCCTGGGGACCCAAAGGGTTGCCCATTTTAGTTTTTGCCCTAGCAGTCACACACCTGATTTAAATGAAAAGGTGTGATGATGAGTTAAATTAAGTGCAATAGTGCTTGGTCCAAAACAAAGATGTGGTAGCCTTTCCTAGGACCAGGATTGAGAAACACTTCTCTACAAGACATACTCCACAAGCAAAGCCATTAGGCCCCTGAGCCCCTGTATGTGTTAAGGTATAAATAGTCAATACACCGCATCCTGTTTCAGTCGAGCACCAGTAAAGTAGGCTAGAACAGAGACGCACGTTTACACTGACATTGCGTTGGAGAGGCAGTTGCAGCGCGTTCTGTGTGGTACATACGTTGGATTGCATTTATCGAACGTATGCCTCAAACTGTATGCGTAGACGGCTTGACTAAAAAATGGTAGCAGAAGGTGAATGTTGAACTTTTGTTGCACACATAACCAGATGATGCTGTGTACCATTTTGCGCAATGACACTGTCGGTGTGATCAAGGTGTAAGGTGAATACACTACATTTAGACATGTTAAAATAAATAATGGTTTTCCAATATACTGTATATCACTCATGAAAGCAAGTCAGGTCATACATTTTTTTCAATCAAGTGGTTAAATGGATAATGGAGTCAAAAGATCCTTGTGAAAGTCAATAAAATGCAGAAGTAGAAATGGCAATAGAAAGATGAACTGAGTTAGTATGACAAAGCAAAGGTCATCGGACATCTCATTTTGTAGCCATAGAAAGACAGGCCTTTTCCTCATAGAAGGAGTATTGGTATGTCTATGGTGTCATGCAGGAGGTCATGGCAGGCACCTGACAGTGTCAGATCTCCAGCACGATACCCATTTCCTCCATTCTTGGATTTCTTTCACATACTTACACATTATGCGACTTACAAAACAACATAAGCAATAGGTAGATAGCTATTTTATGTCACACGGTTACATGAAATGCTTTGTATCAATCAATGTACTGGAATGAATTTGTATTGAAAATGAAAATCATCCCTTCATCATAGAAACCGATCGAAACCTCTACTTGTTACAACATTACAAAATGCATGCTGTAGTAGATGCTTAGCACATTGACATGAGCAGGTCCTGTGAAGTGTATCTGCACATCTTATCTCATGCTTTATCTTTTGGTACAGGAGGGCATTGTGAAACACTCTCTTTATGTGAACGGCGAGGAACAAAGCACTCAATAAACAAAGTGAAGTTCAGGCTTGTGTTGCAACAACTGCCTGTTTGCTCACAGAATGCGAGTGTATACGTTGGTTTGGCCATGATGGCACTTTGACACCATCAGACATATGGGCTCTAGCTGAGTACTTTTCACTCTGCAGCATGGGTTAGGGAGGCTTGCAAAAGAGTGGCGGGGGTGGGGTAGGTGACACACCCGACACTTGTTGAAAGGTCAGAGTCCGCTTTGTGGCGGGAAGTTGGTGCGAGGCCTCAGTGTTATGTGTAGTTTGTGTACAGAAATGGTTTGTTGAGATCAGTGTGGAAGAACTTGACAGGCCTGCACAGAGCCCTGACCTCAACTCCATCGAACACCTTTGGGATGAATTGGAACGCCGACTGTGAGCCAGGCCTAATCGCCCAACATCAGTGCCCGACCTCACTAATGCTCTTGTGGCTGAATGGAAGCAAGTCCCTGCAGCAATGTTCCAACATCTAGTGGAAAGCCTTCCCAGAAGAGTGGAATCTGTTATAGCAGCAAAGGGGGGGCCAACTTCATATTAATGCCCATGAATTTGGAATGAGATGTTCGACGAGCAGGTGTCCACATACTTTTGGTCATGTAGTGTACTTTAAAAAAAAAATTTGTAGAGATTGTAGAGTGGTTTTGAACCAGCAACCTTGCCAGATATTGAATTTAGGTGAATAAAAAATATGAATTATAATTTAATTATAATAGATATACAGTTCATCAAAAGGTAATTTCCCTAATTTGACACCACAGTCAAGAAATATGTAATAGTAACATGACGCGCACCCCCCCCCCCCCCCTCCAACCATTGTCATCCTTTGAGCTGTTTCATTTTTTCCTGTTTCGTTCATTCCATCAGTTTCTTATTCTTGTCATTTGAGCAACTTCATTGATAATATGGTCAGGTCAGGTGGATTATAGCTACTTGCATGTACATTTGAGACTTGAGCACAGATTAAGTAAAAATGTACTTGAAGAATACTACAAAGCCGCTACTACCAACTTTCCAACCTAAAACAAAACATTGGTTGATGTGGTAACCACCTAATTGTGGTTTATGTAATATTCTTTTGTTGGTAAAATTGAATTTCCATTTTACAGTTTTATCTGAATATTGATAGATGCTGGTTTAACTGACAATCACATTCAGTAGGTTTCAGTAGTATGAGTAGATTTTTTGATGACAGCTATGAATCCCCTCAGAAGTAAGTGAGTTCTACAATACACAGAACATCAGGTAACTAAGGTGAGCGATGCTGTTCTACTTTTATTGAGGTAAAAGAGAGATCATGAACTTGTGTCTACATACAAATGTGTTGGAATGTGTTTAGAGGTCAGGAGATTAGTTGTTTTTGTGTGACAATGTTTGTGTGTGTATGCTTGTGCATGTGTGTGAATGTGACACTGAACGTACCAGAAAAGGTTTGTAAAGGCTTGCATGTAGATATATATGTGTAAAAAGAGATGTGAATAATGTGGAGGGTGCATGGGCGCTGCGGTGAAGGTGTGAAATGGCCACTGCGCCATGGCCTCATTTAGACCCTTGTTCTCCATTGCCTTTAGCACCTTGTTCAATTTCTGGTTCATAATGTTTCTTTCTGTCCATTTCACTATGGAAGAACAAATAAAATGAGGAGGAACGAAAACGGGGTTTGAGTATAAGTGGATGTAGCAAGGATAGAGCTAGTTGTCATATCATTGGTAGTAGTAATCAAATAAGTGGTGTTTATTATTCGCTTATTAGCTTATTATCAAGCTTATTATCAAAGCATATTATGAATAATGTAGCACTATTTGATTCATAGTACTACTAGGAGTGGTAGTAGTAGTGGTAGTAATAGTTGTTGATATAGCAATAAGTGGCATTAGCAGCAGATCACCCACCAATGTCATCAGTCCTGCGGCCGTACCAACGCTGGGCATCTGTAGGAGGGGCGGGCAAGTGGTGACCGATGTAGGAGTCTTTTATCAGGGACTTCCACACCAGAGGAGCTCCTGGGAAGAATAGAATAGAAACATGGATAGGAAAAGAAAAGAAAGGAACATGAGAATTAGACAGAGGAACAGTAATCATTGACTGTATATGTCACTGCCTGTGCTGATAATTCACTTTGTTATCATACTGAATCAGGGATGCCCAACAATGACCTGGTGCAACACTGACCTGGAAAGATGTTGGTGCGTAGACAGTGTCCCAGGCTGTGGTAGGAGCAATGGGGAGGGACGAAGGCTGACCGTTTGTCAGTATAGTGAGGCAGCACGAGAGGAGGAACCTCCGGGCATGCTAAAACGCTCACCTCCAACACACACACACTCACAGACACACACAGTTGCAAAAACATAATTGAGAGCTCTGTAGTGTGCATAGGTTATGGTGGAATACCAAGTTTTGGGATATAAACTGAATTATACCATCCCTCTCCAACGCTACTGACCTGCGGCTTGTCTCCAACTGTTGTCTCCGGCTGGCCAGTGGAGGTCATTGACTTGACTAACAAACAAGAGGCGATGAGGATTCTAGGTCATGTAAGCAGAGAACATAACTAAAGAATGCACTGCCTGACCACAAGTATTCTTGTTGTTGGTACAGTCCTGCAGGTTTCCCATGTCAACATTCACTTCCCAGTGTTCCATCAAAAGATGCAGCATTATAAACTCCTTCATAATAAATCTAATGATGCACAAACATTTGGGCAACCATGAGCTATAACAAATCAACATATGCTAATGCTTAAATAGAGATAATATACTTTTCTCGATTTATAGTAACTGTTTGACATAGTATTGGCTTTCAATGGGACTATTAGGCACTGAAAAGGTTCGTGTGAACCCAACAGAGAATTATACTGTGTTGCCCTCCCGCGAATAAGATTACTTTTGCACAGTTGACAAGTGCGTCTACTTTCAAAATCGCTAATGTACAGAACACTGGGACGCTGAAGGTCTAGGCTTATTTATTATTTTACACACGTGTCCACATTAGCGTTCAAAGTAAATATTATTTTAAAAATATAATCTTACCCTCATTAGGACATAGCCTAAACCAAAACTCAAGCTGAACCAAACCGGAAAAATGTGACAACCTTATTTTCCTGACATGAATTCGTGCTGGATCAGTTGGGCTACATCGTTGGCACGTTTAATTATCACATGTCAGGTGCATTGCATAGAATGTCCGTAAGTGAGAAATTACATTTTGTATTATTTTGTGGGAAAAGTACAGCCTAAATATACTTACATCTGTGCTTCGATTCAGAGCCTCGGTCGCTGTGTAGTTTTGCGAGTTTACCTCAATACATTAGATTTTTCAGAACCCTGCGCACCGTCCGAATAGGCGTGAAGAGTAACACGTTAGCTGGATAATGATGTCGTATTTATCCTAGAAGGTAGTTGCGTGAAGGGGTCTCTGATACAGTGTAGTGCGCATTACCTGACATTTGAACTCCATACTCGGAGCTAAAGGTCATTCAGTTATCCAATATAACACCACCACAGGAAAATAAAGTTTATACCTTAATCCCTCATAAAAGGTCAAATAAAACCTACCCTGTACATTTACCACACACAGACAATAACAAATTCAACTATCAGCGAAGAAACTAAAAGGAGAAAGGACACCGTTTAGTATTTTCCATTCAATTAACTTTATTTCACAATTCTTACATTATAATGTGTTTATTACTTTTAATACCACACACAAATATCAACTTGCTAAAACAATAGAAAAGAACACAAGATCCATATGGACCTACATATTTATATTATGTACATACACTCAAGTCTTTGGAGGTAAACCTCTTCAGCTCTCTATGCAGCACACTCTCAGCTCTGACATCCATCTTATTAAAGGTGCATCCCAATAAAAATCTACAATTAAATTCAACGTGACCAGACACTCAGAAAAATAAGGCTCACTTAACTTACGGGGGTCATTTATTTAAGTACAGATTCAGTTACAAAATGACGTATCAGACACTGCAATTTGAAATTATTTGTTATTAGACCTTATGACTATTTGATAAGACTAAACATAAGGCAAAGTAGCTTCCTGATTTATAGATCACAAATCCAAATGGAATCTTATTCAATTATAAGAAAGTGTTTTAGGCATGTTTTAGAAGTGAAATAGGCAACGACAAAAATTGTGGACAAATGTTATTATTTTGTTTGGTTTTAAAATGGCTCTCATGTAGACTACATGACACTTTTCTCATGTAAAGAAGAACATATCAAATAGTAGATTGATCATTGGATTGGTCCTCTAAGTGCTGCTTGCTGTTCAGTACCCAGGTGTTGTATCAGGCTTCTCAGGCAGATGTTCAGCTCAGCTTTATGTGGGGGCAAACTTCTTGGCCTGCGCCCTCACCCTCTTCTCATAGTCCATTCTGTTCTGACTAAAAGAGGCAACAAAGGGGGATTAGTCCATTATGAAATTGAGTATCACCCAAAAAGGCTATTATTTTCGGTTTAACGAAGAGAGATTGTGTATGTTTGCAAGTGTCTTAAAGCACACTAAGAGCCCCTTTACCTGTATCAATTATACAGTAGAACATTCAAAAATATTATAAAGTATCTCTCAACTGAAACTCACCAGTAAATTGTGTAGGCTTCTGCTTGTGCTGGGTCTTGGATGTTGGGTTCATTGAGAAGCTCTTGGATACCCAACAGGATCTGTGAACACAAAACAGATAAAGTCAGCTTTTAGAATGGATTGAAATACAAAACAATGCAGATCAGAAGACAATACCTCGACCAGAGAGTACCATGCTTTGATCCACATAAAAAAAATACAGTAATTTGATACCCATTGAGCCAATGTCGTGCATTCCTCCAAACCGGTGAAAGCACTGATGCCTCTCCCATTCTTTGTGTGTGTATATGTGTGTGTGTGTGTGTGTGTGTGTGCCTGTTTGATGGTGATGGCTGGCCTCCAGTCCTTCTCCTCCTCCAGGATGGAAAGACACACCGTGCCAGATGGGTAGACATTGGGGTGGAAAATGGGTGGCTCAAACTTGCCTGAGAGGATATAGAATAGATGATTAAAAAGCATTTCTGTTGACTTCCTTATCATCAATATCAAAAATGACTAGGAACAAAACACTGCACATCAGGGGTGTTAAAATGTTGAAATTGGGATCGTTAAAGTTAAGAAAAAATCCTTAACCGTTTTGTTTTTCACAAAATTAAAATCAAAGTGCAGTATTCACAAAACGACCAATTATAGGTCCTGATCGTCCTCATATAGGGGATTAAAGAAATATTATAGAAATACCTAATGCAACAATGCTGTAACAATTTACGCTACTTTATTAACCGGAGCTGTAATCAATGACTGTATATACAGTATGAAAGTAGCAGCTCAAGCAAGCAGAGGCGAGGGGCCATGTGGTATGAGTGAGTGAGTGACGAGGGGAACAGGAAGGGGAGAGAGATAGCAACCAAGTCGACTCGCGCTGGTAAACTAACTTAGTGCTAGTTATTTATCATCTCATCTGATTACATAGTACTTGTCTTGAGCTAACGTTAGCTTGGCTAATTGAGACTACATAACTGTGCTTTCCCCTCTTCAACTTAAGAAGCAGCCTACCTGTTGGCTCTTGGTGCTGTAGCCTGTCCTTCTCACTTAACCTAAGATCTGTCATTTTAATTCCATCTTAATTGATTAGCCTAAATATCTCCTAATAACTTGCCACACGAAGGCTCTAGCTCTATTACTATAGCCTAATGCCGGTTTGATGACTTGTGAATGGTCGATAAGAACAAGCTGCAGGTTTACTCACATTTTGGCGGCGAGGAAGGATAGTCATCTTTGAACAGCATTCGGAGTTTGTATTGGCCTCCCTCCCACAGCGTCTAGAGAATTGAAGAACATAGTTATCACATCCATTAATTGTTCTAGCTCACGAGGGAGTGCCTACACACTATTAAAAAAAAATACTTTTAAATGAGAACTGGTGGCGGCATATTTCTGCTTTACCAAATGAGGAGAGTTACAAACTTCACACACCAGTCAGAGTTATACTTAAACTACATCTTTAATAATAAGAGCTTTGCAATAGCATTTTTGATTTTCAATGATGCGCTCTCTCTAATGAACCATTGAAAGTGACCACAGAAAAGTACAAAGATCTTTTATAGCCAAGATACACCCCTCTCAACCTACTTGACGGACCACATAACTTAGGAACAGTTCACAAAGGTTAAGATTTGTATGAAATATCTATAAAACATAGCAGACAGTTACTGCGGTGTCAACAGTTTTCATTGTAAAGACCAGTGTCTGGCCCTCCTACTCCAAACTAGAACCATCTCTCCCTGGTACAGTATAGAAGAGAACCATTAGCTCATGTTCTCTGGAATGTTCTTTAGGTTTTATCACCCAAAGACATCGTAAATCTCATCTGTCAGTGTTATCTCATCCTCAGTAGAACCCACACAATAGTTAACAGAATATTGTATTCTGTCGAATAAAACAAGCATTATAACATAATCTTGCCATTTTCCACGACAGAACACATCAGTTTGCATTTGTACTTGTGTTGGCCATTTTTTTAATGTACTATAAGAAACACTACGATATCTGTTAACTCATTCTGACAGACTGGTAGTGGTTGTTGGGTCTTGTTAGAATAAAAACTACAGAAAGTAAAAGTTGACATACCCCCTTCTTCCCTGGAATGGCACATTCCCAGTTCATGAGGTTCATAGTGCCATCAGGATTTTTGGTAGGCACAGCGACAAAACCCTGAGAGAGAGGGAGGGAATAAGGTTTGAGGAACAAGCTTGCCTTCTGCAAATCATCAGAACAAGTTTATTTTCATTGTTTGTATGGTAGCTCCTCACAAATGGGTGGTCTTTCCTCCATGCTTTGCGCTCCTGTGACAGTCTGCTAAGAGCGATACCAGACATGTCTACTCATTAACCCAGTCCTGTGGGAAGACATAAAAACACTCAATTAACATGGCTAGATAGCAAAAACACTAGAGAAAAAGGATGTGTAGCTAACTAACATTTTTATTAGAAATGTCCATGATATACTATAGTTGGATTAAGAGTTGGGGAGTAAATGATAACCCTCCCTCTCTCTGTTACATGTAAAATTATTACAAAAAACCCTCACTGTAATCAGCTACATTACAAGCCAAAAAGATTGTAATCAGATTACAGATACTTTGAAAAACTAGATGGATTACCTTTAAATTCAGAAAGGATCCTTTGTCTTCTTCTAATGCCTCTTAAGGCGTAATCCAAAAGAAACAAAGTAATCAGATTACATTACTGAGTCTGGGTAATCCAAAAGTTACATTACTGATTACAATTTGGGACAGGAAACTAGTGCCCTGCCCAGCAGGTAGCCTAGTGGTTAAGAGCCTTGGAACAGTAACCAAAAGGTCGCTGGTTCTAATCCCTGAGCCGACTAGGTGAAAAATATTTTGATGTGCTGCCCTTGAGCAAAGCACTGAACATCAATTGCTTGTGTAAATCGCTGAAAATGACAAATCTAATTGTAAAATGTTGACTTGCCATATTACTCATGAAAAATTCTTATGACATGAAATTGACTTTAAAGCTAATTAACCTCTTCACTAGCTAGCTATAAAGATTTCCCCTCATTAATTTCAGATAGCAATGATGTGGATGGTGCATTGGTCATATACCACACACCCCCGAGGTGCCTTATTGCTATTATAAACTGGTTACCAACGTATATAGAACCTAAATAGTCATTTGTCATACCTATGGTATACAGTCTGATATCACGTCTTTCAGCCAATCAACATTCAGGGCTTGAACCACCCAGTTTATACAATGGCATTGTTGAATACTCGTTTCTGATTGGCTTGAATGGTATTCTAGAGCGTGCAATATATACCTAAATTGCATGGTAGAATTAAATGGCTATTTGAGCTACTTTTGAAAGCAAAAGTCGAATTGAAAACATTATTGGCATTGTTGAAATCGATTTCCATATTAGCAAGCTAGGACTTATGGTTAGGTTAGCTAAACTATAAATCTGTGATTACCAAGGCAACTACTGTAGCTATGTAGTAGACTTGCTATCTACTTCAGTGGTGTTGAACACAATTCTACCTGCGAATGAACACATTTATAGCAGCTAATGTGTTAATTTATAGCCATGATATAAAAGGGTTTCAACTAAGTGCTCTAGTTATGTGTTTTCTGGAAAATAATGCAACTCCGTGGGAGGCTACTTCCACTCCGCAACACACATTCCACGTTGTTTATTATTTTACATAGTACACATAACGTTAGCCCCTAGTGATTACCCCTTACATATGGCTCTGGTTATTGATATTGCCAGTAGCTAGCTGGCTAGCTACCCAGCTAGCAGTCTAATTAGCAACAAATCATCAAACTAGCCAACCAACATACATACATCCACCCACCTGTAAGCCCAGTTAGCTAATATATTAAAGTTCGTTTACATGTCATTGGTTACTAGTAGTTGCTTACCTTATAATTCAATTGATACTGGCTAGATGGCGTTCGCTTGTTGGTGTTTGTCAACGCTAACGTTAGCTAGCTAAAAACAATGAGCTGGGTCGCCTATTTTTTTTACTATCAAAACTAGCTAAAGCTGCTTAGTAATGACGATACTTTCGTGCTAATAATTCGATCAAGTTAGCTCTCCTGACATAAATCAACTGATTGAGAGATTTCCTTATCTGTTACCGCATATGTGAATACCTGAACGATAGCATTCAGCTAGTTAGCTCGCTAAAGTCAAGAAGGAGGACCTAAATTTGTTTATCTCGACATAACCTACAGGCACTTCGCAGGGCACCTTTCGTCGTCTTTCTTTTCGGCCATCTTTAGTGTGGCGTCGTGTTGGCTGCATCTGGTGTGCGACAATTTTTTTGAGATATTTTATATATCGAAGCTTTTTATCAATTAAAGATCACTTTAAGTCAAAATGCAAGCCGAGATCTACACCGCAGATAAAAAATAAATAAACATTACTTAAACGTAAGCCAATTCAACGTTAACCAATTAAAAACAGTTATGTAGCAATGAGTATTTGTGCAGTAGGCTATACATATTATAGCCATATTATAGCCTAAACATTACTTAAACGTAAGCCAATGCAACGTTAACCAATTAAAAACAGTTATGTAGCAATGAGTATTTGTGCAGTAGGCTATACATATTATAGCCTACATATATATAACATTATCACTGCGTATTGGCTACGCTTGAATTGCCCTGCCAATGTTGTTCTTATCAGACCATTTAAAAATTAGATATTTTTTTAAGTAGGTATATGATCACACTGGTAATTGATCATTTGTTGTATTACATGTGAGGCACTAAGTGCCTAAGTGAGCATAACAATTGGCTTTTTTCCTGGACTGATGGCCTGCAAGGAGGGAGCAACGTCTGCTGCGAAAAGGCGACATTCTTCCAGCTGATGGCGAAACACAAGTCACATTATTTTTGCCTCATTCACCAATTAATGTTGTTACTGCGATGACCAGAGAAAGTGAAATAAGACCCACTGGTTGATGCTTATTTATAAAACCCTCTTAGGCCTCACTCCCTCCTGTCTGAGATATCTCCTGCAGCCTTCATCCTCCACATACAACACCCGTTCTACCAGTCACATTCTGTTAAAGATCTCCAAAGCACACACATCACTGGGGCACTTATCTTTTCAGTTCGCTGCAGCTAGCGACTAGAAAGAGCTGCAACAAAGATCTCAATCTCTTCATTCAAAGACTCAATCATGGACACTCTTACTGACAGGTGTAGCTGCTTTGTGTGATGTGTTGTTGTCTCTACCTTCTTGCCCTTTGTGCTGTTGTCTGTGCCCAATAATGTTTGTACCCTGTTTTGTGCTGCTACCATGTGCTGCTGCCATGTTGTGTTGCTACCATGCTATTTTGTTGTCTTAGGTCTCTCTTTATGTAGTGTTATGTTGTCTCTCTTGTCGTGACGTGTGTTTTGTCCTATATTTTCTATTTAATTTATTTGTATATTTAATCCCAGCCCCCGCCTCTGCAGGAGGCGTTTTGTAAATAAGAACTTGTTCTTAACTGATTTGCCTAGTTAAATACAAAATAATGTCCATTGCTTTTAATTCTTGGCCCAATCAAGTGTCTTCTTATTGTGTCCTTTAGTAGTGGTTTATTTGCAGCGATTTGACCATGAAGGCCTGATTCACACAGTCTCCTCTGAACAGTTGATGTTGAGATGTGTCTGTTACTTGAACACTGAAGCATTTATTTGGGCTGCAATTTCTGAGGCTGGTAACTCTAATGAACTTATCCTCTATGGCAGAGGTAACTCTGGGTCTTCCTTTCTTGTGGTGGCCCTCATGAGAGCCAGTATCATCATAGCGCTTGATGTTTTTTGCAACTGCACTTTAAGAAACTTGACTGACCTTCATGTCTTAAAGTAATGATGGACTGTCGTTTCTCTTTGCTTATTTGAGCTGTTCTTGCCATAATATGGACTTGGTTTTTTACCAAATAGGGCTATCTTCTGTATACCACCCCTACCTTGTCACAACACAACTGATTGGCTCAAACGCATTAAGGAAAATAATTTGACAAATTAACCTTTAATAAGGCACACCTGTAAATTGAAACGCATTCAGGTGACTACCTCATGAAGCTGGTTGACAGAATGCCAAGAGTGTGCAAAGCTGTCATCAAGGCAAAGGGTGGCTACTTTGAAGAATATAAAATATATTTTGATTTGTTTAACACTTTTTTGGTTACTACAAGATTCCATATGTGTTATTTCATAGTTTTAATGTCTTCACTATTATTCTACAATGTAGAAAATAAAGGGCAGAATGTAGACAATTAGAATGGCAAAATAGACTCCAAGTAGTAACCCTTCCGGAAGACCAGTCAATCTGTGGCTTGTGTAGCTTTAACCATGGATGGCTCAGAACCAGAGGCGGGTGAGAAGAGTCGATTATATGAAAACTGATATTTTCCTGGTGATTACCAGAGAGACGCCGGATAACAGGAACAGTTCTCTCCAAAACACAGAAGATTAGCTTTCCATTGAGAGCGTTGGCTTCCAGGGGTGAATCGAGTAAAACAGTGTCCAGGCCCAACTGCTTAACAACCCCTCGGTCCAGAAAATTCTCGTTGCCTCCCGGCCTCAAGCAGGGGTCTGGGAGATGATGGGCAGGCGATTTGGCTCAACAGGTTATCCCCCACTACTGCTGAGCCCTCTCTTTTACTGGACACAGGGTAAAAGTGGAGACCAGGTGACAAACCTGGCCACAATACAGACAGCTCCTAGTACTGATACGCTGCTGCCTCTCCTCTGGAGATAGACGGTTCTGGCCGAGCTGCATGGTTTCACTATTGGGATCTGCCTGGTGATGTGATGCAGTCGGAGAAATTGAGCAAGGCACAGAAGCAGACGTCATGGGACATGACATGCAACCCTACCTCCCCTCTCCCTCCGACGCTAACGGTGACGGTTGTCAATGCGGACAGTGAGAGAAATTAGTTTGTCAAGTCCATCAGGCTCCTCTCTGGACACCAACTCGTCCTTGAGGGTCTCAGTAAGTGTGTTCCGGAATGCTTCCTGAAGGGCCTCGTCATTCCAAGGCTCTGCAAACCCCAAAATTCCCATCATAGCGCTCAGGAGTTGGAACAAAAGGCTCCCTGGGAGGAGAAGAGGAACTAAAGACAGGTTGTAAATTCTGGACAGAGGTTCAGACCTTTACAGGCTCTGTGAAAACTCCTTGATGTTCTCCAGCAGGGTTTTCAGGGCTTGGTCATGTTGATCAAGAAGAGTGCCTTGCCCCACAAGAATTCGGTGAAGAGTAGTAGAGTCTGCTGGGTTCATTTCTTGGCCAGGTCGTACTGTTACGCGGAGCGAAAACAGGGGAACCCAAGAGTGGACTCAGATGCGGAAGCAGGGATGAATGAACCAAAATGTTTATTGTACACAGAGAGATGTGGAGTGCAGAACCGGGGTAGCTCAGATGAGTTACAGAAAAACCAGAAGTGTAGAGTGCGGTTGGATTTGACTGAGTTGAACAAGGGTAAACAGGTCCTGAGGGGAATCCAAGGCAGTGGTGGTGAGTGAAGTCCCGAGCAAGGTGGTTGGATGGTGAGACGTAGTACAGGAGCCAGAGACAGAGCGGTAATGAGCAGATATTACGATCTGGAATGAGTTTATGTAGAGGTCTTGATTTATGGGACGATTTGCAGCTGGTTGGGATCTGCTCTGACTCCAGCACACCTGTCTCCAACCACACAATCACACCAAGAGAGAGAGAGAGTACAGGGGGAGAATTGCAGGTTTAGATGCCACCGGATGAACACCAGAGGGCGTAGGGGGAGCAGATATGACAGTAACATGCTGATTGGTCGGCTGTTTGAACCATTAAAGGGTGCTCTGCTATTCTTGGGTAGTGGAATGACCTTTACTCCCTCTGTGTCTGAGGGCACACATCGTTTTCTAGGCTTAAATTGAAGATGTGGGAAACAGGAGTCACAATGTATTCCACTACCATCCTCAGCAATTTACCATCCACGTTGTCGGTAACAGGTGGTTTTGTCTTTATTTATAGATAGCAAAAAAAAAATACCCTCTTCCACACCCACTTTGTGGAACTCAAAACTACAGTGCTTGTATTTCATTATTTGGGCCATTATGCATGAATATGAAGACTCAGAATTTGCTGTTTGCATGTCATACCTAAGTTTGCTAATCTTGTCAACAAAGAAGTTATTAAAGTGGTTGGAAATATCAAAGGGTGTTATGAACAAGCCATCTGCCTCAATGAAGAATGGAACCGAGTTTTATTTTTTGCCTAGAATTTAATTTGAAGTACTCCAGAGCTTTTTACTATGATTCATCTTTATTCCATAGTATAGTTTTTTCTTCATTTTGTTTAGTTTAGTTAAGGGACTCTCAATTTACTGTATGTTTGCCAGTCTTCTGCCTTGCCAGACTTATTTTCTATTCCCTTTGCCTCATCCCTCTCAGCCATACAGTTTTTCAATGTATCATCTATCCATGGGGTTTTGGCAGTTCTAACAGTCAGTTTCTTGATGGGTGCATGCCTATCAGTAACTGGAAGAAGCAGTTTCATAAATGCTTCAAGTGCAGCGTCCGAATGTTCCTCATTACACAAATCAGACCAACAAATATTATTCACATCTTTGACATAGAAATCATTGCGAAACCTCTTGTATGAACGTTTATACACAATTTTAGGTCCAGTCTTTGGAACTTTGGTCATAGAAGTAGTGTAGATCTATCAGTGGGGAGTACAGTAACAACAAATAACCAAACTCCAGGGTGTTAGTAAAAATCAGTTTGCTCTTATTGATACCCTATTACCAGTGGTGTAAAGTACTTAAGTAAAAATACTTTAAAGTACTACTTAAGTCGTTTTTTTGGCATCAGTACTTTACTTTACTATTTGTATTTTTGACATGTTTACTTTTACTCCACTACATTCCTAAAGAAAATAATGTACTTTTTACTCCATACATTTTCCCTGACACTGTCATGGCCGTCGTAAGGAGGAGACCAAGGCGTAGCGTGGTAAGCGTACATTCTTCTTTATTAAAAGAACGAACAATGAACAAAACGAACAAAATAACAAAACGAACCGTGAAGCTAATATGGATAGTGCAGACAGGCAACTAAACATAGATCAAGAACCCACAAATACCCAAGGGAAAATGGCAACCTAAATATGGTCCCCGATCAGAGACAACGATAAACAGCTGCCTCTGATTGGGAACCATAATCAGGCCACCATAGACATACAAATACCTAAACCTACTAAACCCTTAGACTTACAAAAACCCTAGACAATACAAAACAAGCATACCCACCCTCGTCACACCCTGACCTAACCAAAATAATAAAGAAAACAGAGATAACTAAGGTCAGGGCGTGACAGACACCCAAAGTACTTGATACATTTTCTATGCTTAGCAGGACAGGAAAATGGTCCAATTCACTCACTTATCAAGAGAACATCACTGGTCAAATCAAATCAAATGTTATTTGTCACATGTGCCGAGTACAACAGGTGTAGACCTTACAGTGAAATGCTTACTTACAAGCCCTTAACCTCAATGAACAAGCCCTTAACCAACAATGCAGTTAAAAAAAAAAAAGTGTTAAGTAAAAAATGTCAAATAAAAGTAACAAGTAATTAAAGAGCAGCAGTAAAATAACAATAGCGTGGCTATATACAAGGGGTACCGGAACAGAGTCAATGTGCGGGGGCACCAGTTAGTCGAGGTAATTGAGGTAATATGTACTTGAAGGTAGAGTTAAAGTGACTATGCATAGATAATGAACAGAGAGTAGCAGCAGCGTAAAAGGGGAGGGGGGGCAATGCAATAGTCTGGATAGCCATTTAATTAGCTGTTCAGGAGTCTTATGGTTTGGGGGTAGAAGCTGTTAACAAGCCTTTTGGACCTAGACTTGGCGCTCCGGTACTGCTTGCCGTGCGCCAGCAGAGAAAACAGTCTATGACTAGGGTGGATGGAGTCTTCGACAATTTTTAGGGCCTTCCTCTGACACCGCCTGGTACGAGGTCCTGGATGGCAGGAAGCTTGGCCCCAGTGATGTACTGGGCTGTTCGTACTACCCTCTGTAGTGCCTTGCGGTCGGAGGCCGAGCAGTTGCCATACCAGGCAGTGAAGCAACCAGTCAGGATGCGCTCGATGGTGCAGACGTAGAACTTTATGAGGATCTGAAGACCCATGCCAAATCTTTTCAGTCTCCTGAGGGAGAATAGGCTTTGTCGTACCCTCTTCACGACTGTCTTGGTGTGTTTGGACCATGATAGTTTGTTGGTTATGTGGACACCAAGGAACTTGAAGCTCTCAACCTGCTCCACTACAGCCCCGTCGATGAGAATGTGGGCATGACCGATCCTCCTTTTCCTGTAGTCCACAATCATCTCCTTTGTCTTGATCACGCTGAGGGAGAGGTTGTTGTCCTGGCACCACACGGCCAGGTCTCTGACCTCCTCCCTATAGGCTGTCTCATCGTTGTCAGTGATCATCGACAAACTAAATGATGGTGTTGGAGTCGTGCCTGGCCATGCAGTCATGAGTGAACAGGGAGTACAGGAGGGGACTGAGCATGTCTGCATGTCAGCCCTGCTGCCTCTGATCTGGAGGACTCACTAAACACAAAGGCTTTGTTTGTAAATGATGTCTGTGTGTTGTAGTGTGCCCCTGGCAATCTGTAAAAAATCTGACTGATGTGCTTATTATAAGCAATTTGAGAAAAAAAAGTACTTTTACTTTTGATACTTACTCAATTAGTATTTTTCTGGGTGACTCACTTTTACTTGAGTCATTTTCTGTTAAGGTATCTTTACTTTTACTCTAGTATGATAATTGGGTACCTTTTCCACCACTACCTACTACAACTCTGGTTCAACTGTACAGTATGTAGTTAGACCAGGAATGTGTTGAGCAATGGATATGTGCCATTGAGCATGAGCATGCCATCATCCGATGTACCCATGTGAGAGATAGATACACTGTGTCCTGTTCTCTCTGTGTATTTCCTTGTGCCCATCCTGTCTCGGTCAAAGTCTGCAGAGAGGCATTGTTGTGCTGCCTGCCCTGTGGGAGATGGTCTCAGCTGTGGGAACATGTGCTTTGTCATGGGGCTCTGATTACATGCTCAATGCCTGGCTTGTGCGTTGCTCATCGACTGGACAATTGAAAGAAATTACAAACCTGATCACTAGTCTGCCTCTATTTGTTCAATTCTAGGCTATTTGATACATTTCTGCTTATTTGACAACTTGAGGAATTTTTGTGATTTGCTGATTTTCCCGAGGCCTTTACCTCGACTAACCCTTTGATTAGCAATTAACTTAAATGTTATCTCAGTGTTTAAGTTCATTAAGTCTACAAACCTGCACATAGTCTTTTAAAAGTGCAAGACTACTCTCTCTGTGTTTCTCGGGTGTCACGAGAAACTTCTGTGTTGTTGTGAAGTTGTTGCTTCGCTTGTGATCTTGTGCATTTTCAGGCAAAAGTATTTTGCCTCAAAGTGTAAGGTTCTGTATTTATTTTCTTAGTCAACCTTGTGTTCTGTTTTGTTGTGTTCTGGAACGTAGCCCTGTTTCTTTGTGTTTTTGAACATAGCCCTGTCTTTCATTTTTGTTCATTGATTTCACCTGTGTTAGTTACTCACCTGGTCTCATCAGCTCCTTATTTAGTTCAGTTCATTGTGTTTGTGCCTTTGTGAGGTATTGTTCATTTTGACTCTACTAAGCCTTTTCCTAGCTTGTTTGTGAGAACCAGTTATAGCCTTCAGTCCTAGTTTTGATTCACCTGCCTGTTTGTCTACCTGTGTATGACCATTGCCTCCCTGTGACCACAATTCCTGCCTTCTGCAATGGCGAAATAAACACCTGCGGCGCTCTGTGCGTGAATCTACACCTTTTTCTCCCTGAGTATTCATTACACAGAGAGACTCTTGGTGATGGAAGAGATTTAGGAGAGTGTTGTTTTGGGATATCCGCTTGTTACAAACCATTTCTTTCTACGTTTAAAAAAAAAAAAAATTACCCCCTTTTCTCCCCAATTTCGTGGTATCCAATTGTTAGTAATTATCGCTACAACTCCCGTACGGGCTCGGGAGAGACGAAGGTCGAAAGCCATGCGTCCTCCGAAACCCAACCAAGCCGCACTGCTTCTTAACACAGCACGCCTCCAACCCGGAAGCCAGCCACACCAATGTGTCAGAGGAAACACCATGCACCTGGCTACCTTGGTTAGCGCGTACTGCGCCCGGCCAGCCACAGGAGTCGCTGGTGCGCGATGAGACAAGAATATCCCTACCGGCCAAACCCTCCCTAACTCGGACGACGCTATGCCAATTGTGCGCGAACCCAGAGTCTCTGGTGGCACAGCTAGCGCTGCAATGCAGTGCCCTAGACCACTGCGCCACCCAGGAGGCCTTTTACAAACCATTTCTACCGCTGTTTTTCTATTTAGGCCCTACTCAAAGCATTCCAGGAGTAAGAATAAGGGAAAAAATATGACCCAGCAACAATTTAATTTGAATGTTAAAAATACCACAAAGTACAAGAGATTTACATTGTTTGATGGCTGACGAAGACAGCGTTTATAAGAGGCCTTGGTAATAGAGGAAACAATTGAAAGGATCATACAAATAAAACAAACGCAACAATTCACCTCATAATAATCAATATTTGAAAATTCACACAAGTATGGTATTCTCAAGTGTTTTTATAATCATACGCAAAACATCCGTTCCGTTAAATAGGGCAGGGAAGTGTCCACCTTGACCAATGTGTTATGTTAACAAATATCTTCTCTCACTTGTTTAGACAGTTGACATGCCTGTTTAACAGTAATTATTTTGTGTGAATTGAACCAAGTTATTCCTCATTTAACCAGATATTTTGTAACAAGTACAGAGAATGATTAAGGGTTTTACATAGAAGGATTTACAGACATACTTTACAGAATTACAAACAGACCGATGTTTCTACATGTAACAAAATCTTGCTTTGGAAAAAACATTATTTGGTACAATTGGCTTGTCTATACAGTACCAGTCAAAGGTTTCTACATACCTACTCATTCAAGGGTTTTTATTTTTACTATTTTCTACATCGTAGAATAATAGTGATGACAAACTATGTAATAACCAAAAAAGTGTTAAACAAATCAAAATATATTTTTGCCTTGATGACCGCTTTGCACACTTTTGGCATTCTCTCAACCAGCTTCACCTGGAATGCTTTTCTAAACAGTCTTGAAGGAGTTCCCACATGTGCTGAGCACTTGTTGGCTGCTTTTCCTTCACTCTGCAGTCCAACTGATCCCAAACCATCTCAATTGGGTTGAGGTCGGGTGATTGTTGAGGCCAGGTCATCTGATGCAGCATTCCATCACTCTCCTTCTTGGTCAAATAGCCCTTACACAGCCTGGAGGTGTGTTGGGTCATTGTCCTGTTGAAAAACAAATGATCGTCCCACTAAGCGCAAACCAGATGGGATGGTGTATCGCTGCATAATGCTGTGATAGCCATGCTGGTTAAGTGTGCCTTGAATTCTAAATACATCACTGACAGTGTTACCAGCAATGCACCCCCACACCTCCTCCTCTATGCTTCACGGTGGGAACCGAACATGCAGAGATCATCCGCTCACCAACTATGTGACTCACAAAGCACGGTGATTGGAACCAAAAATCTCAAATTTGGACTCATCAGACCAAGGACAGATTTCCACCGATCAAATGTCCATTGCTCGTGTTTCTTGGCCCAAGCAAGTCTCTTCTTATTATTGGTGTCCTTTAGTAGTTTCTTTGCAGCAATTCAACCATGAAGGCCTGATTGACACATTCTCTTTTGAACAGTTGATGTTGAGATGTGTCTGTTACTTGAACACTGAAGCATTTATCTGGGATGAAATTTTAATGAACTTGTCCTCTGCAGCAGAGGTAACTATCATGATACAAGGCGAGACCCAGATGCAGACACAGGAGGCAGATGGTTGGAGTCTTACAATATTATTTAATCCAATAGGGTAAGGCAAGAGAATGGTCGTGGACAGGCAAAAGGGTCAAAACCAGTTCAGAGTCCAAAAGGTACCGAAGGGCAGGCAGGAAAAACATGCTGGTTGACTTGACTAACATACAAGACGAACTGGCACAGAGAGACAGGAAATACAGGGATAAATACACTGGAGAAAATAAGCGACACCTAGAGGGGGTTGAGACACAGGAACAGGTGAAACAGATCAGGGAGTGACAAACTCTGGGTCTTAATTTCCTGTGGCGGTCCTCATGGGAGCCAGTTTCATCATAGCGCTTGATGGTTTTTGCGACTGCACTTGAAGAAACTTTCAAAGTTCTTGAAATGTTCCTAATTGAGTGACCTTCATGTCTTAAAGTAATGATGGAATGTCGTTTTTCTTTGCTTATTTGAGCTGTTCTTGCCATAATATGGACTTGGTCTTTTACCAAATAGGGCTATCTTCTGTATACCACTCCTATCTTGTCACAACACAACTGATTGTCTCAAACGCATTAAGAAGGAAAGCAATTCCACAAATGTACTTTTAACAAGGCACACCTGTTATTGAAATGCATTCCAGGTGACTACCTCATGAAGCTGGTTGAAAGAATGCCAAGAGTGTGCAAAGCTGGCATCAAGGCAAAGGGTGGCTACTTTGAAGAATCTCAAATCTCAAATATATTTTGATTTGTTTAACACTTTTGGTTACTACAAGATACAATGTAGAAAATAGTAAAAATAAAGAAAAACCGTTGAATGAGTAGGTGTGTCCAAACTTTTGACTGGTACTGTATATGAAAATATACAAAGGTATATGATAGAAAATAGCTCAAATTTGTTTCCCTTCCTAATCTACACTATCAGCACATTTTCAACACACAATCACTGCTCTATCATAACTGCAACTCATCTCTTGTTCCTAATGTTATAGTATACTATACTCAGAGTTTTATAGATATGTTGTCTCGCTCTCTATGCATCTCTTAGGACGTTCAATGAAAGAGCTGACAGTTAGGGGAACTTTTTCATCAGTCTTTGAGTAACTAATGGGCTAGGGATATTTCAAGGCATGTATTTCCTGCCCTTCATACGGGGTATAATATGTATGTCTCTGACGTCATTATGCTGAAGCAGCCAACACAAATAGCGCTCTGTGCCCATGCCCCACCCACTGGTGAGTAGAGGAATGACCTGCCGCATGTTGATGTACCACTTGTAGGATTCCTCTGGGACAGCGTGATGTCTGAGGGCTTCTTGCACCATCTCGGGGTTGGAGTGACGCTCCCCAAGACCCAGAGTCTCTCCCAATCCCAAGAGGAGGTCCGATGCTTTTGCCTTGCGTCTGCCAGAGCCCTCCACATATGCTTGGTAGAAAGGCACTCCCAGGTGGTCCATCTCTGTCAGCCAAACAGCGCCTCCGTACTTCTCAATCAAAACCTTTTCTCCTTTGCGGGTTAACTTCCTGCCAAACTGGGGCTGGCCGTCCTGTACCCACTCAAAGCAGTCTGGCGAGGGCATCATAGGGATGGCCTTGTCCAGAGTGACTCTTGGGAGAGCGGTTCCTCCTTCCAACTTCTCCAGTAAGTCCTGGACATGTGAAAGGGTCCCAGCAGAGTTCAGGATGATGTTGGAGTGTTTTTTCAGCATTGCATTGGTGAGATGAGCCAAGTATCCCTCAGCTATGTGCATGGCAGTATCCATGTCGCCCAGGAGCTCACACTCAACATGGTAGAACTGGTTAAGATGCGTGGCATCTGGATCTTCTCCCCGAAAACTTGCCGATATATAGTATGCCCCCGACAAGTTCTCTTGGAATCGCAAGAAATACTCCAGCACAAATTGCATGGAGTCAGCCAAGTACACATCCTGCCCCAGCAAGTTGACGGAAACGGGCTCGGAGTCTGATCCCAGGCCCATCGGAGAGGAGATTGTGTCAGTGGTGAGAGGAGTCAGGGCGTACGCGTACTGACAGGTGTTGTTGAAGTACTCCACTGTGCTGTGGAAGAGGGTATTTTGAATTTGAAAGAGATTGCGGTACCACTGGCTCTTGATGGCTAACATGGAGTGGCTCTGTGGGTCCTCCCAGGAACGAGGAGGCCTGCAAAGTGTGATTTTGGTGTGGATTTCCTTTAGAGATTCAGGGCTGGCGGGAGGGCCATCGACAGAGGAGACATACCCGGGGTAGCTTTGGAAGTACTCTGGGAACACCTCAGCAGGCTTGTCACCACGTGGAGGAACCAGAGGTATCAGCTTGACATAGGCATAATCAATCTCAAAGCCCTCAAAGATGAGTGCAACACCTCGAGCATGCATTCCTTCCTCCAGCAGTCCAGCTACCTTACGAGTGGCCAGGATCAGTGATGTGTAATCAGTCTCTTCCAGACAGAAAATGTTGCTTGACAGTGGTTTACGTGGCACTAGAACTGTGAGTCCAGGTGTATTAGGGTAGGGAGTGAGGAAAGCCACATGATCACTGTCCTCCCACACCCGCCAATGTTGCTCCTCCCCACGGACGATACGGCAGAACAGTCCATTGTGGGAGGGATTTCCTAAGAAGTCATAACACAATGGTGCGTTAGGTGTTGGCAGCTTGTCCCGAATCTTGGCCTGAACCTGATCCAGATCTGCGTCTTCGCAGCGTGGGCCACTCTTTGAGCTGCAGTAACCTGGGTCATAGGGCTGAAAGTCCTCCTCCCCGGTCAGATGGGGGCACCAGTTGGTTTCCAGGCCATGAAGTGGTAGCACTCGGATATGGGCCGGGGTCTCGGGATGTGGGTTAAATACTAGGGCGCAACGCTGTACCCCCAGTCGTTCGCATAGCAGGTTTGAAACAGCCCTTGCTCCTTGCAATAGTTCTAAGAAATCTGGTACAGCCAACTGAAAGATGCTGCTCGGTCCACTCAGAGTCTTTTGGGTAAGGATGGTGGCACCTGGTGTCCAAGGGTGTGAGTGTAGGTGAGCAACTAGTTTGTCAGTCTCCCAGATCACATTGGAATAACTCTTCATGGGTCTCAGGACTTCGACACGTGCAATGCCACCAACCATGGATGCTACAAACAACACCCCAGCATTGGTTTCAATAACAGCATCGCCTTTGGCGTCTACAGCAATGATTCCAGCACAGCTGCCCTTCAAGTTCTCAGACATGACTTCTCGACATGCTGCCCTAAGGCTGTAGCCTTTATGATGGTAGAGACTGGCTACTTTTTGTGCAACTGTGTGCCTTAGAAACACATCTCCATCACCAGAGCATGTTACTGCAAGCTTGTCATCAGCAAATATACCTGCTCCCACTATTGCTGTGTCCCCAACTCGACCCTTCCATTTTCCCACCAACCCACCTGTGGACGTTGCAGCAGCTAACCTACACCACCGATCCAAAGCAACAGCTCCCACCGTCTGTGGATGGTTGTTCTTGGAGGCATTGCCAGCACTGAGTTTTGCTATCAGCTCTCTGCGACGGACATCAGTTTGGAAGTACTCCGCCCTCATAGGCTTCTCACTCTCTTCTAAGCCTTGCAAAAACTCTTCTGCACCTTCCCCTACTAAGAGTGAGTGTGCACTCTTCTCCATGACCTGTCTTGCTGCTTTCACTGGGTTCTTCACACTAGTCACACAAGCCACCGACCCAGAGTTCATCCCATTTCCATCTACTATGGTCGCCTCCATCTCATTTTTCCCATCTTTGTTGAAAACTGATCCCTTCCCGGCGTTGAACAGAAAGCAGTCCTCAAGAGCTTGCACACTCCGCTGCACTGCGTCAAGACTACTGCCTCCTTGTTGTAGCACTTGTGCTCCGAGGGTCAGGGCTGTCTGCAGAGCAAATTCAATGACGTCTACCACCTTTGTATTTAGCATCATCTCCTCCCCAGCTCCACCATGGATCACCAGAGTAAAGTCTGGACTCATGTTGGAGGCAGAGTCAGAGGGAAGTGTTGGCTTGGACATTGTCTTGCCTTGTTTTTGGCCTGCTGGACTGATACTTTTGTCAATTTCCCCTTGGGTGGATCCATTCCTTCTTCCTACTTGTCCTTCTTGCAGCAGACACTCCATTGCTCCCATTTGTCCGGCTACAGCATATCTGACAGCGAGAAGCATCACCAGCTTCAGATTTACTTTCAGGCTATCTTGAAGCTTCTCCAACACTGTGGCAAAGGTGCCTCTCCCATTGAGCACCATACGGACCCGGTCTCTCCTCCCCATGTAGGATACAGCCAGTTGGTCTTTAGCGTACACGTTCCCTACAGCAAGCTCCACTCCCTCTATCAAATCCTTGCCAGTAAGGTAAACGGAGGGGCACCCAAAGGGGTCAAGAAACTTCTTGAGAGGGTTGTCTGCAGACATGGACCAGCGTAGGGCTGCGAGGTGAGGGCCCACACCGTGTCCACTTTTAGTGGCTTTGATCAGGTTCTTGTGCTCCAGGAAAGCCACATGGAACAGACGGAGCAGTTCGTTCGTGTATCGAGGATTGTTATCTGGTCTGATGCAGGATTCCAAAGCACTAATAAGCTGGCAGGATTGCATGGTGATGGAGTATGTCTGATCGCAGCGGCCATGCTTGTAGTGACGCATATGGGTAGGGGTTACAAGAATGTGGCTGGCAGCAGATTCCCCAAGAGTCTGCCTTAGGGAGAGCTGCAAGGAAAAGTTGATCCAGGCATCATACAGGCCCCTGTGACCCCGGAGGGTAGCAAAGACATCTGGGTAAGAGGGAACCTCAAACGTGATTATGGGATTAATTGCTTTAGGGGAGGACTTTGGGGGGTCTATTTTAGTTATACCCTGTTGTGGGAATGCTAGGGGGCTTGGGGAGGAGGAATCAGCCTTGTTAAGATAGGCTGACCCATTGCTTCCTGTGTTGGTCTGGACTAGGTCCACATTAAGAGACTCGGAGAGATACCACACAGTCTCAGCCACTAACCCAGCCACCATTCCATCCACTGCACTGTGCTCGAACGCCATCCCTGCTGTGCTGTCTTTGAATACCACCAGGTTCACCACCTGTAGAAAAAGTATAGAAAAATCATTTTTATTTTACTTGTGATACTTGTGATGTTGAGCTAAAGTGGAACCTATGTTTTCAAGTCTTGTGTCAGTGAGTTAATAAACTGAAGTTTGTTGGGTGCAATTATGTATGGCTGATGTGCAGTAAAGATCCACTTACAATTTGATTCAATATAGAAAAATTGATTTAACTCCATTATCTAGCGTATATTTTTGTCAACACATAAAATCCTGTTCCAGGTTTTAAATGAGATGTATAATTTAAGACTATATCCTCATCCGGTAACCCGATGAATCCAGTTGATTCACTACAGCACCACTGTACTGTACTGTATTGTAAGGACAGACGCTGAGAAAGAAGAAGCAAGTACAGGGAGTGAATATTTAATGAATAAACAGACAGGAAACAAAACACGAACAGCGTCTGGACAAGGCACACATAACGACATTAATACTGACTCGGAAAGAAACAGAGGAAGTGATAGATATAGGGGAGGAAATTAATAATGTGATGGAGTCCAGGTGAGTCCGATGAAGGGCAGATGTGCGTAACGATGGTGACAGGTGTGCGTAATGATGATCAGCCTGTGGCCTCGAGCTCCAGAGAGGGGGAGCGGAAACAGACGTGACACTGTATTGTAGTAGTTGTTATCCACAGTTACAGTACCACAAACATCCCATACTGTACCTTGTCATAGTATCTCAGACAGGGCCCATCTCCTCCTCCCAGTCTGACAGCGTTGAGGGTGTCTGCCAGATCAGCTGGTGGATTGCAGTCTTCCAGGGAGAGAGCCACCACAGCACTCTCCATCAACCCCAGTGAGGCAGCCGCTGCCCCACCTGCTCTAAGGATCTCCTCCCTCACTGCACTCCAGGCTTGCCGCTGCAGGGCAGAGAGGCCGCAGATGGCAGAGGGCTCATTGTTCTTGGCAGCTCTATGTTGGCTCATCACATGAGCCATTTGGCTGTAGATGTCAGGGAACGGTAAAGGGGACATAGGCCCACCTGGGCTGAGACGCTGCAGTATGTTGATTGAAAATACCTCTCCAGCACAGATTACGATGGCATGGAGGCAGTCTGGGTATACCTGTAATACAAATAGCACATTAAGAAGTAGGAGATAATCACATTAGATGAAAATAAGACAAAGGAGTATGATGAACTGTTATCATTATCATCAGAGATGGTGTATGAAAACACAAAACAACATTGAGTCAAAGTAGTCCATTTTTTCCCCAAAGCTTACTTTAATCTCATCTTGGGTCTTCCCAGGAATGCGGCTGGCAGCAAACACCTCTGATTGCTGTGTGCGCTCAGTTTGCCCCTCGCCCTCTACCAGCGAAGGCTCACTATACATCTTGGCCACAGCCCAGAGCAGAGCGGCAGCCCTCTCAAGTTGGGCACACTCCTTCTTGGCTCTGGAGGGGGACAGGACAGCGGGGATGGCTGTCGAGGTGGGCAGTGGGTCAGTGCATGAGAGCAGCTGGCTCTTGAATTGCTCTGTCACCCAGTTCTCTCGGCCAGAGGCGGCAGCCACCAAGCAGTTTTGGGCCTCCTGCAGGACCTCCCTCTGTTGGCTAAGGGTGTTTTTGAATTGAGCGTAGAGCTCGGGGCTCAGGGTGAGCTGGAGCACACGGCTTGCCTCTTGTAAGGTGACATCTAGCTCTGGAATAGGGTAATCGAGAAGTGCCATCCTGCACTGTTGATAGGGGGAACCTAATGCAATGAGAGAGCGAGGATGCACAATCAATTGAGTTACTGTTAAGACACTCAGGTAATTTGCCCCAATAGTCCCTCTCAACCATAGTATGCAAAAACGTGACATATTAACTTGTATGAGTAGTAAAGGCTGTAATTCAATCAGGCTATTCATATTATCTAGGAGAAGAGCTCATGAGATACACAGAGGACTCTTTGTGGATTAATTTGGCTGATGTGAATACAATACCTCCTGTAAGGTCAATGTATCCTTTGAAGATACATTGTGACTTCTCCTTTATCACACTGAGAGTGAGAGTGGAGAGTGTGAGAGTGGCTGCTCTACATTACCCTCATCCCTTAATAATAAGAATAGCATGGTGTTTGTATTGCCAGTTGTCATGGGAATATGTCTCATAATGCATGACCCTGTTGGGGTAATTAGATTCGTGCTGATTCGCCTAGTCAGTCTCTCTTTACAATGCTGCCTGTTTTTCATTCTTCTAAGGCCGATTCAAGTTCAGCTATGCCACTGACCTTGTGATTAACAAGAAGTTACTAATTATTATAACTAAATTAAGTTACAATCGATAGGTTTCATGTAATACCACCTTCATAAACGGTATAGGTAATATATAAGTTCCGAAATAAACTGTAGGATTAAACTGTAGGATTTAAGTACCAAATTGTAATATTTACCATAAAAATAAACTAAAAACACAGTTGTGTCACTTTTGTCAAAATGGAGTTTCATTCAAACCAGTTATCAGCTAAATAAACCAGCTTATTAGATGTCAAAATCATGTCACAGAATACATTTTTGTTTATTTAGAATTTTCTCTCTTGTACTTTGGATATTAAATGTTTACAATTAACTTTTGAATGTAATAGCAGCACTCTTCAAGAGATCTGTTTACAATCTCAGGGCAACACAACCGCAACACAACCAAAATATACTGTGTAAGTAATGTGTAAGTTCCTCAAATGTGATTGTGACAACCCCACTGACAACCAATGCTATTATATTTTGCATGCCTAAAATACATGTGACAACACAATAACAACAATAACAACACAGCTATTAAATTAAAAACATTTTCCCGCTGCGTAAGCCAACTTTTTGTCATCAAAGTTGCTAAGATCAATTGCAATGATTTAGACTATAAATAGGAGAGTAATCAGAGACAGCTGTTTATCGTTGTCTCTGATTGGGAACCATATCAGGCCAACATAGACTTACAAAAACCCCAAGACATACAAAAACTCTAAACATACAAAAACCCTAGACATACAAACAACTAGAGTACCCACCCTAGTCACACCCTGACCTAACCAAAATATATAAAAAACAGAGATATCTAAGGTCAGGGCGTGACACACATTATCAGGGGTATGTCCGGAAGTCCATACACCTCTCAACAGTATTAGCAAGGAGGCTGCCCTCCACTAAAGACTGTATCATACCACTATGACTCATTCAAGCGTGACTAACTTTAAACATGCATTTCAAGATAGACCAGCATACCCATCTGGCTCAGCTTCGTAAGTGAAAAACAATGCAAATTGTAGGTACACAAAATACCACTATGATCAACAACACAAGCATTCACAGATACATGGCTCTTACATTAAACTCTGTAATTAGGCTACACATAAGTAGATAAAGTTGTGTTATTCCTACAGCCATTGTTTGTACGTGTATAAGCTCATAAAATGTCATTTATAAAAGTAGAAACTAGTTTACCTCAATACCGAATACACTTCAAGATATGCCCGCTCCGTAAGATGCAGCGATAGTCAGTGAACAGCAAGTTTTGTTGTACCACACAAAACAAGGGTTGGCTATAATATTGTCACAAGAATTTCTAGTTCCAATGATATTAACTCAAAACTCACTATATACTTTGACCAATTCCCCGGGGGTTGTAAGGCCCCAGTTAATAGAAGAATTTGACAAAGTCCCAGAAGTCTGAAAAAGGTAAGTGCTTTATTCAGAGAGCTCTGAATATCATACAATGCACCTAGCCTTATACACCTCACATTTGGTCATACCATATACCATACCCCTTATAAATGCCCCTCCTCTTCTCTAACACTGTCAATGCTATTTACAAATCTACTCCAACACATACATTGCTAATCATATCCTGCAACGTGTTACATAATCTACTGCAAGCCTAACGGTTTCTCCCCTCCTTGGGTGGAGAGACTTCCTTCCCGTTATCAGTTTCACAGTGGTCACAAGTTGTCTGTCACAAGTTCCTTTTTTCCTATGTACACACTGTCTCACTTACATTTTTTAACCTGTTGAGGATAGAGGGCGCTATTTTCACCTTGGGAAAAAATCGTGCCCAATTTAAACGGCCTCGTACTCTATTCTTGCTCGTACAATATGCATATTATTATTACTATTGGATAGAAAACACTCTCAAGTTTCTAAAACCGTTTGAATTATATCTGTGAGTAAAACAGAACTCATTTTGCAGCAAACTTCCTGTCAGAAAGTGAAACATCTGAAATCGAGGCTCTGTTCCAGGGCCTCCCTATAAATTTGCTTGAAATCTATTAGTATACATGCACTTCATACGCCTTCCACTAGATGTCAATAGGCTGTGAGAGGTGAAATGGGGTTTCTAGGTATATCTATGGTCAAAAGAGAGAGCTTGGAATGACATGACCCCAAATTCCTTTGTTCAGGAAGGCGCAGAAAGGTCATCAGTATTGGCTTCTGAAAAGCATTCGTTATAGACGTCTAATATCTCCGGCTTTGATTTTATTTGATAAATGTGATAATATCATCGTAAAGTCTGTTTTTTCAATATAGTTTTATCAGATTATTGAATTTTTTTCGGGAGTTTTGGCGTGTTCCGTTCTCTGCGTTTGTTCACGATGGACAGCTTCGCGCCACTTGGCAAGTTTTGCTTGCTAATTCGAGAGGGAAAAAGGACATTCTAAAACCAAACAACGATTGTTCTGGACAAAGGACCCCTTGTGCAAGATTCTGATGGAAGCTCAACAAAAGTAGGACCCATTTATGATGTTATTTCATATTTCTGTCGAAAATGTTTACTATTAGTTTCCGCCCAGATTTTGGGCGCTCTCTCGCTATAACGTAAGCTGCATGTCGTACTAAAGTTATTTTTAGAATTCTAACACGGCGATTGCATTAAGAACTAGTGTATCTATCATTTGCTGTACAACAAGTATTTTTTAGTAACGTTTATGATTAGTTATTTGGTCAGAATAGGTGAGTGTCAGAAATATATCCGGAGATTCTGGAAAATAGTTGCTACATTTTCACAATGTATAACCACGGATTTCAGCTCTAAATATGCACATTTTCGAACAAACCATATGTGTATTGTGTAATATGATGTTATAGGACTGTCATCTGATGAAGTTTATGAAGGTTAGTAAAATAATGAATATCTTTTGCTGGTTTTGTCGCTATCAATACTGTTGACTTGAATCAATGCTGTTGTGTGGTAGGCTATTGTAGTAAGCTAATATAATGCTATATTGTGTTTTCGCTGTAAAACACTTAAAAAATCGGAAATATTGGCTGGATTCACAAGATGTTTGTCTTTCATTTGCTGTACACCATGTATTTTTCAGAAATGTTTTATGATGAGTATTTAGGTATTTCACGTTGGTCTCTATAATTACTCTGGCTGCTTCGGTGCTATTTGTGATGGTAGCTGTGATGGTAGCTGCAATGTAAAACTGATTTATACCTCAAATATGCACATTTTTCGAACAAAACATAGATTTATTGTATAACATGTTATAAGACTGTCATCTGATGAAGTTGTTTCTTGGTTAGTTTGGTTGGTTCTTGGTGTAACGGCTGTCATATTCCTCCTCCTCCTCGGACGAGGAGAGGCGAGAAGGATCGGACCAATACGCGGAGTGGGTAGTGCTCATGATGATTTATTATATCGAAACTGAACACTAACATGAAACAAAATAACAAATAGAATACAACCGAAAACAGTCCCGTGTGGCACGAATACTAACACGAAAGACAAACACCCACAAAACACACGTGAAACCCAGGCTGCCTAAGTATGATTCTCAATCAGGGACAACGATTGACAGCTGCCTCTGATTGAGAATCATACCAGGCCGAACACAAAATCCCAACATAGAAAATCACACATAGACAAACCCACCCAACTCACGCCCTGACCAACTAAATAAATACAAGACAAAGGAAAACAGGTCAGGAACTTGACACTTGGTTAGTTTGGTTGGTTTTGTGCAAGCTACCTGTGCTGTGAAAGAAATGTCTGTGCTTTTTTGTATTTGGTGGTGAGCTAACATAAATATACGTGGTGTTTTCGCTGTAAAACATTTTAAAAATCGGACATGTTGACTGGATTCACAAGATGTTTATCTTTCATTTGCTGTATTGGACTTGTTAATGTGTGAAAGTTAAATATTTCTCAAAAATATTTTTTGAATTTCGCGCTCTGCCTTTTCAGTGGAATGTGGGAGGAGTTCCGCTAGCGGAACCCCGGGGCTAGACAGGTTAATAGTAAAATCTTAACTTGTCCTATGCACACACATTAGAGAATTACAGTCTTATAATTCTAATTATTCACTCTGTTATATGTTTCAGGGTGGAATACTTTAGTCATTACCTTACACATATAAATGCCATTATCAATCCACCCTTTGACTAAATATTACACACACACTATTACACATCTAATTTTATTTGAGGAGAATGGGTAATCAAACAAAATCAATACATGTATTTACATCACATAGTCATCAATGACTGTTCTAGGCCTATATCCAATTATAACTCTTCTTTTTAGGATTTTCATTATATCTTCATTAAAGAAACAGTCTTCCTACACATCAAAAATAGTCTCAGCCAACATGGGCTCCTCGGAATTGAACAAGGAAGTATCCTTCACCAGGCTCGGAGGCATGTATCTGTCGCCCCACTGGTCGGAACTTGGGATCGGACCGTACCTCACCATCTGTTGCGTCATCAACCTCTCCAGAACCCTGGCAATGAGACCTCATACACACGGAATCAAACAGCATCCGCACAGTACCAACACAGTCATACAGGTAAAAGCTGCCCATAACACAGTGATTGTGACATTCTTCCATTTTCCAAACATACTATCGAACCACCCAGTCAGTGAGGTATCCACCCCAGAGTTCTCTGATAACTCGTTAGCCAACGTGGTTAAACCGGCCAGGGCCTTGGTCACTGATCCATCTGGAGCTGTGTTATTTGGGATGAAAGTACAGCACTTTGATCCAAATATCGTTCTACATACCTCGCCCTTTTCTGCCAATAACATATCGAGAGCCAGCCTATTTTGCCAGGTCATGAGGGAGGTGGCGGATAATTGGTCAGAGAACCCCTTTACTGCATCCCCAGTTTCATTCAAGGATCTCTGTTGATTATAATAGATGTAGAGAATCCACATTTTTATTTATTGTCAAACACCAAAAGAACGTAGTGGTAAAGCCTTCACCTAATTTGATTCATAGCTTTGTATTCATCTGGAACTTCCCTGGGGATGCCAATAGCACCCATCTAGACAAGGCTACTCCCAACCTGGTCAAAACTCCTCCTGTGCCTACTTCAGCCCCCTATAACTGGCCTCTCATGACTAACTCGAACTGGTTGGTGTCACGCCCTGACCATAGTAAGCTGTTTTTTCTCTGTGTTGGTTGGGCCGTGATAGTGTCTAGGGTGGGTCATCTAGGGTTTTTTGTATGTCTATGTTGGCCTGATATGGTTCCCAATCAGAGACAGCTGTTTATCGTTGTCTCTGTTTGGGGATCATATTTAGGTAGCCATTTCCCTTTTGTGTTTGTGGGATCTTGACTATGTTCAGTTGCCTGTCTGCACTATTTTGTATAGCTTCACGTTTTGTTTTGGTGAGTTTTCAGTTTATTAAAAATATGTGGAACCTTGGTCTACTCTTTTCAATGATCGTGACAGTTGGACCAATAACACCGGGGCGCAAGTACCTAACCACCCTTTTGGTAGTGCCTGTAGTATGCATCCTTTGCTGGTACAAGCCCACCATACATCAGTTATAGGTGCTGTGAGGTTAAGAATTTTATCCTGTGCTTCCAAACCTAAGTCAGTCACATTAACTACCAGACTTACCATTAAGATCTCCTAAATTCCTAGTGCCATCCTTGTGTCTATAAGACTGGTACTCACCAGGAGTTAAAGTGAACCGAGGCGGGTTGGCCGAGTACTTCAATCTGGCCAACCCAATCCCTGTACATTTGTCTGCATTCCTAGGAAATTGTTTGTTTACCTTAAATCCTACATCTTGACCTTCTTTGACTCCTATTCTGTAAGTCACTCGTCCTTGATGGTCAGTATTTTATATTGTTTGTCTTTTACTTCTTATCAATGACAACGGCGTCATATAATTAGTACCGGAAGGTGGTGGGTCTGAATGTATCAGAAAGATTACCAAGACTATGATGCAGCTCAGAGTCCCTAATCTTCCCAAAAACCGACAACCCTCTCCTGCCCTTAGTCGGTCTGCTAGGTACCACCCCATACGCACACCTCTAGGAGCACACACAGTGATGAACGGTCGGGGAAGGGGATCTTTGTTAAGGAGGTAACCCCCAAACCCTGTTGGTACTCGGTTCTTCTTCTAACTCTGTGTGTGATCAGCAGTGCTTATATGTGTACATACCTCTTTGCAGTGGGTAACGTGGACCCAAGTGACTCTCTCATCTATTCTAATGGCAAAGGCGGTGGTTAACTTCTTATGGCTGATGGCAGTATTGAGTAGCTTGGATGAATAAGGTGCCCAGAGTAAACTGCCTGCTACTCAGGCCCAGAAGCTAAGATATGCATATTATTAGTAGATTTGGATAGAAAACACTCTGAAGTTTCTCAAACTGTTTGAATGATGTCTGTGAGTATAACAGAACTCATATGGCAGGCAAAAACCTGAGAAAAAATCCAACCAGGAAGTGGGAAAACTGAGGTTTGTAGGTTTGCCTATCCAATATACAGTGTCTATGGGGCCATATTGCACTTCTTCAGGCTTCCACTAGATGTCAACAGTCTTTAGAACCTTGTTTGATGCTTCTACTGTGAAGGATGAGGGAATGAGAACTGATTGAGTCAGGGGTCTGGCAGAGTGCCACAAGCTCACTCAGGCGCGCCCCCGTGAGAGTTAGCTGCGTTCCTTTTACATTTACATTTAAGTCATTTAGCAGACGCTCTTATCCAGAGCGACTTACAAGTACATACATTCATACTTTTTTTGTACTGGCCCCCCGTGGGAAACGAACCCACAACCCTGGCGTTGCAAGCGCCATGCTCTACCAACTGAGCTACACGGGACTTTTAGTTTCTAAAGACAAAGGAATTCTCCGGTTGAAACATTATTGAAGATTTATGTTTTAAAAAATCCTAAAGATTGATTCTATATATCGTTTGACATGTTTCTACGAACTGTAATGGAATTTTTGGACTTTTCGTCTGGCCTGCGCGTCATCAATTTGGATTTTGGAACTAAACGCGCAAACAAAAAGGAGGTATTTTGACATAAATTATGGACTTTATCGAACAAAACAAACATTTATTGTGGAACTGGGATTTCTGGGAGTGCATTCTGATGAAGATCATCAAAGGTAAGTGAATATTTATATAATGCTATTTCTGACTTCTGTCGACTCCACAACATGGCGGGTACCTGTAAGGCTTGTTTTTGTGTCTGAGCGCCGTACTCAGATTATTGCATGGTGTGCTTTTCCGTAAAGTTTTTTTGAAATCTGACACAGCGGTTGCATTAAGGAGAAGTTTATCTAAAGTTCCATGTAAAACACTTGTATCTTTTATCAATGTTTATTATGAGTATTTCTGTAAATTGATGTGGCTCTCTGCAAAATCATCGGATGTTTTGGAGGCAAAACATTACTGAACATAACTCATTGATAAACATTACTGAACAACATATATTTTTGGATATAAATATGAACTTTATCGAACAAAACATACATGTATTGTGTAACATGAAGTCTTATGAGTGTCATCTGATGAAGATCATCAAAGGTTAGTGATTAATTTAATCTCTATTTCTGCTTTTTGTGACTCCTCTCTTTGGCTGGAAAAATGGCTGTGTTTTTCTGTGACTAGGTACTGACCTAACATAATCAGATGGTGTGCTTTCGTCGTAAAGCCTTTTTGAAAATCGGACACTGTGGTGGGATTAAACACAAGTTTATCTTTAAAATTGTGTAAAATACTTGTATGTTTGAGGAATTTTAAATTTGAGATTTCTGTTGTTTGAATTTGGTGCCCTGCACTTTCACTGGCTGTTGTCAAGTCGATCCCGTTAACGGGATCTCAGCCGTAAGAAATTAACAGAACCTGGTATGGGCCTTCCCAACGGGGCTGCTTCCAGTCTTTTCTCCTCAGGGACTGGATCCACACCCAGTCTCCTGGTTGGATTGAGTGAATCACCTTCTCCTGTAATTCACCTGTTGGACACAAAATCTTGAACATACGGGTATGGTTAACAAACAGTCTTGTGCTCTGTTATGGTATTTTCTGTCTCTACATCACCTTATTCAGGCCTTCCTAATTCTGGCATTCTATATGGTCTTCCACATTCTTTCTCGAATGGGGATAACCCATCTTTATCGGGGGTTATTCTTGTAGTCATTAACACAGTAGGGAACACATTTTTTAAAATTTATTTGTGATCCCGTATGCTACGAAGTACTTCCTTATTATTTCCACCATCCCCCCCAGTTGATACATGACTCTGCCCATGTAACGCTCGTCGGAAGGAGTGGACCAAAAGCGCAGCGTGGAAAGTGTTCATGATTGTTATTATCAAAAACACTCAAACAAAATAACAAAGCGAAAGCGAATAGTTCTGTCAGGTACAGACTCTAAACAGAAAACAAGACCCCACAAAACCCAAAAGGAAAATGACAACTTATATATGATCCCTAATCAGGGACAACGATGGACAGCTGCCACTGATTGGGAATCAACCACACCAACATAGAAATAAGGAAACTAGAATTCACCCTAGTCACACCCTGACCTAACAAAGATAGAGAATAAAACCCTCTGTACGGCCAGGGCGTGACAGCCCATGTATTGCTGCATATCTAAACAATGACTTAGGCAGTATGGGTAACTTATCATGATACCAAACACCGTTCTTATAAATTGCTCCTAACTTCTCCCATTTCGAAATCTCTTTTACTGGTGCTCTAGACTGACAATCTTTCAATATGGTTTTGTCTATGATTGACCAGTTATCGTTTAGGTCTCAATATTAGCTCCAATTCTCACAATCTATGTGTGTGTTTCTATAATCTGTTATTATTGTAACGGCTCTCGTTGGTGGTTTGAAGAGTGAACCAAAGCACAGCGTGGTAAGTGTTCCTGATTCCTTTATTTCAAAAACACTCAAACAAAATAACAAACGTGAAAACGAAAGCGCGCAGTTCTGTTAGGCAGACAACACGAAACAGAAAACAAGATCCCACAAAACCCAAAAGGAAAATGACAACTTATATATGATCCCCAATCAGAGACAACGATAGACACTCTGAATGGGAACCACACACGGCCAAAAACAAAGAAATAGAAAACATAGACTTTCCCACCCGAGTCACCCCCACCATGACCTAACCAAACATAGAAAATAATAAGGAACTCTAAGGTCAGGGCGTGACAGTACCCCCCCCGCACTTCTCCCATTTCGAAATCCTTTACTGGTGCACTAGACTGACAATCTTCAATATGGTTTTGTCTATGTTTGCTTCCTCTTTTAAGAATTCCTATGTCAGCGGCTGTGGCTTGAGGCCTGCCCGTTTCGCTTCTAAAACTTATATTTCTGTAACTACAGCATATCCTGTTGCATTAGTGCCATCAAGGTTCTTTCTTGAGAATCCATCTACAAACATAGTAAGTTCCCCATCAGATAAAGCAAGGTCAGTTAAATCGGGTCGTAGTAAGGCAACTTTCTCGGTTTCTGTTACGCAATCATGTGGGCTGCTGTCTGTTGCAATAGAAACTAATGTGGAGGGGTTCAGAGTAGTACAACTTTCTATTGTCAAATTAGGCATGTTCAAAAGAATTATCATACAAGACAAATGTCTAGCTGGTGACATGTAAGCCATTTATTGTTCTAACAACAGTATGGATACGGCATGTGGAACTTTTAAAGTGAAATCATATTAAAGCACAACCGATGCCGAGTCCTCAACTGCCTGGGCTGCTGCCACCACAGACTGTAAACATAGTAGCATAACTTGAGCTACTTCATCTAAACGGGAGGAGTAGTAAGCAATAGGCTTATATTTTCCCCCGTGTTTTTGAGTTAGTACTAACGTCATGAACCCTTCCCTACAATCCACTGTTTGTATAAAGGGCCTATCATATCTGGGGAACGCTAAGACTGTAGTAGATATTAACAGCTTCTTATTACTCATAAACTGTTCTTCTGCTTCCCTAATCCATTATATCTTATCTCTGGCTGCCATAGCTTTACCATATATCAACTCACTGAGCTTTCCGGTATGCAATACAAAGTGGGGTATCCACGCACGACAATAGTTAATCATTCCAAGAAAACTCATCATCTGTTTCTTATCGAGTGGTTTAGGTACTTCTAAAATGGCTGTTTTTCTGGTAGAGTTAAGTGTTCTCCCTTCCTGAGTTATACTAAATATAACTAAATATTATCTATACTAAATAGATAACCTCTTCCTGCCAGAGTTGCAACTTCCTCTTACTAACTTTATGACCTTGTTCTGCTAAAAACACTAACAGGGCCAGTGTATCAGCTTTACAGCCCTCCTGGGAGGGATTCGACACCAATATATCATCTACATATATCAAAATTTGGCACCCTCTTGGAGGGTCAAACTTCCTAAACTACTCCTAATTACTCGTACTAAAAAAATCATATAATACCCTAGTATATATCCATTCCCTCCCTTAAAAGGTAAAGCCAAACCAACCTTGGCTATCAGGATATACTACTTATACTAAAATAAAAATGCATTAACCAAATCTATCACAGTAAAACCAGTTTTCTCTAGTTTTAATTATGGTTTCTGTTTCCAAATATTGACTAACTGTCTCCCCGTCTCCCTGTTTGCACTCATGGGTTGTTAGAAAAATCAACATGTCTATGGTAGTAATCTCTAAGATTATTACATAGTTAATTAAGTTTATCTCGATACTCTCAATGATCCTGGATCACCACAGATGCCATATATCCCTGTCAACTTTCTACTATTTCAATAAAAATCTAATAATAATTAAATAAAGCCAAAACGAATGCTAAACATAACATGTGTTTTCTGTACTAATGAAATCTCTCCTTCGGAAGTCCACAGTATTTTATCTAACAATAACATGGGTTAATCCTAAATCAGTCCCATCAATACTTTAATATATGTTGCATAGTGTGGGATCCATTATCTACAGTAATTTACCATCCCTAAGAACTGCAACATATTTCCTTTCATAATTAATTTTAACGCTTATAAAATCACTGTTTTTCTTTCTCTATCTATTTCCCTGCCCTGTTGGCTTAGAATATGTCCTAAATACTTAACATAAGTCTACCATAGTCAAAACGTATTATTTTATTTATTTCACATTTATTTAACCAGGTAGGCAAGTTGAGAACACGTTCTCATTTACAATTGCGACCTGGCCAAGATAAAGCAAAGCAGTTCGACACATACAACACAGAGTTACACATGGAGTAAAACAAACATTACATACAGTAGAAAAATAAGTCTATATACAATGTGAGCAAGTGAGGTGAGATAAGGGAGGTAAAGGCAAAAAAAGGCCATGGTGGCGAAGTAAATACAATATAGCAAGTAAAACACTGGAATGGTTGATTTGCAGTGGAAGAATGTGCAAAGTAGAGATAGAAATAATGGGGTGCAAAGGAGCAAAATAAATAAATAAATAAATACAGTAGGGAAAGAGGTAGTTGTTTGGGCTAAATTATAGATGGGCTATGTACAGGTGCAGTAATCTATGAGCTGCTCTGACAGCTGGTGCTTAATAAAGCTAGTGAGGGAGATAAGTGTTTCCAGTTTCAGAGATTTTTGTAGTTCGTTCCAGTCATTGGCAGCAGAGAACTGGAAGGAGAGGCGGCCAAAGGAAGAATTGGTTTTGGGGGTGACCAGAGAGATATACCTGCTGGAGCGCGTGCTACAGGTGGGTGCTGCTATGGTGACCAGCGAGCTGAGATAAGGGGGGACTTTACCTAGCAGGGTCTTGTAGATGACCTGGAGCCAGTGGGTTTGGCGACGAGTCTGAAGCGAGGGCCAGCCAACGAGAGTGTACAGGTCGCAGTGGTGGGTAGTATATGGGGCTTTGGTGACAAAACGGATGGCACTGTGATAGACTGCATCCAATTTATTGAGTAGGGTATTGGAGGCTATTTTGTAAATGACATCACCGAAGTCGAGGATTGGTAGGATGGTCAGTTTTACACAGGTATGTTTGGCAGCATGAGTGAAGGATGCTTTGTTGCGGAATTGGAAGCCAATTCTAGATTTAACTTTGGATTGGAGATGTTTGATGTGAGTCTGGAAGGAGAGTTTACAGTCTAACCAGACACCTAGGTATTTGTAGTTGTCCACATATTCTAAGTCAGAGCCGTCCAGAGTAGTGATGTTGGACAGGCGGGCAGGTGCAGGCAGCGATCGGTTGAAGAGCATGCATTTAGTTTTACTTGTATTTAAGAGGAATTGGAGGCCACGGAAGGAGAGTTGTATGGCATTGAAGCTCGCCTGGAGGATTGTTAACACAGTGTCCAAAGAAGGGCCAGAAGTATACAGAATGGTGTCGTCTGCATAGAGGTGGATCAGAGACTCACCACTAGCAAGAGTGACATCATTGATGTATACAGAGAAGAGAGTCGGTCCAAGAATTGAACCCTATGGCACCCCCATAGAGACTGCCAGAGGCCCGGACAACAGACCCTCCGATTTGACACGCTGAATTCTATCAGAGAAGTAGTTGGTGAACCAGGCAAGGCAATCATTTGAGAAACCAAGGCTGTCGAGTCTGCCGATGAGGATGTGGTGATTGACAGAGTCGAAAGCCTTGGCCAGGTCAATGAATACGGCTGCACAGTATTGTTTCTTGTCGATGGCGGTTAAGATATCGTTTAGGACCTTGAGCGTGGCTGAGGTGCACCCATGACCAGCTCTGAAACCAGATTGCATAGCGGAGAAGGTATGGTGGGGATTCGAAATGGTCGGTAATCTGTTTGTTGACTTGGCTTTCGAAGACCTTAGAAAGGCAGGGTAGGATAGATATAGGTCTGTAGCAGTTTGGGTCAAGAGTGTCCCTCCCTTTGAAGAGGGGGATGACCGCAGCTGCTTTCCAATCTTTGGGAATCTCAGACGACACGAAAGAGAGGTTGAACAGGCTAGTAATAGGGGTGGCAACAATTTCAGCAGATAATTTTAGAAAGAAAGGGTCCAGATTATCTAGCCCGGCTGATTTGTAGGGGTCCAGATTTTGCAGCTCTTTCAGAACATCAGCTGACTGGATTTGGGAGAAGGAGAAATGGGGAAGGCTTGGGCGAGTAGCTGGGTGGGGTGCAGTGCTGTTGACCGGGGTAGTGGTAGCCAGGTGGAAAGCATGGCCAGCCGTAGAAAAATGCTTATTGAAATTCTCAATTATAGTGGATTTGTCGGTGGTGACAGTGTTTCCTATCTTATCTGCAGTGGGCAGCTGGGAGGAGATGTTCTTATTCTCCATGGACTTTACAGTGTCCCAGAAATTTTTGGGGCTTGTGTTGCAGGAAGCAAATTTCTGCTTGAAAAAGCTAGCCTTGACTTTCTAACTGCCTGTGTATATTGGTTTCTAGCTTCCCTGAAAAGTTGCATATCACGGGGGCTGTTCGATGTTAATGCAGAACGCCATAGGATGTTTTTGTGTTGGTTAAGGGCAGTCAGGTCTGGAGAGAACCAAGGGCTGTATCTGTTCCTGGTTCTACATTTCTTGAATGGGGCATGCTTATTTAAGATGGTGAGGAAGGCATTTTTTTTAAATAACCAGGCATCCTCTACTGACGGGATGAGATCAATATCCTTCCAGGATACCCCGGCCAGGTCGATTAGAAATGCCTGCTCGCTGAAGTGTTTCAGGGAGCGTTTGACAGTGATGAGTGGAGGTCGTTTGACCGCTGACCCATTACGGATGCAGGCAATGAGGCAGTGATCGCTGAGATCTTGGTTGAAAACAGCAGAGGTGTATTTAGAGGGCAAGTTGGTTAGGATGATATCTATGAGGGTGCCCGCGTTTATGGCTTTGGGGTGGTACCTGGTAGGTTCATTTATAATTTGTGTGAGATTGAGGGCATCAAGCTTAGATTGTAGGATGGCTGGGTTGTTAAGCATGTTCCAGTTTAGGTCGCCTAGCAGCACGAGCTCTGAAGATAGATGGGGGGCAATCAGTTCACATATGGTGTCCAGAGCACAGCTGGGGGCAGAGGGTGGTCTATAAGCAGGCGGCAACGGTGAGAGACTTGTTTTTAGAGAGGTGGTGTCACGTTCCTGACCTTATTTTCCTTTGTTTAGCTTTGTTTAGTTGGTCAGGACGTGAGCTGGGTGGGCAGTCTATGTTATGTGTTTCTATGTTTAGGTTCATTGGTAATTAGCCTTATATGGTTCTCAATCAGGGACAGGTGTTTGACGTTTCCTCTGATTGAGAACCATATAAAGGTAGGCTGTTCACACCGTTTGTTTGTGGGTGATTGTCTTCCGTGTCAGTGTTGTTACCACACGGGACTGTTTCGTTTGTTTTAGTCGGTTCCTGTTCGTGCATTCTTTGTGTTCTATAAGTTCTCATGTTCAGGTCTGTTTACGTTGTTTATTGTTTTGTAGTTTGTTAACTTTTACTTGGTACTCATCCCGGATCCGGGAGCACCCTCATCAGTAAAAAAGCTGACTAGCATAGCGCCACAAGTAAATACTAGCATCTAAATATCATGAAATCACAAGTCCAAGACACCAGATGAAAGATACACATCTTGTGAATCCAGCCATCATTTCTGATTTTTAAAATGTTTTACAGGGAAGACACAATATGTATTTCTATTAGCTAACCACGATAGCAAAAGACCCAACTTTTTTTTCTCCACCATTTTTTTACTGCATAGGTAGCTATCACAAATTCGACCAAATAAAGATATAAATAGTCACTAACCAAGAAACAACTTCATCAGATGACAGTCTGATAACATATTTATTGTATAGCATATGTTTTGTTCGAAAAATGTGCATATTTCAGGTATAAATCATAGTTTAACATTGCAGCCACCATCACAATATCTCACCAAAGCAGCTAGAATAACTACAGAGACCAACGTGAATTACCTAAATACTCATCATAAAACATTTATGAAAAATACACAGCGTACAGCAAATGAAAGACAAACATCTTGTGAATCCAGCCAATATTTCAGATTTTTTAAGTGTTTTACAGCGAAAACACAATATAGCATTATATTAGCTTACTACAATAGCCAACCACACAGCAGCATTGATTCATGCACGTTAGCGATAGCGAATAAACCAGCAAAAGATATAAAATTTTTCACTAACCTTCTCAAAACTTCATCAGATGACAGTCCTATAACATCATATTACACAATACATATATGTTTGTTCGAAAATGTGCATATTTAGCGGCACAAATCGTGGTTATACAATGAGAATAGTAGCCAAACTGCAAACAAAATGTCGGGAGAAATCTTGGGAGAGGCACCTAATCTAATCATAAACTTGACTAAAAAATACAGGTTGGACAGCAAATGAAAGATACATTAGTTCTTAATGCAACCGCTGTGTTAGATTTTTAAAATTAACGTTACTACGACATACAGCGTGCGTTAAAGCGAGACCGCACCGAAATTAATGGCGGAATAATAGTTTAACATTTTTCAACAGAAATACGAATTAACATCATAAATAGTTCTTACTATTTGATGAGCTTCCATCAGAATCTTGTGCAAGTTGTCCTTTGTCCAGAATAATCGTTGCTCGGTTGTAGATTGTTGTCACGTTCCTGACCTGTTTTCTGTTATTTTTGTATGTGTTTAGTTGGTCAGGGCGTGAATTGGGGTGGGCATTCTATGTTTTCTGTTTCTATGTTTAGGTCAGGTGTAATTAGCCTTATATGGTTCTCAATCAGGGACAGGTGTTTGAAGTTTCCTCTGATTGAGAACCATATAAAGGTAGGCTGTTCACATTGTTTGTTTGTGGGTGATTGTCTTCTGTGTCTGTGTATGTTGCACCACACGGGACTGTTTCGGTTTGTTCGTTTGATGTAGTCTGTTCCTGTTCGTGAGTTCTTCGGTTATTTATGTAAGTTCCATGTTCAGGTCTGTCTACTTCGTTTTGTTATTTTGTAGTTTGTTGAAGTGTTTTCGGTTTTCGTTTCTACTTTAATAAACTTCATTATGTCCAATTATCACGCTGCGCTTTGGTCCAATCCATACTCCTCCTCTTCGTCTGAAGAGGAGGAGGACAGCCGTTACAATTGGCGTCTTCAACTTTGGAATTAGCAGCAAACATTAGCCATGTGGCGAAGACGTGTCCAACTCACCATAACGCAGCACAAATAAAATACCGAAAATCGCAATATACTGATATAAACTGATATAACTCGGTTTAAAATAACTACATTATGATGTTAACACCTATATCGAATAAAATCAGAGCCGGATATATCTAACGCCTATAACGAGAGCTTTTCAGAATGCAATCCTAAGGTCTGTCTTGCGCCATGACGAACGTTGAAAAGACTGCACACCCGGTTCCAAGAGCTTTTGTACGGCCTCAGATCTACCTAGACACCCCATTCCAATTCTCACTGCTTACTGACATCTAGGGGAAGGCGTATGCAGTGCATGTCGACCCATAGATTACATGCAAATTAATAAACTGACCCTGGAACAGAGTGCCCGATATCAGATTTCTCACTTCCTGACAGGAAGTTTGCTGCAAAATGAGTTCTGTTTTACTCACAGATATAATTCAAACGGTTTTAGAAACTAGAGAGTGTTTTCTATCCAATAGTAATAATAATATGCATATTGTACGAGCAAGAATTGAGTACGAGGCAGTTTAATTTGGGAACCAACTTTTACAAAGTCGAAATGGCGCCCCCCTATTGAGAAAAGTTTGAGTTTTTTCGTGTTCGTCTTTCTTTAAATAAATCATTATGTCTTCCGTGTCAGTGTTGTTACCACACGGGACTGTTTCGTTTGTTTTAGTCGGTTCCTGTTCGTGCGTTCTTTGTGTTCTATAAGTTCTCATGTTCAGGTCTGTCTACGTCGTTCTGTTGTTTTGTAGTTATTCAAGTGTGCTTCGTGTTCGTCTTGTTTAATAAATCAACATGTATTCATCACCAGCTGCGTTTTGGTCCAATCCATGCTCCTCCTCAGACGAGGAGGAGAACAACCGTTACAGGTGGATTTTTAAAAGTAGAAGTTCAAATTGTTTGGCAACAGACCTGGATAGTAGGACAGAACTCTGCAGGCTATCTTTGCAGTAGATTGCAACATCGCCCCCTTTGGCCGTTCTATCTTGTCTGAAAATATTGTAGTTAGGGATGAAAATGTCAGCATTTCTGGTGGTCTTCCTAAGCCAGGATTCAGACACGGCTAAAACACCCGGGTTGGCAGAGTGTGCTAAAGCAGTGAATTAAACAAACTTAGGGAGGAGGCTTCTAATGTTAACATGCATGAAAAATTCTAGCTAACTTTATAATCTTATTCAACAAAGAAAATATAATAATACTATTATATCAAATTTACAGCCTTGTTGTGTTAAATTTCTCACAAAAATATAATCTACATACAACAACAGCTAATTGCCTAAGGGAAAATAAAACTTAGCTAGTAAACATTACTTAAGCAAAAGTAGTGGGAGTTTCATAAAAATATTTTATGAACCCACCTTTGGCCCAAAAATAAAATCCAAACCTCAAAGGACCGTATCCTCCCCCATTTTTAACACATAACTCTCCATGAGAGTAATGTATATTAAAAAAAAAACTACTACTGGTCAAAGGATAAAACTAAATTTCAAATAACATAATCAAATTAAAATCACTACTCTGAAAAACTCCACAAAGAAAAATGATTGTACTCTTATGGTCATAAAAAAAGAGACTTAAGGAAGCCTACCTTTAGTCAAAGGCTATGCCCTTTCTTTCTTCTCATTGGTTCAATTTACAAATATGTCTAAGAACTTTAAACTCCATCATAATTATCAATTACAAAAATTACCTTAAAATCAGTATTACAAATGACCTTAAATTCATTATCCAAATGGCTTTCCAATGAGGCTGATCAAACCACCAAGGTAAGTCATGATAGAGGTCATAGGTCATACAAATCCTTCAAAGAAGTATTTCTTACTATATTAGACAAATTAAAGAAAAACCGTCAAACATTTTCTACATGTTGTATCCCAGGTTCCCAGAACATTCCTTTATCAAAATAATTCATGTGTTTAATTAAAACTTAGAAAATAAAACTTGTAAAATTCCATGTGTGTGCGTGCCCATTTAAGATATCGTGGCACTAAGACAAATGGAAATCTCACCAAACCCAAAGGAAATAGAACACCCAAAACCAAACAAAGTATTTTAAAAACACCAACAAATAGTTATACACTATTTGTTGTGTGTGGGTATTTGCAAACCCTAAGTTAAAACAAACAAAACATTTCCAGGCCTTTTCAATTTGGTAGTTGTATGCCTCTATCTCACTCACTCTCTGCTCTCGCACTCTCTCTTGTTCTCTCTATCTTGCTCTCTTGATCTCTGTTTTTTCTTACGTGTCTTTTCTTTCCCATAACAGTCAGTGTCAAGTATGGTTTCTGTTCCTGTTGTAATGCTAGGTCAATGGTTGCCAATTCAACACCTCAGTCTGTTTCCTCTGAATCCTCACTGTCATTCACCTCATCTAGTCATGCCTGTTCTTCCTCATTCTCGGACTCCTCTCGCTCTCTCATTCGCCTACGTTCCCTCTTCTGTCTATCCCTAAACTGTCTCTGTCTACTGGTCCTTGGTGGGGCCTTACTATCCTCTGCCATGTGGCCTGTTTTATTGCAGTTGTAGCACTTTCTGTCCTTGGGTTCTATCCACTTTCTACTCTCACTGTTACCCCCTTTTTTTTTTTAAATCTTTCCTGTTCTTTCCTGTAATTTCCCCAAGAGTGGCAATCAAATATTCTGCTCCTGTCTGTTCTTTTGTACTTTTCTTTTCCTTGCCATTATGCTCATGGTGTATAGCATACCTCTTTACTTTGGCCAATGTGGCTGTTCCCCACCCTATCAGAGTCTTTTTTATGATCTGGCAAATTTCTGGCTTCATACCACTCAAGAAGGCTATTTATAACTGTTGGTGGTAAGGTCCGTCGTCTCCCTGTCTAGGATCTACCGGTCCACTGTTAGCATTGAACACGTCTCTCAATCTCTCTAAATACTGGCTAACAGTTTCCCCATCCCCTTGTTTACACTCATGTATCTTTGAAAAGTCCACATGTCTATGGTAATAGTCCCTAAGATTATTACAGAGCTGTGTCAATTTGTCTGCATAATCCCCATCTCCTGTCCATGGTAAAACCGGTTCTCCTCCTTGCCATGGAACCCAGGCTCCCCTCACTGCTGCCCAGTCTTTCCCCACTATCTGTCGGACAGCCTTTCCAATTCTCCTGTATTTAGTTTAAAACTCTCGGTCAGTCCCTCCATATCTCTCCTAAACCCTTCTATTCCTGTTTTTGGATGTACTATTCCCTCAACTGCTCTTGCTACATCTCTCTGAGTCCAGGGTCGATACACTTGTAAGGTATCCGATTGGTCAGCTTCGCCTGCTCTAGGATTAGGAAGCTCTATGAGAGGACACTGATCCTCTTCCCCATCTGATTGACCTCCCTCAGCCCTGGCTTATTATACGGTGCTGATCGCTTTTTAAGGTTAGACTCTCTTGGTTCTGGCTCTTCTTTCCTCTCCCTGGCTATGGCTTGCTCTCTCTGTTTGTGTTCATATCTTTCTCTGTCTCTCTTTCCCTTGTTCACAATCTATCTTTCATTGTTTCTTCCTGAATACTTTGCTCTCTCGCTCTAATCCTACTTAGCTCTTCCTTCTTTTCACTTGCCCTTTTATTATTACCTTCTACCTCTTTTCCGTGCCTCTGACAGCCACACCCTGGCTGTATCCAAACCTTCTGCTTGTTGTCTCTGGGTGTTATTACCACAGGTTTCATGCATCTGTTTTATTATAACCTCCAGCTTGTCCACATCTAGACGCCCCATAAACCCGTATTTCTTTCTCCATTTCGGACCATAATACACATTCCTCTTAACCTCAGACTCCATATACCTCTCGTCCCCGGTTAATTCCGGGACCTCCTTTGAGGATTTACCACCCATGTTTATTCAATTACTGTTATGCTTACTCAATTACTATATTTATTTTCTAATATGTATTCTCACTTTCTACGGGTGTAACCTCCTTCCTCCTGTTTGGAATAATCAGACATATTCTGCGCGCTTCCGGTAGATCTCGACTATCCCCTCAAATTTATTTAGACAGGCGATCTATACTCATACAAATTATGTCCCTGACCTACTTTCTTATTTTTATTATTATATTTCGCCTTCTATATTACGTTTTCCGCCTAATATATGATTGACCAGTTATCGTTTAGGTCTCAATATTGGCTCCAATTCTCAAAATCTATGTGTGTGTTTCTATAATCTGTTATTTTTGTATCGGCTCTCGTTGGTGGTATGAAGAGTGGACCAAGGCGCAGCGTGGTAAGTGTTCATGATTCCTTTATTTCAAAAACACTCAAACAAAATATCAAACGTGAAAACAAAAGCGCACAGTTCTGTCAGGCAGAAAACACGAAACAGAAAACAAGATCCCACAAAACCCAAAAGGAAAATGACAACTTATATATGATCCCCAATCAGAGACAACGATAGACAGCTGCCTCTGATTGGGAACCGCACAGGGCCAAAAACAAAGAAATATAAAACATAGACTTTCCCACCCGAGTCACACCCTGACCTAACCAAACATAGAAAATAATAAGGAACTCTAAGATCAGGGCGTGACAATTATACTTAAATCTCACAATCTATGTGTGTGCTCTACTGTTATCATACTTAATCTCACTTACTCCCGTTAGTCCTAGACTAATGTAACTTACTTTACTTTATTTCGCCTTCTATATTACATTTTCCGGCTACTGTATATCAACCAGTTTTACTTTTAGGTCTTACAGTTAGATAGTTTACATTGGTGATGGCCATAGATACCTTGGGTCATTACGGACCCAAACTTACTTACTTCGAAATTTCTTACTTAGATCTGTGACCCAGTGCCGCCAACACTAACATACATACTTTTGTCTTAAACTTTCTCTCCATTCGATTATATGGACGGTATACCCGATACAAATCTTACTTACTGTTAGTTTTACAGCTAAAATCCTCCCTCACATTAAAATTTTTAGTAAATTTAGAATTTAACCTCAAACTAATGAATAAAGATTACTGACCTTATCTTGCAGCTGACAATTCAATGTAGGTTGGATCTTGTCACCGCCTCTGTCGTGTATCAGTTCACCACTGGCCTGAAGCAGACCCTCAATCTTAGAGGTCAGGTCTTTGTCTTACGGATCCGTGATCCGCCCGTGCATTGTTTTCAGCAGTTCCTTGGGACGACAGAGGCAAGTATTGAGATCCGGCTCGAAGGACCAAGTTGTCACGAAAATTTCTAGTTCCAATGATATTAACCTGTTTGGCGTGCAAGCCCGACGTCGGTACACTTATGACAACAGCCAGCTCAAAGTGCAGGGTGCGAAATTCAAAATATATTTTTTTTAAATATTTAACTTTCACACATTAACAAGTCCAATACAGCATATGAAAGGTACACATCTTGTGAATCCAGCCAACATGTCCGATTTTTAAAATGTTTTACAGGGAAGACAAAATATGTAAATCTATTAGCTAACCACGTTAGCAAAAGACACCACTTTTTTTACTCCAACAGTTTTTTACTCCATCAGTAGCTATCACAAATTCGACCAAATAAAGATATAAATAGCCACTAACCAAGAAACAACTTTATCAGATGACAGTCTGATAACATATTTATTGTATAGCATATGTTTTGTTAGAAAAATTTGCATATTTCAGGTATAAATCATAGTTTACATTTCAGCTACAATCACAAATTGCACCGAAAGCAGCCATAATATTTACAGACACCAACGTCAAATACCTAATTACTCATCATAAAACATTTCTGAAAAATACATAGTGTACAGCAATTGAAAGACAGGCATCTTGTGATTCCAGACAATATTTCCGATTTATTAAATGTTTTACAGCGAAAACAAAATGTAGCGTTATATTAGCGTAGCCACAATAGCCAGAAACACTTGGACGCCGACGACCAGTTCACATGCATGACAGATATTAGAAATAGCATCATAAAATGTTTCTTACTTTTGGTGATCTTCCGTCAGAATGTTGGACAAGGTGTCCTTTGTCCAGAACAGTCGTTGTTTAGATCTGGAACGGCAAATTTCCCTCTTCATTTAGCATGGGCACTTGCCAGGTGGCACGGATCTCTCCAACGTCAACAAAGTTTGAGAACGGAACACGGCAAAACTCCCGAAAAATTTTAAATAATCTGATTAAACTATATTGAAAAAACATACTTTACGATGATATGGTCACATGTATCAAATAAAATCCGAGCCGGAGATAGTTGTCGTCCATAACGGCAGCTAAACAGAAGGCAATCCCACTGTCCAACTGGCGCTGCCAAGAGTACCGGAAATGAGGGACACGTCATACAAAGAGCTTGTATTCCAATTCAGATGAAGATAAACACGAAATTTCTTCTCTCACAGCCTCTTGACATCCAGAGGAAGGTCTATGAAGTGTACGTAGACTCTTACGTATCATGCCCATGTATAGGCAGGAAGTTGAACAGAGCATCGATTTCAGACATTCCACTTCCTGGTCAGGAAATGTGCTGCAGAACGAGTTCTGTTTCACTCAGAGAAATAATTCAAACGGTTTTAGAAACTAGAGAGGGTTTTCTATCCAATAGTAATAATAATATGCATATTGTACGAGCAAGAATTGAGTACGAGGCCGTTTGAAATGGGCATCTTTTATCTGGCTACTCAATACTGCCCCTTGCAGCCATAAGAAGTTAACTCAAAACTCACTATATACTTTGACCAGTTCCCCGGAGGCTGTAAGGCCCCAGCTAATAGAATAATTTGACAAAGTCCCAGAAGTCTGCAAAAGGTAAGTGCTTTATTCAGAGAGCTCTGAATATCATACAATGCACCTCGCCTTATATACCTCAAATTAATTACTTAAAAATCATACAATGAGATTTTCTGGATTTTTGTTTTAGATTCCGTCTCTCACAGTTGAAGTGAACCTATGCTAAAAATTACAGACCTCTACATGCTTTGTAAGTAGGAAAACCTGCAAAATCGGCAGTGTATCAAATACTAGTTCTCCCCACTGTATGTTAATGCAACCGCTGTGTCAGATTTTTTTTAAACCTTACGGAAAAAGCATACCATGCAATAATCTGAGACGGCGCTCAGAAATACACAACATTTCTCCGCCATGTTGGAGTCAACAGAAATACGAAATTACATCATAAATATTCCCTTACCTTTGATGATCTTTCATCAGAATGCAATGCCAGGAATCCTAGTTCCACAATAAATCGTTGTTTTGTTCGATAATATCCCAAAACTAACAGGTCTGTGAGATCCGGAATTCTTACTGGTTGGTAGGTGATCAAATACTTATGTCATGCAATAAAATGCAAATGAATTACTTAAAAATCATTAAATGTGATTTTCTGGATTTTTGTTTTAGATTCCGTCTCTCACAGTTGAAGTGTACCTATGATAAAAAATTACAGACCTCTACATGCTTTGTAAGTAGGAAAACCTGCAAAATCGGCAGTGTATCGCAAAGAAGTTGTTTTAATTTGTCTGGGAGCAAGACGTTGACGTCTGCGATGGGGATGGTTTTCTTTTTGTAGTCAGTGATTATCTTTAGACCCTGCCACATACGTCTCGTGTTTGTGCCGTTGAATTGCGACTCCACTTTGTCTCTATACTGACGCTTTGCTTGTTTGATGACCTTACGGAGGGAATAACTACACTGTTTGTATTCGGTCATATTTCCAGTCGCCTTGCCATGATTAAATGCGGTGGTACGCGCTTTCAGTTTTGCGAGAATGCTGCCATCAATCCACGGTTTCTGGTTAGGTGTCACGGCCATTGTAAGAAGTAGACCAAGGTGCAGCGTGGTCAGCGTACATTTTCCTTTTTTTATTAAAAATGACGCCGAACAAAACAATAAACACTACCAAAACAAACCGTTGAAGTTAAAGGCGATGTGCCCTACACAAAGTCAACTTTCCACAAAGACAAGTTAGAAAAATTGGCTACCTAAGTATGGTTCTCAATCTGTTATTATTGTAACGGCTCTCGTTGGTGGTATGAAGAGTGGACCAAGGCGCAGCGTGGGAAGTGTTCATGATTCCTTTATTTCAAAAACACTCAAACAAAATAACAAACGTGAAAACAAAAGCACACAGTTCTGTCAGGCAGAAAACACGAAACAGAAAACAAGATCCCACAAAACCCAAAAGGAAAATGACAACTTATATATGATCCCCAATCAGAGACAATGATAGACAGCTGCCTCTGATTGAGAACCACACCCGGCCAAACACAAAGAAATAGAAAACATAGAAATAAAGAAACTAGAATGCCCACCCTAGTCACACCCTGGCCTAACCAAAATAGAGAATAAAAGCCTCTCTATGGCCAGGGCGTAGCGGAACCCTAGTAGCGGAACCCAGACTGGGGACCCTCGTAGCGGAACCCAGACTGGGCACCCTCGTTGCGGGCCCCGGACTGGGCACCCTCGTTGCGGGCCCCGGACTGGGCACTCTCGTTGCGGGCCCCGAACTGGGCACCCTCGCTGGAGGCTCCGGACTGAAGACCGTCGCTGGAGGCTCCGGACTGGAGGCCGTCGCTGGAGGCTCCGGACTGGAGGCCGTCGCTGGAGGCTCCGGACTGGAGGCCGTCGCTGGAGACTCCGGACTGGAGACCGTCTCTGGAGGCTCCGGACTGGAGAACGTCGCTGGAGGCTCTGGACTGGAGGCCTTCGTTCCATGACTCCTCACTAGAGGCTTCGGGCCATGGATCATCACTGGAGGCTTCTTGCCATGGATCATCACTGGAAGCTTAGTGCCATGGATCATTATGCAAGGGTAGTATTCGGTTTGATTTTCGAACACTGTCGCCTAGGCATCTGCCACTGGTGAAGCAGAGGGACAACATGGACCAAGTTAGGCTATACTAATCCTGAACAGTAACTTCAACTACTTGGTGGCAAGATAGCCCAGAAAACCTTAAGTGTTACTACATACAGCCGGGAAAAACTATTGGATATCAGACTTACCAGCACAACCAGCACTACGACTAGGAATACGACTTTCCCAAAGCGGATCCTTTGTCTGCACCTCCCAGGGCATTTGAACTGATTCCAGAGGCCAACCCAAAACCATGCCGTCGGAGGAGAAGGTGCCAGAGAGGTCTTCTAGTGAGGCTTGCTTCAGAGTATATTACTCGCTAATGTCCAGTCCCTAGTTAACAAAGTAAATGAAATTAGAGCAAAAGTTGTTTTCCAAAGGGATATCAGGGATTGTAACATACTCTGTTTCACGGAGACATGGCTAGCTGGGGACTTGCTGTCGGAGTCCGTACAGCCAACGAGATTTTCAGTCCATCGCATCAGTGCATGGGGTCGGAGGAGCTGCCATGCTTGGCATTGCAACACTAGCAGTCAAAAGAGTAAGTGGGACATTCTTTAAGCAATTATTTTCTTGTAAATGTTATTATGTACGTTATTTGTCCCTTGTGCCAGTTCAGTTGTAGGCTAAATGTGATCACCTCTCACTATTTGGCATCTGATCTCTACATAAGTAATTTTACTGTTTTTAACCACGAGTGGAAGACATGTCCATTTCATGAAACATTCTAATGGACAATAAAGCTTTTCAATTCAATCTCCTTTCAGATGTATGACCGTGCCATAAGTGCTCCGACCAGCCCAACTAAGATGGAACCATCAGGGAAAAGGAGCTGGGAGGAGCCCAGCTGGATGTGCTCGTCACAACGGGTACATAGCCATGACATGAAGTCAACAGTGAGCAGGTCACTGCAGACTCTACCCACCTCCTCCAACTCCTTTGAATCAGGTAAGGTACGCTAATGTATTTAGGGTGTCACACACAATAATGTTATTCCGCATTAAACTATCAACATTGCTCATATAACAGTTACAATTGTGTCGTTAGCTCACCCCACAGTGTGAAACGTTGCTAATGGCGCTACCAAATTGGTACTTTTTCAGTGGTGCCACTGGTTAGTACATTGTCAAGAAGGATGGTTATGTGTGTTGACAAGGCAGAGGATGTGAGATCAAGTACCGGTAATGATTGGTGAGCGAGGAATCTATACTGCTAAGCAGCACAGGGACGCCTGTTACACTCACACTTGCTCACACTCGTACACATTGCCTATCTGTGTTCAGAGTGAGGCCTGAATGGTAAAACTTGGGATTGATGTAGTAGCAGGTGGTCACAGTGGGTTAGTAGTGTGTTTCAGATGGTTTGACCTCATCTCTGTGCAGTGTTTTCTAATCCTTGGCTGTGTCTATTGACGACAGGTTGGCTGATGGCAGGATGGCTGTACTTCCTCTATTGTGGGTGATGCTACTGACTCTCAGTGCTTGTTGTAGGAAGCTAGAGGGTCGTTCCATTTGATTTCAATCAGTTTTTGACCGCACCTCTTTTGATTTGAACTAAACTTTCCATACATATTTGCCCATGGTTGAAGTGATCAGAAAATTACTTTTTGGACCTGAATACTAAAACATGCAGGAGATAGAGGTGCTCGAAGTTGACCCATTTTTGCATACCCCACCATACCATGAGACGCCCATGTATTCATCACTTGAAAAGATTAACGGTTAAGTTTGATATAATTTAAAATCTTGAAAACAGGGTTGCCAAACTGTTATAAATTGCATAAAAAAATATTTAATTGATCTAAAAACATGTAAACTCAGATTTATTTTCATTTTTGCATATGTTGACGCTATCTCCTGCATGTTTTAGTATGCAGGTCCAAAAGGTAATTTTCTGATCACTTCAACCATGGGCAAATATGTATGGCAAGTTTAGGTCAAATGGCCGCCGGTCCACCCACCGTCGAATGTCAATTTAAATGGAATGTCTATTCTATTATCTATATTTATATGATTTCAAAAGGTTTCTTATGGAAGATTGACATAGTAATTTTAAAACAACTGATATTCCCATTCAAGTCAATATTTTCTGTGTGGACCTCTGTTAGCAGTTGATGTTACTCTTCAATAACACAGACCCCAAAGCAAATCAGGGGGAGGAAAATAGGTTTATTCTTATTCAAAGAGGACGAATCATGCAGGAAGGTAGATGGTAGATGTTCACGCTCCCCTGTCCTCAGTGATTCTCCCCAATGATTCTCTCCAGAGAACAAAGGGACAAGATGTCGTTTTTTATAACCCAGCCCTAGCCTGTGGTTGACCAATTAGAATTCCTTGCGATAAAACTGGGCCAATTGCCAAATAACAAGTATCCAATCTCAGGTTGGACCAATGAGAACATGCCACACGTAGCTATAGTTTCAGGACTGACATTCCTAACAGATGTTGAACTGAAACCCAACTATTTCAATTGATAATTCCCTATTGACCGTTAGTACTCTATTGACTTTCAGTACTTTTGACCTCTCGTCCTCTGCGTCGTGTATTTATCTTCGACATATTCATACACCTCCAATCATCTTGAAATGTTGAAATGTCAATGTCAATCCCATTTTAGTGCATTCATCAGCCAAAACATTACACCCACTCTGTATTCAAGTGCATGCTGTGTCTCAACCGATGGCGGTCTCAACATAAACCTCGGATGTAAAATAGGATCTAAGCTACAACATATGCGAAAATCTGAGTTCACACATTTTTAGATAATTGACGTTAAAGGTATAAAAAAATAATATTAAAAAAAGGGCAATTTTTTTTCCTTTTTTGTTTTAAAGAAATGACCAAATAGTTTGCCAATCCTGTTTGTAAGCTTTTAAATGATATCAAACTGAGCCATTTATCTTTTCAAGAGATAAAGCCATACAGTGGATGTCCCATGGTATGGTATACTCTGGCTCATGGCATGGTATACTCTCCCCTCTCTCATGAATCACATTTTGGGCACCTCTCTCCTGAATGTTTTGCCATTCAGGTCCAAAAATTCCCTTTCTGACCACTTCTACCATGGGCAAACATGTATGGAAAGTTTTGTTCAAATTAAAAGGGGTGCGGTCAAAGTTATTGAAATCGAATGAAACGACCCTATAGTTTTGTTAGTAGAAGCCCCACTAAATATACTCAGATGGTTAGATTTTATTGTGCTCCATTAGATATTTTTTTTATAAGGTAAAAAAAATACCTCAAATAAAGTCTGTGGTATTTTGGATCAGACGTTGTTTGTACGTGTATAAGCTCATAAAATGTCATTTATAAAAGTAGAAACTAGTTTACCTCAATACCGAATACACTTCAAGATATGCACGCTCCGTATGATGCAGCGATAGTCAGTGAACAGCAAGTTTTGTTGTACCACACAAACAAGGGTTGGCTATAATATGTACCTAGTGATTCCAATTAAGCAATTACATTTCCTGTCTCTCAATAGACACTGGGTGAATCTGAGGCAGCCTCTCACTGCAAATACTCTCCCTAATGGAATGGCCAATGTCAATGTTCAACAAACGTTGGAACTCTTTTTAAAGGTTTTCCTTGGTATTCTTGATTATGATCAATAGTGTCCAGTTCTGAAATATTGGAATAGCTCAGTGAATATTTTACTTATCTTATCCCGAGGGCTCCCGAGTGGCGCAGCGGTCTAAGGCTCTGTATCTCAATGCTAGAGGCATCACTACAGACCCTGGTTTGATTCCAGGCTGTGTCACAACCGACCGTGATTGGGAGTACCATTGGGCGGCACACAATTGGCCCAGCGTCGTTAGGGTTTGGACGGGGTAGGCTGTCATTGTAAGTCAGAATTTGTTCTTAACTGACTTGCATAGTTAAATAAAAATCCCTATTTTAGCAAATTGCCAAAAAATGTCCATACCTCCAGTCAAAGTGTCAAATATGTGTGATGAGCCTCCTGAGGTTTCAAACCTATATTTATACTCTGATGCATGTTTTTTCTTATTGTGTACATAGTAAAACCCATGCCTTGTTTCCCTTTCCCCCTTAGTGGGAACTGTTCTTAACATATGGGTCTGGCCAATGTAGTTTCACTTTCAAAACTGGTGCTTTACCAAATCTCACTGACCACACCTACCCGAAGCCCCCTGAACTCAGCTGCCCGAAACCCCCCTGACCTCTGACCTCAGTTGCCTGAGACTCCCTGACCGAAGAAGGCCTCACCAGCCTTAGACAGACACACCTTAGACAGAACTGTGCTGTACATTTTTATTGTAAATCAAATACAATTCTTAGCCATTTTTTTAAACCTTTTTTTACTTTAGACATATAGTATTCAACATGCCTCCTTTTGTCAGTCTTTCTATTTGGAGTTGTGCTCTTCACAAAGGCACCTAGCCAAAACGTGGGGCATTGGCTTCTGTTTCTGTTTGTTTAAGATTATGATTTTTTTGAAAGAATATAATTAGTTGTAAGCCTTTGGATAAGATTGCTGACAACGCAGATTATTGAGCCTCATTTTCACGAAGGGTAATTTAGCAGACAAAGTACTCAGACATTCTTAATGGAGACAAACAGTATGTGATTGTTTGCGAGCTGCAAGTTGTGAGATTTCACCACTTAATGGCGTTTGGTTCCCCGATCTCAGAAACAACTTTGATTAGTTATGTGTAATTCCTAAGTAGCTGTTTCTTCAATTACACAACAATAAGAATGTAAGAATATTTATGATAACGATAAAAACAAAATGTTTATATTTTGTTATTATATTATTTGATATTGAATACTGCACTGTTGGGTAGGGCAAGGGCAAGTTAAGCATTTCAGTGTACTTGGGCATGTGACAAATACAACTTGAAACCACCAGCAACATGGTGCCCAGCCCGTATAGGCATATAAGACACGATTTCAAGTGTCACGTATGTGTGCACCAAACACAAAACAAAATGTTACATTAAACAAATGGAATGCATTTAACATTGAAATGCATAATTAGCAATCATAACAAAGTACAGTTTTCACCTTGTCTCTCTACACAAACAATTTACTTCTCCAATGGCCAAATAACAAGTATCCAATCTCAGGTTGGACCAATGAGAACATTCCACACGTAGCTATAGTTTCAGGACTGACATTCCTAACAGATGTTGAACTGAAAACCAACTATTTCCATTGATAATTCCCTATTGACTCTATTGACTTTCAGTACTTTTGACCTCTCGTCCTCTGCGTCGTGTATTTATCTTCGACATATTCATACACCTCCAATCATCTTTGTGGTTCAATTGGAAAGGTGAAATGTCAATGTCATTCCCATTTTAGTACATTCATCAGCCAAAACATTACACCCACTCTGTATTCAAGTGCATGCTGTGTCTCAACCGATGGCGGTCTCAACATAAACCTCAGATGTAAAATAGGATATAAGCTACAACATATGCGAAAATCTGAGTTCACACATTTTTAGATAATTGACGTTAAAGGTATAAAAAAAAAATATTAAAAAAAGGGCAATTTTTTTTCCTTTTTTGTTTTAAAGAAATGACCAAATAGTTTGCCAATCCTGTTTGTAAGCTTTTAAATGATATCAAACTGAGCCATTTATCTTTTCAAGAGATAAAGCCATACAGTGGATGTCCCATGGTATGGTATACTCTGGCTCATGGCATGGTATACTCTCCCCTCTCTCATGAATCACATTTTGGGCACCTCTCTCCTGAATGTTTTGCCATTCAGGTCCAAAAATTCCCTTTCTGACCACTTCTACCATGGGCAAACATGTATGGAAAGTTTTGTTCAAATTAAAAGGGGTGCGGTCAAAGTTATTGAAATCGAATGAAACGACCCTATAGTTTTGTTAGTAGAAGCCCCACTAAATATACTCAGATGGTTAGATTTTATTGTGCTCCATTAGATATTTTTTTTATAAGGTAAAAAAAATACCTCAAATAAAGTCTGTGGTATTTTGGATCAGACGTTGTTTGTACGTGTATAAGCTCATAAAATGTCATTTATAAAAGTAGAAACTAGTTTACCTCAATACCGAATACACTTCAAGATATGCACGCTCCGTATGATGCAGCGATAGTCAGTGAACAGCAAGTTTTGTTGTACCACACAAACAAGGGTTGGCTATAATATGTACCTAGTGATTCCAATTAAGCAATTACATTTCCTGTCTCTCAATAGACACTGGGTGAATCTGAGGCAGCCTCTCACTGCAAATACTCTCCCTAATGGAATGGCCAATGTCAATGTTCAACAAACGTTGGAACTCTTTTTAAAGGTTTTCCTTGGTATTCTTGATTATGATCAATAGTGTCCAGTTCTGAAATATTGGAATAGCTCAGTGAATATTTTACTTATCTTATCCCGAGGGCTCCCGAGTGGCGCAGCGGTCTAAGGCTCTGTATCTCAATGCTAGAGGCATCACTACAGACCCTGGTTTGATTCCAGGCTGTGTCACAACCGACCGTGATTGGGAGTACCATTGGGCGGCACACAATTGGCCCAGCGTCGTTAGGGTTTGGACGGGGTAGGCTGTCATTGTAAGTCAGAATTTGTTCTTAACTGACTTGCATAGTTAAATAAAAATCCCTATTTTAGCAAATTGCCAAAAAATGTCCATACCTCCAGTCAAAGTGTCAAATATGTGTGATGAGCCTCCTGAGGTTTCAAACCTATATTTATACTCTGATGCATGTTTTTTCTTATTGTGTACATAGTAAAACCCATGCCTTGTTTCCCTTTCCCCCTTAGTGGGAACTGTTCTTAACATATGGGTCTGGCCAATGTAGTTTCACTTTCAAAACTGGTGCTTTACCAAATCTCACTGACCACACCTACCCGAAGCCCCCTGAACTCAGCTGCCCGAAACCCCCCTGACCTCTGACCTCAGTTGCCCGAGACTCCCTGACCGAAGAAGGCCTCACCAGCCTTAGACAGACACACCTTAGACAGAACTGTGCTGTACATTTTTATTGTAAATCAAATACAATTCTTAGCCATTTTTTTAAACCTTTTTTTACTTTAGACATATAGTATTCAACATGCCTCCTTTTGTCAGTCTTTCTATTTGGAGTTGTGCTCTTCACAAAGGCACCTAGCCAAAACGTGGGGCATTGGCTTCTGTTTCTGTTTGTTTAAGATTATGATTTTTTGAAAGAATATAATTAGTTGTAAGCCTTTGGATAAGATTGCTGACAACGCAGATTATTGAGCCTCATTTTCACAAAGGGTAATTTAGCAGACAAAGTACTCAGACATTCTTAATGGAGACAAACAGTATGTGATTGTTTGCGAGCTGCAAGTTGTGAGATTTCACCACTTAATGGCGTTTGGTTCCCCGATCTCAGAAACAACTTTGATTAGTTATGTGTAATTCCTAAGTAGCTGTTTCTTCAATTACACAACAATAAGAATGTAAGAATATTTATGATAACGATAAAAACAAAATGTTTATATTTTGTTATTATATTATTTGATATTGAATACTGCACTGTTGGGTAGGGCAAGGGCAAGTTAAGCATTTCAGTGTACTTGGGCATGTGACAAATACAACTTGAAACCACCAGCAACATGGTGCCCAGCCCGTATAGGCATATAAGACACGATTTCAAGTGTCACGTATGTGTGCACCAAACACAAAACAAAATGTTACATTAAACAAATGGAATGCATTTAACATTGAAATGCATAATTAGCAATCATAACAAAGTACAGTTTTCACCTTGTCTCTCTACACAAACAATTTACTTCTCCAATGGCCAAATAACAAGTATCCAATCTCAGGTTGGACCAATGAGAACATTCCACACGTAGCTATAGTTTCAGGACTGACATTCCTAACAGATGTTGAACTGAAAACCAACTATTTCCATTGATAATTCCCTATTGACCTATTGACTCTATTGACTTTCAGTACTTTTGACCTCTCGTCCTCTGCGTCGTGTATTTATCTTCGACATATTCATACACCTCCAATCATCTTTGTGGTTCAATTGGAAAGGTGAAATGTCAATGTCATTCCCATTTTAGTACATTCATCAGCCAAAACATTACACCCACTCTGTATTCAAGTGCATGCTGTGTCTCAACCGATGGCGGTCTCAACATAAACCTCAGATGTAAAATAGGATATAAGCTACAACATATGCGAAAATCTGAGTTCACACATTTTTAGATAATTGACGTTAAAGGTATAAAAAAATAATATTAAAAAAAGGGCAATTTTTTTTCCTTTTTTGTTTTAAAGAAATGACCAAATAGTTTGCCAATCCTGTTTGTAAGCTTTTAAATGATATCAAACTGAGCCATTTATCTTTTCAAGAGATAAAGCCATACAGTGGATGTCCCATGGTATGGTATACTCTGGCTCATGGCATGGTATACTCTCCCCTCTCTCATGAATCACATTTTGGGCACCTCTCTCCTGAATGTTTTGCCATTCAGGTCCAAAAATTCCCTTTCTGACCACTTCTACCATGGGCAAACATGTATGGAAAGTTTTGTTCAAATTAAAAGGGGTGCGGTCAAAGCTATTGAAATCGAATGGAATGACCCTATAGTTTTGTTAGTAGAAGCCCCACTAAATATACTCAGATGGTTAGTTTCTATTGAGCTCCATTAGATTTTTTTTTTTATCATGTAAAAAAAAATACCTCAAAGTCTGTGGTATTTTGGATGGTTCTCTTATGCCGGGTGTACACTACACAACTTACACAACTTTCAAAATCCTAACATTGCTGAGCCTCTAAGATAGTACTGAGGTGTACCACACTGGTCGTAAAGGAAGTCCAGTGGACTTGTCCACCTCCAAAACAAATGGCAACAATAATCATTCCTTGCCATGTGTAGGTTCAAATACAATACAACTAGTAAAATGCTCCAATCATGTGTTCCGGTAGTATAATATTTCAGAATAAATCGGTAGGATAACTGGTCCTTTTGAGTACCAATACCAGCAACAGTCAGTCCAGCTACAATCAGTAAGAAGGTTAGAGACCTAACCAATAAAATTACCCTTGACAATAGCGACATACAGTGGGGCAAAAAGGTATTTAGTCAGCCACCAATTGTGCAAGTTTTCCCACTTAAAAAGATGAGAGAGGCCTGTAATTTTCATCATAACTATGACAAACAAAATTAGAAAAGAAAATCCAGAAAATCACATTGTAGGATTTTTTATGAATTTATTTGCAAATTATGGTGGAAAATGAGTATTTGGTCACCTACAAACAAGCAAGATTTCTGGCTCTCACAGACCTGTAACTTCTTTAACTTTAACTTTAACTTTAACTTCTTTAAGAGGCTCCTCTGTCCTCCACTCGTTACCTGTATTAATGGCACCTGTTTGAACTTGTTATCAGTATAAAAGACACCTGTCCACAACCTCAAACAGTCACACTCCAAACTCCACTATGGCCAAGACCAAAGAGCTGTCAAAGGACACCAGAAACTAAATTGTAGACCTGCACCAGGCTGGGAAATCAAACCATCGTTTGTAAACCCAATGGTAAAGCAGCCTCTCTCGTGGTACTTGTTCCCATTAGTTGGGTTTGATTTCCTGTCGTCACCTAATATCCACTTTACATTCGTTCTTATTTACCTCCCATGCCCTTTCAACATACTTGAATAATGAAATAAATATATCAAATGTCTTGCATTATCAGAATGTCCAGCCAACATGGACTTATATACACTGTATATGCCGATTGTATTATTATTTTACCCATACCTGCACATTCCTAACATCTGCCTGTCGTGGCTGTATCCCCCTCAGGCTGTATCCCCCTCAGATTGCATACGGAGGGCGACGGGGCGGGGACGTAGCGCTGCAGGGGAGACCGACCTCCTCTGGGTCAGGATGCGCCTCTCCTTACAGGAGAAACTGTGGGAGTTCTATCAGGAGCGAGTGGCCATCCCCGCTGAGGAGCAGGACACAGCCCGCCGGGCCGCCCTGGAAATCTGCGCTGAGCTGAGGATCTTCCTGCACTGCAATCTGCCCGACATGCCCCTCCGAGAGACCACTATGATCAACAACACAAGCATTCACAGATACATGGCTCTTACATTACACTCTGTAATTAGCCTACACATAAATAGATTAAGTTGTGTTATTCCTACAGACGTTGTTTGTACGTGTATAAGCTCATAAAATGTCATTTATAAAAGTAGAAACTAGTTTACCTCAATACCGAATACACTTCAAGATATGCACGCTCCGTATGATGCAGCGATAGTCAGTGAACAGCAAGTTTTGTTGTACCACACAAACAAGGGTTGGCTATAATATGTACCTAGTGATTCCAATTAAGCAATTACATTTCCTGTCTCTCAATAGACACTGGGTGAATCTGAGGCAGCCTCTCACTGCAAATACTCTCCCTAATGGAATGGCCAATGTCAATGTTCAACAAACGTTGGAACTCTTTTTAAAGGTTTTCCTTGGTATTCTTGATTATGATCAATAGTGTCCAGTTCTGAAATATTGGAATAGCTCAGTGAATATTTTACTTATCTTATCCCGAGGGCTCCCGAGTGGCGCAGCGGTCTAAGGCTCTGTATCTCAATGCTAGAGGCATCACTACAGACCCTGGTTTGATTCCAGGCTGTGTCACAACCGACCGTGATTGGGAGTACCATTGGGCGGCACACAATTGGCCCAGCGTCGTTAGGGTTTGGACGGGGTAGGCTGTCATTGTAAGTCAGAATTTGTTCTTAACTGACTTGCATAGTTAAATAAAAATCCCTATTTTAGCAAATTGCCAAAAAATGTCCATACCTCCAGTCAAAGTGTCAAATATGTGTGATGAGCCTCCTGAGGTTTCAAACCTATATTTATACTCTGATGCATGTTTTTTCTTATTGTGTACATAGTAAAACCCATGCCTTGTTTCCCTTTCCCCCTTAGTGGGAACTGTTCTTAACATATGGGTCTGGCCAATGTAGTTTCACTTTCAAAACTGGTGCTTTACCAAATCTCACTGACCACACCTACCCGAAGCCCCCTGAACTCAGCTGCCCGAAACCCCCCTGACCTCTGACCTCAGTTGCCCGAGACTCCCTGACCGAAGAAGGCCTCACCAGCCTTAGACAGACACACCTTAGACAGAACTGTGCTGTACATTTTTATTGTAAATCAAATACAATTCTTAGCCATTTTTTTAAACCTTTTTTTACTTTAGACATATAGTATTCAACATGCCTCCTTTTGTCAGTCTTTCTATTTGGAGTTGTGCTCTTCACAAAGGCACCTAGCCAAAACGTGGGGCATTGGCTTCTGTTTCTGTTTGTTTAAGATTATGATTTTTTGAAAGAATATAATTAGTTGTAAGCCTTTGGATAAGATTGCTGACAACGCAGATTATTGAGCCTCATTTTCACAAAGGGTAATTTAGCAGACAAAGTACTCAGACATTCTTAATGGAGACAAACAGTATGTGATTGTTTGCGAGCTGCAAGTTGTGAGATTTCACCACTTAATGGCGTTTGGTTCCCCGATCTCAGAAACAACTTTGATTAGTTATGTGTAATTCCTAAGTAGCTGTTTCTTCAATTACACAACAATAAGAATGTAAGAATATTTATGATAACGATAAAAACAAAATGTTTATATTTTGTTATTATATTATTTGATATTGAATACTGCACTGTTGGGTAGGGCAAGGGCAAGTTAAGCATTTCAGTGTACTTGGGCATGTGACAAATACAACTTGAAACCACCAGCAACATGGTGCCCAGCCCGTATAGGCATATAAGACACGATTTCAAGTGTCACGTATGTGTGCACCAAACACAAAACAAAATGTTACATTAAACAAATGGAATGCATTTAACATTGAAATGCATAATTAGCAATCATAACAAAGTACAGTTTTCACCTTGTCTCTCTACACAAACAATTTACTTCTCCAATGGCCAAATAACAAGTATCCAATCTCAGGTTGGACCAATGAGAACATTCCACACGTAGCTATAGTTTCAGGACTGACATTCCTAACAGATGTTGAACTGAAAACCAACTATTTCCATTGATAATTCCCTATTGACCTATTGACTCTATTGACTTTCAGTACTTTTGACCTCTCGTCCTCTGCGTCGTGTATTTATCTTCGACATATTCATACACCTCCAATCATCTTTGTGGTTCAATTGGAAAGGTGAAATGTCAATGTCATTCCCATTTTAGTACATTCATCAGCCAAAACATTACACCCACTCTGTATTCAAGTGCATGCTGTGTCTCAACCGATGGCGGTCTCAACATAAACCTCAGATGTAAAATAGGATATAAGCTACAACATATGCGAAAATCTGAGTTCACACATTTTTAGATAATTGACGTTAAAGGTATAAAAAAATAATATTAAAAAAAGGGCAATTTTTTTTCCTTTTTTGTTTTAAAGAAATGACCAAATAGTTTGCCAATCCTGTTTGTAAGCTTTTAAATGATATCAAACTGAGCCATTTATCTTTTCAAGAGATAAAGCCATACAGTGGATGTCCCATGGTATGGTATACTCTGGCTCATGGCATGGTATACTCTCCCCTCTCTCATGAATCACATTTTGGGCACCTCTCTCCTGAATGTTTTGCCATTCAGGTCCAAAAATTCCCTTTCTGACCACTTCTACCATGGGCAAACATGTATGGAAAGTTTTGTTCAAATTAAAAGGGGTGCGGTCAAAGCTATTGAAATCGAATGGAATGACCCTATAGTTTTGTTAGTAGAAGCCCCACTAAATATACTCAGATGGTTAGTTTCTATTGAGCTCCATTAGATTTTTTTTTTTATCATGTAAAAAAAAATACCTCAAAGTCTGTGGTATTTTGGATGGTTCTCTTATGCCGGGTGTACACTACACAACTTACACAACTTTCAAAATCCTAACATTGCTGAGCCTCTAAGATAGTACTGAGGTGTACCACACTGGTCGTAAAGGAAGTCCAGTGGACTTGTCCACCTCCAAAACAAATGGCAACAATAATCATTCCTTGCCATGTGTAGGTTCAAATACAATACAACTAGTAAAATGCTCCAATCATGTGTTCCGGTAGTATAATATTTCAGAATAAATCGGTAGGATAACTGGTCCTTTTGAGTACCAATACCAGCAACAGTCAGTCCAGCTACAATCAGTAAGAAGGTTAGAGACCTAACCAATAAAATTACCCTTGACAATAGCGACATACAGTGGGGCAAAAAGGTATTTAGTCAGCCACCAATTGTGCAAGTTTTCCCACTTAAAAAGATGAGAGAGGCCTGTAATTTTCATCATAACTATGACAAACAAAATTAGAAAAGAAAATCCAGAAAATCACATTGTAGGATTTTTTATGAATTTATTTGCAAATTATGGTGGAAAATGAGTATTTGGTCACCTACAAACAAGCAAGATTTCTGGCTCTCACAGACCTGTAACTTCTTTAACTTTAACTTTAACTTTAACTTCTTTAAGAGGCTCCTCTGTCCTCCACTCGTTACCTGTATTAATGGCACCTGTTTGAACTTGTTATCAGTATAAAAGACACCTGTCCACAACCTCAAACAGTCACACTCCAAACTCCACTATGGCCAAGACCAAAGAGCTGTCAAAGGACACCAGAAACTAAATTGTAGACCTGCACCAGGCTGGGAAATCAAACCATCGTTTGTAAACCCAATGGTAAAGCAGCCTCTCTCGTGGTACTTGTTCCCATTAGTTGGGTTTGATTTCCTGTCGTCACCTAATATCCACTTTACATTCGTTCTTATTTACCTCCCATGCCCTTTCAACATACTTGAATAATGAAATAAATATATCAAATGTCTTGCATTATCAGAATGTCCAGCCAACATGGACTTATATACACTGTATATGCCGATTGTATTATTATTTTACCCATACCTGCACATTCCTAACATCTGCCTGTCGTGGCTGTATCCCCCTCAGGCTGTATCCCCCTCAGATTGCATACGGAGGGCGACGGGGCGGGGACGTAGCGCTGCAGGGGAGACCGACCTCCTCTGGGTCAGGATGCGCCTCTCCTTACAGGAGAAACTGTGGGAGTTCTATCAGGAGCGAGTGGCCATCCCCGCTGAGGAGCAGGACACAGCCCGCCGGGCCGCCCTGGAAATCTGCGCTGAGCTGAGGATCTTCCTGCACTGCAATCTGCCCGACATGCCCCTCCGAGAGACCACTATGATCAACAACACAAGCATTCACAGATACATGGCTCTTACATTACACTCTGTAATTAGCCTACACATAAATAGATTAAGTTGTGTTATTCCTACAGACGTTGTTTGTACGTGTATAAGCTCATAAAATGTCATTTATAAAAGTAGAAACTAGTTTACCTCAATACCGAATACACTTCAAGATATGCACGCTCCGTATGATGCAGCGATAGTCAGTGAACAGCAAGTTTTGTTGTACCACACAAACAAGGGTTGGCTATAATATGTACCTAGTGATTCCAATTAAGCAATTACATTTCCTGTCTCTCAATAGACACTGGGTGAATCTGAGGCAGCCTCTCACTGCAAATACTCTCCCTAATGGAATGGCCAATGTCAATGTTCAACAAACGTTGGAACTCTTTTTAAAGGTTTTCCTTGGTATTCTTGATTATGATCAATAGTGTCCAGTTCTGAAATATTGGAATAGCTCAGTGAATATTTTACTTATCTTATCCCGAGGGCTCCCGAGTGGCGCAGCGGTCTAAGGCTCTGTATCTCAATGCTAGAGGCATCACTACAGACCCTGGTTTGATTCCAGGCTGTGTCACAACCGACCGTGATTGGGAGTACCATTGGGCGGCACACAATTGGCCCAGCGTCGTTAGGGTTTGGACGGGGTAGGCTGTCATTGTAAGTCAGAATTTGTTCTTAACTGACTTGTATAGTTAAATAAAAATCCCTATTTTAGCAAATTGCCAAAAAATGTCCATACCTCCAGTCAAAGTGTCAAATATGTTTGATGAGCCTCCTGAGGTTTCAAACCTATATTTATACTCTGATGCATGTTTTTTCTTATTGTGTACATAGTAAAACCCATGCCTTGTTTCCCTTTCCCCCTTTAGTGGGAACTGTTCTTAACATATGGGTCTGGCCAATGTAGTTTCACTTTCAAAACTGGTGCTTTACTAAATCTCACTGACCACACCTACCTGAAGCCCCCTGAACTCAGCTGCCCGAAACCCCCCTGACCTCTGACCTCAGTTGCCCGAGACTCCCTGACCGAAGAAGGCCTCACCAGCCTTAGACAGACACACCTTAGACAGGACTGTGCTGTACATTTTTATTGTAAATCAAATACAATTCTAGCCATTTTTTTAAACCTTTTTTTACTTTAGACATATAGTATTCAACATGCCTCCTTTTGTCAGTCTTTCTATTTGGAGTTGTGCTCTTCACAAAGGCACCTAGCCAAAACGTGGGGCATTGGTTTCTGTTTGTTTAAGATTATGATTTTTTGAAAGAATATAATTAATTGTAAGCCTTTGGATAAGATTGCTGACAACGCAGATTATTGAGCCTCACTTTCACTAAGGGTAATTTAAAACAAAATGTTACATTAAACAAATGGAATGCATTTAACATTTAAATGCATAATTAGCCATCATAACAAAGTACAGTTTTCACATTGTCTCTCTACACAAACAATACACTTCTCCTTCTCTACCCCAGGAAAATAAATTGTGCAATTTCTGAGAAAGAACTTAATCCTGTCGTTGAACACTTCATGAGTGAGCACCAACAATTTTACAAAATAGAACATGTCTCAAGTCATCATACAGAGGGCAATTAAACACAAAATGGGCTTCACTTTCTATTAACCCAAGATCACATTATACGCACATTTTTCTTCTTCGGGACTCTGTTGAATCTACCCATCTCTGGTGCCAGAGGGAGTGTGCCGTATCTTAGCTGCTCACAAACTGACCAATACATATTAATATGAGTTTGTTTTATTATATGTGTTACATTTATCCTAGTCGTGTCCTTGTAATCAGTGATAATGCTAGAGGTGATAAAACAATTTCCCAAGTTGGGATCAATAAAGTAATACTCCACTCTCCTCCAGCCTACTCTGGTCTACTCTACTCATATAGTCCTGTTATTACTTTGGCTTATGATCTTATTCACATATGTTTCTTATACGACTTCTTTATAAAAATGCTTTATTCCATCATAGAAATGTGTAGGTTTGTAGGCTAAATAAGATTGAGTGCTGTAATCTCACATTTCTCAACCATAAAAATACTTCAAACCGGATGTAGTAACTCCAGTGCAAAAATAGGTAGCCAATATCTTCCTGTTTGTCATGCTGACCCCGGCGTGGGGGGAACTTTGTCTGTTGTACTTTTAAGGATAAACCTTTGAAATAGTTTCTCAAACGTAAGTTCAGCGTTCTATCTTGACAATGTAAAATGTTGTTCTGTCAATATCCTATATTTTTATTTAATTGATTGTGAGTATCAGTTCCTCAGTGTGTAAGGTCAGCGTCGTTCAGCTTTGTTCCCTTTGATTGGCTAGTAGCTAAAAGTATATATTTTTAAAGCAGTTAAGGTTAGTTAGCTTTTTACTGTAGTACTAACGTGATTTTTTTTATTTATACTATTAGCCAATTAAAGGGAACAATGCTCATGCTACTGGTTTTGCTATTCTAGTAACGTTATCAAGCTAATTGTTAGCTCACTTATCGTACTGTCTATACGGACAACGGGGCAAAAGCAACTAACGTTTGCTCGCTAAATTGTTAACGTGTGTTCGTTTGGGCTAGTGCTATCGTAAACTATATAGCTAGCTAATGTCCGATTTAAGGGGTTAGCTAACTCTGTATCTTTGGTGTATTTCATGTGTTGCTCTGGTCTGACACTGCTGCATAGCTGACTAAATTCAACTCACGATTTCAAGTTGAGTTTAATCGGCTAGGCTGCATGCAGACTAGACAGGCGTAACATAGCTAATGTTAGCTAGTTTGCAAATTAACTTGATGACTTGTTGCTAGCTAGTAGTGCCACTAATCGGTACAACGACCACTGAATCTACAGCAGCAAATGACCAGTTTCATCTCTTATCTCATCAATATTCACAATGGTTATCTAGCTAAATTTGCCCAATAAAATTTTATTGGTCACACACACATGGTTAGCAGATGTTATTGCGAGTGTAGCGAAATGCTTATGATTCTAGACCCGACAGTGCAGCAGTATCTAACAGTTAAAGTTAATATCTAACAATTCCACAACAAAATCTAACACACACAATCTAGTAAAGGAATGGGATGAGAATATATAAGTATAAAATATATAGATGAGCTGTGACAGAGCAGCTAAGATGCAATAGATAGTGAAGGATACAGTATATACATATGAGATGATAATGCAAGATCTGTAAACATTATTAAAGTGATTAGTGTTCCATTTATTAAAGTGGCCAATGGTATCAAGTCTGTAGGTAGGCGCCTCTGTGCTAGTGGTGGCTGTTTATCCATCTGATGGCCTTGAGATAGAAGCTGTTTTTCAATCTCTCTGTCCCAGCTTTGATGCACCTGTACTGACCTCGTCTTCTGGATGGAAGCAGGATGAACAGGTAGTGGCTCGGGTGGTTATTTTCCTTTATTTTTTTTGCCTTCCTGTGACATTGGGTGTTGTAGATGTCCTGGAGGGCAAGTAGTTTGCCCCCGGTGATGCGTTGTGCAGACTGCACCACCCTCTGGCGAGCCCTGCAGTTGTGGGCGGTGCAGTTGCCATACCAGACGGTGATACAGCCAGACGGGATGCTCTCAATTGTGCACCTGTAAAAGTTAGTGAGGGTTTTTGGTGACAAGCCACATTTTTTTCAGCCTCCTGAGGTTGAAGAGGCGTTGTTGCCTTCTTCACCACACTGTCTGTGTGCATGGACCATTTGTTTGTCGGTTATATGTACACCGAGGAACTTAAAACGTTCCACTTCCAATTTAATGATGAGTTTGGAGGGTACTGTGGTGTTGAATGCTGAGCTGTATTCAATTAACAGCATTCTTACAAAGGTATTCCTCTTGTCCAGATGGGATAGGGCAGTGTAATGGCGATTGCATCGTCTGTGGACCTATTGGGGTGGTAAGCAAATTTGAGTGGGTCTTGGGTAACAGGAGGTGATATGATCCTTGACTAGCCTCTCAAAGCACTTCATGATGACAGAAGTGAGTGCTATGGGGCGATAGTCATTTCAGTTACCTTAGCTTTCTTGCGAACAGGAACAATGGTGGCCATCTTGAAGCATGAGGGACAGCAGACTGGGGTAGGGCTGGATTGAATATGTCCGTAAACACACCAGCCAGCTGGTTTGCGCATACTTTGAGGACGCGACTAGGGATGCCGTCTGGCGAGCGTTAACTTGTTAAAATGTTTTACTCATGTCGGCCACAGAGAAGGAGAGCCCACAGTCTTTGGTAGTGGGCTGCGTTGGTGGCACTGTATTGTCCTCAAAGCGTGCAAAGAAGTTGTTTTAATTTGTCTGGGAGCAAGACATCGGCGTCTGCAACGGGGATGGTTTTCTTTTTGTAGTCATTGATTATCTTTAGGCCCTGCCACATACGTCTTGTGTTTGTGCCATTGAATTGCGACTCCACTTTGTCTCTATACTGACGCTTTGCTTGTTTGATTGCCTTACGGAGGGAATAACTACACTGTTTGTATTCGGTCATATTTCCAGTTGCCTTGCCATGATTAAATGCAATGGTTCGCGCTTTCAGTTTTGCGAGAATGCTGCCATCAATCCACGGTTTCTGGTTAGGGAAGGTTTTTATAGTCACAGTGGGAACAACATCTCCTATACACTTCCTTATAAACTTGCTCACCGAGTTAGCGTATACGCCAATGTTATTGTCTGAGGCTACCCGGAACATATCCCAGTCCACGTGATCGAAGCAATCTTGAAGCGTGGAATCCGATTGGTCAGACCAGTGTTGGATAGACGTAAGCATGGGCGCTTCCTGTTTTAGTTTTTTGCCTATAGGAGGGGATCAACAAGATGGAGTCATGGTCAGATTTGCCAAAATGAGGGTGGGGGAGGGCCTTGTATGCATCGCAGAGTAGCAGTTGTCGAGTGTGTTACTTGTTCGTGTACTGCAATCGATATGCTGATAGAATTTAGGTAGCCTTGTTCTCTGATTAGCTTTGTTAAAATCCCCAGCTACAATAAATGCAACCACGGGATACATGGTTTCCAATTTGCGTGAAGTTCCTTGATGAACGTCTTGGTATCCGCTTGCGGGGGGATATGCACGGCTGTGACGATAACCGAGGAGAGTTCCCTTGGGAGATAATACGGTCGGCATTTGATTGTGAGGAATTCTAGGTTAGGTGAACAAAAGGACTTCAGTTCTTGTATGTTACAATTACACCATGAGTCGTTAATCATGAAACATACACCCCGCCCTTCTTACCAGAGAGCTCTTTCCTTCTGTCGGCGCGATGCACTGAAAGAAAAAATTGCATTAAAGAATATTTAATTGATCTAAAGACATGTAAACTCAGATTTACTTGCCACACGTAGCTATAGTTTCAGGACTGACATTCCTAACAGATGTTGAACTGAAAACCAACTATTTCCATTGATAATTTCCTATTGACCGTTAGTACTCTATTGACTTTCAGTACTTTTGACCTCTCGTCCTCTGCGTCGTGTATTTATCTTCGACATATTCATACACCTCCAATCATCTTTGTGGTTCAATTGGAAAGTTGAAATGTCAATGTCATTCCCATTTTAGTGCATTCATCAGCCAAAACATTACACCCACTCTGTATTCAAGTGCATGCTGTGTCTCAACCGATGGCGGTCTCAACATAAACCTCAGATGTAAAATAGGATATAAGCTACAACATATGCAAAAAATCGGAGTTCACACATTTTTAGATAATTGACGTTAAAGGTATATATAAAAAAAAAAAAGGCAATTTTTATTTCCTTTGTTTTAAAGAAATTACCAAATAGTTTGACAATCCTGTTTGTAAGCTTTTAAATGATATCAAACTGAGCCATTTATCTTTTCAAGAGATAAAGACATACAGTGGATGTCCCATGGTATGGTGGGGTATGCAAAATGAATCACATTTTGGGCACCTCTCTCCTGAATGTTTTGCCATTCAGGTCCAAAAATTCCCTTTCTGACCACTTCTACCATGGGCAAACATGTATGGAAAGTTTTGTTCAAATTAAAAGGGGTGCGGTCAAAGCTATTGAAATCGAATGGAACGACCCTATAGTTTTGTTAGTAGAAGCCCCACTAAATATACTCAGATGGTTAGTTTTTATTGTGCTCCATTAGATATTTTTTTTATAAGGTAAAAAAAAATACCTCAAATAAAGTCTGTGGTATTTTGGATGGTTCTCTTATGCCGGGTGTACACTACACAACTTACACAACTTTCAAAATCCTAACATTGCTCAGCCTCTCACATTTAACGACTATCTTTTGTGTCGTTTCTTTGTCTTCCCAACATATTGGTGCTCACGCTAAACAATGTGGCACAAACCAGGAGGGGTCAGCACTACAAGATTCTCCACTTGGTCGTGAGGATTCTCAATACGGTCTGATCTCAACTAAAGAAATGGTGTAGCGTATTCCCGGCTTTAGTAGTAGGTTACTCTCTGTAGGAGAGGATCGTTTGTAATCCCAATGGTAAAGCAGCCTCTCTCGTGGTACTTTTTCTTATTAGTTGGGTTTGATTTCCTGTCGTCACCCAATATCCTTCTTACTTTCGTTCTTATTTACCTCCCATGCCCTTTCAACATATTTGATTTATTTATTTCATTACTAAAGTGTCTGGCATTATCAGAATGTCCAGCCCACATGGGCTTATATACACTGTATATGCCGATTTTTTTATTATTATTTTACCCATACCTGCACATTCCTAACATCTGCCTGTCGTGGCTGTATCCCCCTCAGACTGCATGCGGAGGGCGACGGGGCGGGGACGTAGCGCTGCAGTGGATTCCGACCTCCTCCGGGCCAGGATGCGCCTCTCCTACAGGAGAAACTGTGGGAGTTCTACTAGGAGAGAGTGGCCATCCCCGCTGAGGAGCAGGACACAGCCTGCCGGGCCGCTCTGGAAATCTGCGTTGAGCTCAGAATCTTCCTGCGCGGCAAGCTGCCCGACATGCCCCTTCGAGAGATGTACCTCAGCGGCAGCCTCTACGATGACCTGCAGGTAATTAGAGGGTAGTAGTAGAACAATTGTAATATCCCCCCGGGGGAAGGGGATTAAGGATAAAGATATCACTTCCCAGGCTTAGGAGTGTTGTGACCACAAACAATGCTTTTTATCTCCGTGCTTTTCTCTGGGTTTGAAATGTTGTGGTTTACAAGAATAACACTATTTGCTTTCTCTGACTCTTTCTCTCCCACTCTTTCTCAGGTGGTGACAGCGGATCACGCTCAGCTCATGGTCCCTCTGACCCTGGAGAAGAACCTGTGGTCGTCAGTCCCCGGTGAGGACACCATTATGAATGTTCCCGGCTTCTGGCTGATTCGCAGGGAGAACCTAGAATACTTCCCCCGAGGCAGCAGCTATTGGGACCGCTGCATGGTAGGAGGCTACCTCTCCCCCAAGTCTGTCCTGGAGGTGTTTGAGAAGCTGGTGGCGGGCTCCATCAACTGGCCGGCCATCGGCAGCGTTCTGGACTACGTGATCCGGCCGGTGGTTCCCTCGGAGACGCTCACCCTGGAGGTCCAGTACAAGACGGACCGCCATCTTTATGTGGACTTCCTGCCTCTGCTGGTGATGGACGATGGCGCCTCGCTGATCGCCAAACCACACAGGCTGGCCGCCGAGCGCCACGAAAACCTTTGGCGGCAGAGCTTCCGCGTGGCGGAGACTGTGCGCCTGCGGGCGCTGGACCAGGAGGACCGGGGCTGCCGCTGCGCCTGCCTCAAGGTGACTAAAGCTGTGTGCAAGCTGAACCCCGCCCTGGCGCGCCTGTCGGCCAGTCAGCTCACCAGCGCCATACTGCTGCTGAGTGAGAAGGAGGGCGACTGGACCCAGGAGGCGCTGGCTGACCGCTTTCTGCAGTTGCTCCGCTCGCTCGTGGGACACCTAGAGGCCGGGAGGCTCCCCTGTGCCCTGATCCCCAAGGTCAACCTGTTCTGTGAGCTGACGCCAGTGGAGGTGGATGAGCTAGGATATACCCTCTACTGTTCCCTCTCTGACCCAGAGGGACTCCTAAGGACTCCTCATTCTGACTGAGTCTGGTCATGGGTTCTAGGGTTTAGGACAGATGGTATATAATTCAAACTAAGGTTCCATAGATTCCATACTGCAGAAAAGGATATAATATGTAATTCATATGTGTTTCAGACCTGGACCATGTCCCCTATGACCACGTTGCTGTGTGATCGATTCAACATTACGTCTATGGAGTCGCTGTTTCGTCAATCAATATGTTTCTCTTGTACTTTTTTTATTTGCGTAATTATGTTTGTGATCAAGTAGAAATGCAAAATCAACCACTTTAGTTTGGGGGTTTAACATATTTTTGACATGCAAGCCATATCTGCTAAATTCAAATACAGGATCATCCAAATACCAGTTAAACCTCAGATGATGAAACCAGTCTCTTCATAATGGTGCACGTAAGCCATTTTATAAATGGTACTGTTCAGAGGGGTATACTACAAAGCATGATCAAGGAGTTAGCCAGCTAACTTGCCTAGATATCCTAAAAAAAAAATATTAAAAAATGTTGAAAGATAATCTTCAAATGGGCTTGGTCTAAGTTAAGCTTTCTTAATGAAACAAAAAAATCTACAATTATTTCTGGTTTATCAAAGTTGAACCTGCTTCATAGTATACCCCTTGGGTTAGGGCTCAGTGTTTGTTGAATTGGGGATTGCTTCATTGGCTAATATTATGTTACCATAATATTATGTAACCAATTTGGAATGAATGGTGTCGGAAAAATATATTTATTAAATTATATTTATTAAATTATAATTTGTGGGAATGGAAATTGGGGTCTATTTGAAATACATTTTGTTAGCGCCATCCTCAGATTGCAGGTCTTTCAAATGGTGAGATTATGATGGGTAACATTAGTCTAATGCTAGTTAATATCATGTCTGAACAGGGGCATGAAAAATCTCTGTCAAATGAACAAGCCTCAATAATCGGCTCTAGCATTATTGGTCTCTACATACACTACTGGTCAAAAGTTTTAGAACACCTACTCATTCAAGGGTTTTTCTTTTCTTTTTTTATTATTTTCTACATTTTAGAATATTAGTGAAGACCTCAAAACTATGAAATAACACATATGGAATCATGTAGTAACCAAAAGATTGTGAAACAAATCAAAATGCATTTTGTATTTGAAATACTTCAAATAGCTACGCTTTGCCTTGATGACAGCTTTGCACACGCTTGGCATTCTCTCAACCAGCTTCACCTGGAATGCTTTTCCAACAGTCTTGGAGTTCCCACATATGCTGAGCACTTGTTGGCTGCTTTTCCTTCACTCTGCGGTCTGACTCATCCCAAACCATCTCAGTTGGGTTGAGGTGATTGTGGAGGCCAGGTCATCTGATGCAGCACTCCATCACTCTCCTTGGTAAAATAGCCTTTACACACCCTGGAGGTGTGTTAGGTCATTGTTCTGTTGAAAAACAAATGATAGTCCCACTAAGCCCAAACCAGATGGGATGGTGTATCGCTGCAGAATGCTGTCGTAGCCACACTGGTTAAGTGTGCCTTGATTTCTAAATAAATCACAGACATTGTCAACAGCAAAGCACCCCCACACCATAACACCTCCATGCTTTACGGTGGGAAATACACATGCAGATATCATCCGTTCACCCACCCCCCGTCTCACAAAGACACGGCGGTTGGAACCAAAAATCTCCAATTTGGACTCCAGACCAAAGGACAAATTTCCACCGGTCTTATGTCCATTGCTCATGTTTCTTGGCCCAAGCCAGTCTCTTCTTATTATTGGTGTCCTTTAGTAGTGGTTTCTTTGCAGCAATTTGACCATGAAGGCCTGATTCACACAGTCTCCTCTGAACAGTTGATGTTAATTGAACTCTGAAGCATTTATTTGGGCTGCAATTTCTGAGGCTGGTAACTCTAATGAACTTGTCCTCTTCAGCAGAGTTAACACTGGGTCTTACATTCCTCTGGCGGTCCTCATGAAAGCCAGTTTCAGCATAGCGCTTGATGGTTTTTGCGACTGCACTTGAAGAAACTTTAAAAGTTCTTGGAATTTTCCTTATTGACTGACCTTCATGTCTTAAAGTAATGATGGACTGTAATTTCTCTTTGCTTATTTGAGCTATTCTTGCCATAATATGTGCTTGGTCTTTTACCAAGTAGGGCTATCTTCTGTATACCACCTCTACCTTGTCACAACACAACTGATTGGCTCAAATTTAAGAAAGAAATTCCACAAATTAACTTTTAACCAAGAGTGTGCAAAGCTGTCATCAAGGCAAATGGTGGCTATTTGAAGAATCTGAAATATATCAAATATATTTTGATTTGGTGTAACTTTTTTTGGTTACTACATGATTCCATATGTGTTATTTCAAAGTTTTGATGTCTTCACTAATATTCTACAATGTAGAAAATAGCAAAAATAAAGAAAATCCCTTGAATGAGTAGGTGTTATAAGACTTTTGACCGTTAGTGTATATAGCTTACTATTTAGCTGAGACTTGGAGGCAGGGTGCTTATTACACTCTGACATGAGATGCCAGTTCAGATGGACAGATAGTTTTGGTGACACCGTCAGTACTGCCACAAGGTAAATTGTCTTAAGCACTGTTGTGGTCCACGAGAAAACAAGACCAGTGAGTGGGACATGGCAGGGGTTGTTATTCTACTGCAGGGCACTTATAGTACTGTAGAATGGTATCGTACAATTTGTGCTGTAGCCAACTCTTCTCATCATGTATGACATTGGCATGGCAAGGCTAGAAGAGTTGCTTACACTCCATACAGTATGGGACCAGGTTACACTTAGCCTACGCTACCACTGTGTAAATGGATAGAATGTAATATTGACCATGTGAGCTGGCCCTAAAGCAAATAAATGATTGTGTAACGACTGAAATCTTGACATTCTTGGATTAAAAAAAAGATGTTTGTTGCCCCACTTTTTTTTTTGTATAGTTCTTGAAGTGAGTGTTTTGGTTCAATTCAGTTCAACTTGCAGTTATTTCTGAAATTGTAGCAAACTTTGCAAGGTTGGAAACCAGTGGAGGCTGCTGAGGGGAGGACGGCTCAATAATGGCCGGAATGGAGTGAAGGGTATCAAACACATTCATGTGTTTTGATTCCATTCACTGCATTCTAGCCATTATTGAGCCGTCCTCCCCTCTGCGGCCTCCACTGGTGGAAGCACCCACTATAAGGCCTATTGTATAAATCACAGAGGTTTCTATCTTCACGGGATTTAAGTTGCGGATGATTTGTGTGTTTTCTAGGACTCCTCCCACAAAGTTGTTGAATGAAAGAAGGTTGAGAAATAAGAATATATACTTTCACGTTAGGTAGGTTTGCCGTTTGCATGAGTAAGAATACCAATGTAGAAAGTTAATCATACATTGAGTTATTGTTATACACCATCTTTGTACTGATGAAATGCTTGACCTATATGTTCATTCATAGGTCTTTGTTAGGTAAAACTGGTTGTTGCATACCTTGTGTGAAAATTCTGCCATGACTTTCTCTTACTCATAACACAAAATGGTTGGTGTGCATTTGCAAATTAAACTTTGTGATAGTTGGGATGTTAAGCTGAGAGCAAATTTATCAAAAGCAGAAGCACCTCTGTCGGTCGCTGTGGGGGGGAAAAATTGTTTACAGTTGCACATAGTGTTTGGCTTTCGGGTCTGAACTTGCTTCAGTGGCCCCTACTGGTATAAGGTAACTCTTGCTCAGTCATGATACAGTGTCTTCAGAAAGCAATCATACCTCTTGACTTCTTCCACATTTTGTTGTGTTACAGCCTCAATTCAAAATGTATTACATATATATTTTTCTCACCCATCTACAGACAATACCTCAAATGACAAAGTGAAAACATGTTTTAGAATGTTTTTGCAAATGTATTGAAAATGAAATACAGAAATATATAATTTACGTAAATATTCACACCCCTTAGTCAATACATGTTAGAATCCGTTGGCAGCGATTACAGTCCAGTGTCTTTTCTAGGTAAGTCTAAGCGCTTTGCACACCAGGATTGAACATTTATCTGCACTTTTAGTTTTTTATTCTTCAAGCTCTGTCAAGTTGGTTGTTAATTATTGCTAGACAGCCATTTTCAAGTCTTGCGATAGATCTTCAAAATGATTTTTAAGTCAACTGTAACTAGGCCACTCAGGAACAATCTATGTCGTCTTTGGCCTTGTTTTTTAGGTTATTGTTCTGTTGAATGGTGAATTTGTCTCCCAGTGTCACAGGAAAGCAGACTGAAACAGGTTTTCCTCTAGGATTTTGCCTTTGCTTAGCTCTGTTTATTTTTTTTATTAAAAAAAACTCCCTAGGCCTTGCCGATGACAAGCAGACCCATAACATGATGCAGCCACCGCCATGCTTGAATATATGAAGAGTGGTACTCTGCGATGTGATGTTTGATTTGCCCCAAATATAACACTTTGTATTCAGGACATAAAGTTGATTTATTTGCCAAAGTTCTTGCAGTTTTTATTCAGTGTTTATTGCAAACAGGATGCATGTTCTGGAATATTTTATTCTGTACAAGCTTTCTTTTCACTCTGTCATTTAGGTTAGTATTGTGGAGTAACTACAATGTTGTTGATCCATCCTCAGTTTTCTCCTATCGCAGCCTTTAAACTCTGACTGTTTTAAATACACCATTGATAAACCATCCAAAGTATAATTAATAACTTCACCATGCTCAAAAGGGATATTCAATGTCTGCTTTTTTTTTTACCCATCTACCAATAGATGCCTTTCTTTGCGAGGCATTGGAAAACCTCCCTGGTCTTTGGGGTTGAATCTGTGTTTGAAGTTCACATCTTGACTGAGGGACCTTGCAGATAATTGTGTGTGGATTACAGAGATGAGGTAGTCGTTCAAAATGTTAAACACTATTCTGCATAGAGTCCATGCAACTTATGTGACTTGTTAAGCACATTTTACTCGTGAATTTATTTAGGCTTTCCATAACTAAGGAGTTGAATACTTATTGACTCAAGACATTTCAACTTTTCATTTGTGGAAAAAGTCTAGGGTTATGAATACTTTCTGAAGGCACTGTATATGTGGCTCATTTCTCAAAGAGCTACCTTGGCTGAGGACACGTGGGCTATATTCCAATATCCACTTCATCATACCACTTATTTGGAATGCATGCCCAACCCTATACATTGCTTCATTCTTAGTGGTATGTTCGTGTGGATATTGGAACAAAGGCGTGTTCAGTTGGGAGAGACATTTCCCTTATTATGATAGTTCCATTAACTTTACACTTAGACACAAGGTATTTATCTTGGTGCTCACTGTGTGCATTTGTTAAGGGCTCTGGTAAACCCACATTGAAAGACAGCCAGGGTTAATCTGGTGTTGACCGAGTTCATGTCCAGCAGACAGGGATTTAAACCGGGTCAGGTGGCAGCTATAACCATCCCATGCTAAGATGTCCAGTGTTCAATCACAAGCCTTATAGATTGTTATGCAAATATGCATCATTATTCCTAAATTATCACTTTGCTCCTCTGTGATTGATTTTTTTTTCTATCTTCCTAATTACCACAATATTGTCTCACACAGGTAGTCTTCTGCTAGGAGTGGAGGGTGTGCTTTGGTACAGTAGTGCATTATACAAGAAAATCTTTGACATGTGGAGTTTAGTATTTTACTACTTATTGTACATTTGTAACCAAAAAAAAGTGTTTTGCAATGCTACCACCACAGTAGTGTTCTGAAGTGCTTCATTCTGGATGTACTGAATTCAAGGGACTTTCTAGAAATAGAGGATGTGTGTGTGCAGATTTGTCTTTGTTTGCAGACCTGACTTCAACTATCATTTCTGTGCTGTTGGGGTCATTTTGCCATGCAGGTTTGTTACATCTTATGAAGCCCAAAGTAGACAACTACATCTACCTTGTGGATTTCAGCCTAGCGACGATGTATGTTTTTATTTGACGGTTTATTTAATTTTAGGTCTGGAACTGAATGGTACACAGCACTTTGTACTCTGATAAATGTTGCAGCAGATGTGGTTTTTCTGTGGAATTTATATTTAGTAATTTATTTCAAATCATGAGACTTGTAGGGAAAATAATCTTTGTGTAGGATACAGCAGCAGGTAGCTAGCTGGCTGCAGGCAAAGATGGAAATTAAGCTAGCACTTTTCAGACCAAGCTAGTAGTAAATGTTCAACTAATTGGCAAGTAAAATTTTGTCTAGTCAAAAATGGCATGGCAAAGATTTTGAAACCGGCTAGTAAATCTGGCCTACTAACTCAGTTGACCAGTGCTTAAAATCATAAATTTTAATCCCTACACCTGTAATATGGAAAAGGGTGGGGTTGTGACATTTGGTTGGGTCAATTTCCTTCCAAGTACTTAACACGCTTCTTTAAGGGCACTTAAACTCTAAGGTTGTCTGCCGAAGCATACAGCCATAAGCAAAACAAATAAAGATACAGTTCATTCTGGAAAAGGCTTGATTTGTATTTAATAAATGCACTTATTTCAATCGGTTAGAATCACCTGATGCTGTCATGCATGAATTTTTAGGCTATAACAGAAGCATTGTGGTCTTGGGGGTCGACAGAGTAAGTGTACACATGACATTGTTTCACAACCCTTGATAGTATTACTGGACCCTGGACATCAGTTTTGTTAAATCAACAATGATATGCATGCCGTCTTCTGCTTCATCTACAAAGGACATGTATTTTGAGTAAAGACATGCATTCAGTAATCTGCTTTCCAAAAACAAAGTGGTTACCTTGTCAGACAGGAGATAGTGTATCTTTGCTGCAATGTTGCATCACTTTGTCTTCATACAAAACACCAAGCTGAACTGCCTACAGCAGCTCGTATCAGTCTCGTTCTGCAACTATTTATTAATCATTCACCGAACTCACATGAACACCTATTGGTCTTAAAAGAACATTTTACCCCCCCCCCCTCAAAAAAAAAGGGCCCACAAGAAGCAAAACAGACAAGGAACAACGCAAAGGTGCCCCTTTGGAGTTTGTTCATTTTGGTGGTGTGCTTTTCCTCATTCAACATGATCTGTGGGGACTTGATAGGTACTAGCTCCACCTTGGTTTCATAAGCCCACTATATTGCTTATACTCAAATCCTTTCAAATCTCCACAAGTGGCTAGGGGCTGTTTTTTCTCCCTTCTACTTCACGGGGGCGAACCCCATGCGGTCTGCGTCCCTGTCAAACACGCTGTAGTAGCGTCCAATGAACACATCTCCCAGGATCCACAGCGGTCCAGCCGGAGGAGGGATGTCCATTGCCATGAAGCCGGACAGACAGATTTTAAGACCCATCTGGGACTCCTGCAGCACATAGGGGAGAAGCTTTGAATGATTTGTCACTTCAACCTATCTACAGGTATGTCCACAGAATGAAATAGATTCTAATACATTTTCTAGACGTAATAAAAACACCTCTCTATGCACGCGAACTGTGATTAACCGTTTAATTCATGCTGATTGATGTCAAATTTCACAGACTTTTCTCCGGCAGGCAGGCCACAGTGAACACTGGTCAGAAGGTGGAATTCACCTTCAGGATATAGTCATCTCCAGTCAAGTTGAACATCTTCCCTCCCAGGTTGAATGCGATGACGGGGAGAGATGGAACCTTCTTACAGTCAATCCAATACTGAGAGGAAGTGAAAGTAAGTTACAAGTAATCGCATGTACTTCACAAAACACGTAACTTCTGCCAGTACAATACACAAACAACTGAGGTTACAAGAAAATAGAGCCTTACCAAGCATGATTGAAATCTTTTGTTGACCATTCAGGAGAACTAAAACAGAGGTTGGAACTGACGGAACAACAGGTAGACATTTAGTCTACAGACTCCTCTACCTACCTCTCCCATCAGTAGAGGCAAGGCTCCGATGGCCTTGTGCAGCGCCCTGACCTCCTCTACAGGCCCGATGATGAGGGACGTTCCTGTGTCAACAATCGCCTGGCAACCGGCCTTGCACAGCGTCAGCTGGTTGCCCACTTCCACACTGCAGAGCACCAATTAGCTGTGATCACTCAAGACTAAATTATCCTTATAACCTCTGTGCGGTTTTATAAAACGGTTCAAGGACATGCATCTGGTGTAATAGAAGCAATTGTTACCATGATTGTCTTTGATTATTTATATTTTATTTACATGATTGCTATTTTTCCATTCACTATAATGGGGACCCTGCTTCCTGGAAACCGCATGTAGTACCCAGTCAGCCTTGAACTTCATGACTTCAATGAGGGGGCAGTTCTCCTCTTGAATGGATATTATAATAGAGCCTCTGTGTAGATGAGAACCAAGTTGCTTACTTGCTCATCTCGATCTGCCAATAAGCCTTGCGTGTGACATTGACATAGTGCAGGTCTCCAGTGTAGTACAGTGGGTCCGTGCCTCCCAGCATCAGCTCTCCTCCTACAGCAGCCAATGGATCTCTAAGGAACAGGATATCGAAGGGGTTACAAGGTATTAGTTCATTGGATAAATCTACTAGTGCACTGGACGAGGGTCTTGATCATCAATCTAATATCAGATGATAAAATGTATTGCCTCAACCCCATTGAAGCTAGTGACAACAAGAATGTAAGGTTGTACAAGTTATGAAAATGAATTACCCTGTGGTGTTCATAGACTTCACCCACAATAAGGAAGCCATTTTAAAGGTGCAATATGTAACTTTTTGGGTGACCCAACCAAATTCACATGTAAATGTGAGTTATAGATCTGTCATTCTCATTGCAAGCAAGTCTAAGCAGTAGATATGTTCTATGTGCACTATTTCTATGCTTCCATTAAGTTGTTGCATCTTACTTTCAGTTTTGTACACCAAACAGCTGAAAATACAATATTTTTGGTAAAATGGAAAAAATTGTTGGACAGCGGTTTAGCGGTTTAGATGGTACAATGATTCACACTAAACGTGCTTGTTGTCACAAACTGAAATTAGGTTAACTATTTCACTTCCTTGTTTGAGGAAATATGACAGCAAATGTTTAAAAAAAGAAAAAATATCCCAGTTCAAATACAAGAAACTCCTTTCAGGTGACCTCCACCAACAGTGAACAGGACATAAGTTTTTAAACAAATCACAAGTCAACAAACCACACGTTGACCTAGGGCCCTCAGTAAGAATGTATTCAAAAAGGTAAAATCCCTAAAACCAACCAACCTGCTAATATAGAAGGAAAATATGTTCTGAGGCAACAGCTTGGCAGCCATGGCGGTGTCAAACACAGGGGTTATTTTGTTGACAGATATGGTAGGGTAGCCCATGCCCAGCACCCCGTCAAAGCGTGCCACTGCAAACGTGATGCCAGGTTGCTTTACGGCCTCACCAAACTGTTGACCAGTGACCTGCATGCCAGCCAACTGAGAGGGATGGAATGAAGAACAGGAAGTGTGATGTACAAAGCAGACTGTTCTTGAACACTAAAACAGTGAGGTTTACAGACAATACACAGTAAGGAATGTTATTCAGACTATGCTCCACATTCAGTCGCTTAAAATCGACAGTGGTAAAATTACACAAAAATGCTGTGGATTTGCCCACTTAAATGAGAGGAATGCAAATGAACAATGGACAACACAGAACAGTCCACTTACAGAGACAGTGTCCCCACTGATGAACCCAGACAAGCTGCCTCTGCCATACTGGATGGAGAACTTGGTCCCATTCTGAACGTACGTGCTCGACTTCTTGGAGTTATAACGATGGTGGAGCCCTAAGCAGAGGTGTAGATAAAGTTCACACAATTTCTCAGGTTGGATAAATGGCATTCATTTGCATAAAAAAACAAACAGGTCCTTCATGATGCCTTAACAAGATGAATATGACTTCCAATGCCAAAGCATGGCTGAGCAAACAAGGTATTTGCAACTTTAGCTTTTGCCCCAATCTCATGATTATATGATAGACTCAGCAGGTAGTAAAGCCATAATGTTATGAGTGAAGTGCATAGCCACAGGAAGTAGTTTGGGGGTGGGGAAGCTGCATTGACAGGATGCAAAAAAGAAAAAAACTGCGCTGTAGACATCTATATTGTCCACTAATACAGGACTAGTGAAGGCCCAGTGCACTAGTGTAAAAAAAAACTCAACTAAATGTATTTGTATTTCCGTGTTCACAAGCATTTGTAACATGAGTCCGATAATTATCTGTACAAAACAGTTAATCTGATAAAATGGCGCTGACGGAGACGGCAGCATAGCAGCTAGCTCTTAGCAAACTTTGCAGTATTTTTTATTTATGTACTATTTTTTTTACATTATTAGCTCAGGAAGTGTTTTGTCATTACATACAGCCGGGAAGAACTATTGGATATTAGAGCAGCGGTAACTCACCAGAACTACCAGCATTACAAACAGGAATACGACTTCCCTGGATTAGATCTTTGTTCACTCTCCCCAGAGGCCGACCCAAAACATCGCCGGCGGAGGAGAGGTACTCGAGGCGACCTGCTGGTTCAACTTAAGAGGCGCACACACCACCCACCGCTTCCAAGTATATTACTCGCTAATGTTCAGTCTTTGGATAACAAAGTTGATGAGTTTAGAGCAAGGATTTCTTTCCAGAGACATCAGGGCCTGTAACAAACTTTGTTTCACTAAAACATGTCTCTCTCGGGATACTCAGTCAGAGTCGGTAAAGCCAGCAGGATTCTCACTACGTCGCGCAGACAGGAATAAAAGCTCTCTCCGGGAAGCAGAAGGGCAGAGAGTTGTTTCATGATTAACGACTCCTGGTGTAATTCCAGGAACATACAGGAACTCAAGTCCTTTTGTTCACCCGACCTCAATTAAATAGAGTACCTCAATTAAATGCTGACTATAATATCTCCTAATTATCCTCCGTCGTTGCCACGACTGTTTACATCCCATCTCCTCAACAGCCATCAACTTTATGCAAACCACATATCCTGAAGGTGCATTTATTGTAGCTGGGGATTTTAACCAAGTAAATCTGAGGACTAGGCTGCCGAAGTTCTATCAACATATCGACTGTACTACTCGCGCTGCTAAGACTCTCGACCATTGCTATTCAAACTTCACGGAATTCTTACAAGGCCCTCACCCGCCCTCTTTTCTGCAAATCTGACCACGACTCCATCTTGCTCCTCCCGTCCTATAGGCAGAAACTCAAACAGGAAGTACTCGTGCTTCGAACTATTCAATGCTGGTCTGACTAATCGGAATCCACGCTTCAGGATTGTTTTGACCGACGTGTTTTACTCATGTCAGCCACGGAGAAGGAGAGCCCTCGGTAGTCCTTGGTAGCGAGCCGCGTCGGTGGCACTGTGTTATCCTCAAAGCGTGCGAAGAATGTGTTTAGCCTGTCCGGAAGCAAGACGTCGGTTTCTGCAATGTGGCTGGTTTTCCTTTTGTAGTCCCTGCCACATACAACTCCACTTTATCTCTATACTGACGTTTACCTTGTTTGATTGCCTTGCGGAGTGAATAACTACACTGTATATTTTCTGCCATATTCCCAGTCACCTTGCCATGGTTAAATGCGATGGTTCGCGTGCACATACATGCATACATAATGAACAAAAATATAAACGCAAAATGTAGTGTTGGTCCCATGTTTCATGAGCTGAAATAAAAATATCCCATATGCTCAAAAAACTAATTTAACTCAGATTTTGGGCACCAATTTGTTTAAATCCCTGTTAGTGAACATTTCTCCTTTGCCAAGATAATCCATCCACCTGACAGGTGTGGCATTTAAAGCTGATTAAACAGCATGATCATTACATATGTGCACCTTGTGCTGGGGACAATAAAATGCCACTCAAATGTGCAGTTGTGTCAAGTTGAGGGAGCATACAATTGGCATGCTGGCTGCAGGAATTAATCTTAATTTTCTACCATAAGCCACCTTCAACATTCTTTTAGAAAATTTGGCAGTCAGTCCAACCGGCTTCACAACCGCATACCCAGTGTAACCACACCAGCCCAGGACCTCCACATCCAGCTTCTTCACCTGCAGGGCCATCTGAGACCAGCCACCGGGATTTTCTGATGAAACGATGGGTTTGCACAAAGAATTCCAGCAAATTGTCAGAAACCAACTCAGGGAAGCTCATCTGCATGCTCACCGTCCTCACCAGGGCCTTGACCTGACTGCAGTTCGGCATCGTAACCGACTTCAGTGGGCAAATGTTCACTGGCACGCTGGAGAAGTGTGCTCTTCACAGATTAATCCCGGTTCCAACTGTAGCGGGCAGATGGCAGATAGCGTGTATGATATAGATATATATATATATGATATATATGAGATAGCGTGTATGGCATTGTATTGTATTGTATGGTGAGCGTGTATGGCATTGTGTGGGTGAGCGGTTTGCTGATGTCAACATTGTGAACAGAGTGCCCCATGGTGGCGGGGAAGTTATGGTCTGGGCAGGCATAAGCGACAGACAACGAACACAATTGCATTTTATCGATGGCAGTTTGAATGCACAGCGATAGCGTGACGAGATCCTGAGGTCCATTGCCATGCATTCATCCGCCACCATGTTTCAGCATAATGCACGGCCCCATGTCGAAAGGATCTGTACACAATTCCTGGAAGCTGAACATTTCCCAGTTCTTCCATGGCCTGCATAGTACATTGAGCATGTTTGGGATGCTCTGGATCGACATGTACAAAAGTGTGTTCCAATTCCCACCAACATCTTCACACAGCCATTGAAGAGGAGTGGGACAACATGTCACAGGCCACAAACAGCCTGGTCAACTCGATTTGAAGGAGATGCTGCATGATGCAAATTGTGGTAACACCAAATACTGACTGGTTTTCTGATCCACACCCCTACCTGTGACCAACAGATGCATATCTGTATTCCCAGTGATGTGAAAGCCATAGATTAGGGCCTAATTTGTTTATTTAAATGTACTGATTTCCTTATATGAACTGTAACTCAGTAACATCCTTAATTGTTGCATTTTTCCCCCAGGACCCCTACTTCCTGCGGCTATGGTGAAGTGCAGTGAATGCAATAATAGACTGACTCACAGCATGCGACATCCAGGAAGGAGCAGTGAATGGAGGGTACCCACAGGTTGGAGGAGCCAGTGTCAAACAGCACAGTAAAATCCTGGGGTGGTGTGCCTATGCTGATCACCCCATAGTACTGAGCCTGTAGAGATTTGAAACAAACATTCTTATGATAAATACACATGCCTAAGTCTATACTACAGTTCTCTTCTCACTCCTAGGGAGAGAGATTCTGAATGTGCAAGCTTTTATTCAAACAAATATATATACACACTACATGATCATCAATCTGGGCCTTGATTAGAAGACTGGGCATGTCATGAAGGGTTAGACCAAAAGCCTGCACGCCCAACTCCTGGAGAACCCTGGCTTTACTTATTATTGCTTCAGTCAGCCTAGAACAAGCTCGAGTTAACCCAGGCCTAGTGACAATATCCACTTACATCCATGAAGTTGGTGAGTCTCTCAACTGGCACTTTCGGGCTCGGAGTGTTTATTGGTACGTTAGTTCCTGCACCACCAACGGTCTTGGCCATGTCCTGGAGTTGTTCAAAACTCATCCCATTGTCACTCATCAGGCGGCGCATACTGCGCGTCTTGTGGAGGGGAATTCTAAGGGCAAATATGTATGATAAGGAAAATAGAGACAGTTTGTCGTAATTTGTTTAACGAATAATTCAAAACTCGTGCGCGCTACTTCCTGTTTTATACAAGTGTTCTACTGCTGACCCCGTTCATTTACGAGCAGCTTGGTTCTTTTAAAAAAAATGTACAATCTATGTTAAACTCAATACAAACTAGATGTCATGGACATGCCAGCGTTATGTAAACGTTCTACGTGTGCACCAAAATCTGAACTACATGTGCCTAAACAAACATGCATGTAATAATAATTGCATAATGTCAGGAAATTAAACTACCCCAGATATAGCTTATTCTCACAGGATGGCGTGAGAGTAATTCCTTGAGTTATTCAAAAGTTTCCCAAACAGAAGATAAATATTTTACCTTATAATAGCCGAGCTGTGCGCTATCAACAGCGCGATGGTTATATACAATATTTTAAGACACGTCATATTCTGTCTTTGATAAACCAACTGGATGGTAAGTTCTTTCACTTTAGGCAAGAATCTTCGACGTCCAAACCGCCTGTCCACAGAAGACCGAGCACTATCAAATCTACGCACTAAACCCAGTTATATCCGTATGTCTTTCGGTGATTTCCGTACACACTCGGTTTTCTTCACTCGGCCCAACCCTGATTGGAGAGAGCACATAATTTAGACGGTCTTAATTGGCTAGTAAAGTGTACATCCTTTTAAATTGGTCAGTGCAATCGGGGATCCTTTGGACGTCCGGAGTGGACGTTTATTTGTTTTATTTATATTGCACAGTTGATTCAAATTATAAAAGCTTGGTGGGATCCCGGATAGCACCGAACATTTTAAATCAGACACCATACTGCGCACTTGACAAGTCGTTGTCTCAGGATCACGATGGTGATACATGGTGAGGGGTCTGATTGCGGCCCGCAATTCGGGGCGTTGCTGCATCTGCAAGAACCCCTCTTAAAGACCGACTGCCATTAAAAAGCAACGCATCATTTTTAAAACAGCCTATCAGACATCGACAGGAGTCGTAAAAAGTTATTATAGTGTCAAAATTTACTACAAAGTGTAAAATATAATAATTTTGGTCATAAATTAAGTCTTGTCTAAAACGGAGTTTCGAACATCCGTTTGTCACAACATGAAGGTTGGGTTTTGATTTGAAGATGTCCATTTTCCCACTAACATTATAATAATTTGTCAATTTGTAATAATTTGTAAATAATAAATTAAACAAAAAAAAATGAATAAAAACAATCCAAAACAACACAGACAACGATCAAAGCTATAGGTGTCGCCAGATCCGGAGAACATGAGAACAGAATTAGCAAGGTCTTGAGCTGTGCCTTAAAGGAGGACAGAGATTCTTCAGCCCTAATAGTGTGGGTGAGGACACGTGGAGCAAAGTTTTGGCCATATTGTAGCCAGTTTAGGCACTTGGCAGATGCGCCAACAAAAAGGACATTACAATAGTCCCGTCGGGATGAAATAAAGTCGTGGATGAGTTGCTCAGCTGCAGGTTTAATATTTATTTAACCAGGTAGGCCAGTTGAGAATCACTTCTCATTTACAACCGCAACCTGGACGAAGTAAAGACAGTTTCAGGTTGGATATTCGACGGATATTCGTCTGTAGTCTTCCTTACGTCCACCAACAGCAGTTAGGGACCGTCAACATAGTGACAAATCACATTTTTCAAATTTCAATAGCTATTTAACCATTACTCCTAAAACTTTCAAAACTGGTTCTAGCTAACCTGATGGCATAGACACACATTGCACACATTTATTTTTAGTCTATTTACATCTCACACTATTTTAAATTAGTTATTTACATTTTTGAATTTCAAAGCTCTTTGGTCATTTGACCAACTGGACTCAAACAAGGTTCCGAATGTTCACTGACTACCCTTCTATATTGCACACCCTTTAGTTTGTCCATTTTCATCTCACAAGATCTTACATGAACTTTTCTAAATGTAAAATTTCAATAGCTCCTTGGTCATGTGACCTAATGACTTCAAACAAGGTTCAGAATGTCCACTGACTACCCTTCTATATTGCACACTCTTTAGTTTGTCCATTTTCATCTCACAAGATTTTACATGAATTCTTCTCAATTTAAAATGTCAATAGCTCCTTGGTCATGTGACCTACTAACCTCAAACAAGGTTCAGAATGTCGACTGGCTATACCTTCATATCGCACACTCTGATGTTTGTCTACTTTCTTATCATGCTATTAGACTTAAATCTGTAAGCTTTGCAGGCCTTCATTTCACATGGGTGCTAAAAAAAAATGTTAAGTTAACAAATGTTCCAGCCTCGCAATAACTATCTTTCACATGGACACTGAAAAGATCCACAAATGGCTGTATGTGGTAATGATCAAGGACAGGAGAGGTGTTCAAACAGAGGTGCTTAAAAGAAGGCACACAGGTAGGCCTCATGAAAAACACAATGTTTCATGTGTTCTTTTTATTCATAATAATAGGCAGTGATTTGTCAGTCAGAGTGAGCTTGATAAGGTGAAAGACTCCTTTTCATAGCATCACTTTCATATACTGTACATTAAGACAAATCCTTCTACGTTGAGTATTAGAACGCACTTTCCATAACCTGATAATGACTTGATATTTGAGTACATTCACAACAAGCCACCTGCAGACAACTTACAAAATGCAATAGTGCATTTGAGGGTTCGTTTTTTCTGATGAAAATAGTTATTTGATGCATGGCCTACTATTTCTAACTGGAAAAATACATTCCTACATCTTTTGTGAGTAAAATCCTTTTTCCAAAATTGATTTAGGTACATTTTTGTGAAGAGGTATGAGGGTTGTGATATGGGTCATTTTATAGTAAAATCATTTAAGGGATCAATACATTTCTATATTGCTTCCCCAGTATCTGCATGAGCCATCAGGCCCAAGTGTTTTTAGTTGACCCTGCTGGACAGAAAGAGAAGGAGGAATCGGAACACGCAGGATTCAAATTCAGGTCTTAGTTATTCCATTGTACTGGATCTAATACATATTAGCATTTTACCTACATTCATAAGTGTAATAATTTTTTATGACATACTGTGAAAAACTCTCTTGGCTGCTGGCTCTGTCACTTTCAGACATGCGCAGAGCAGATTGAAATGGGAAGGGTAGCTCTTGACTTGAACCACAGGGGTTCTCTGTAAAGAGTGAGTCATCCAAAAGGCAGACACACCCCTTGACATTCAATTGGCACCGTTGACCTGTATGTATTCTCTCCTGATTGCCTCTGTGGTGCACAGTCTGGCAGTCTGACTAAAGTGCCAGAGGTATGAGGAGAGATATCCTCCTTTGTATTTATGGGAACAAATATTTCCTACCACTTTGGATCCTATTCTTGGACAGTTAGAAGACACAATGCATCAATGCAAAAAAAAATGACTAATTACTATCCATGAGTAACCTCAACCTTGTAAGTCTGTGGGTGTTTGGGCCAATAAAGTGCCAACTCAATTCTACCAGAGACGAGTCTTTCATGCTCCTATGAACGGGGATACATGGCAATAGTTTTTTACTGGAGTACACTAACCCCTATTTGGGGCTCTCTTCTTGACACATAGTAGCAGTTTACCAGATAAGAAGTCAAAAATATCAAAAAGTAGATTGTTGTATTACGTCCTGTGCTGGCCACATTGTCATATCCATTCTGGATTATGAGTGGTAAAATCATAGCTGGAAAATTCCTCTATGAATGTGTATACATTTTCCCCCAAGACAGAACTGCCGAAGGGGGTGGAGTTGCAATCTACTGCAGGGTTCTGTCATGCTATCCAGGTCTGTGCCCAAACAGTTTGAGCTTCTACTTTTAAAAACCCACCTTTTCAGAAATAAGTCTCTCACTGTTGCCGCTTGTTACAGACCCCCCTCAGCCCCCAGCTGCGCCCTGGACACCATATGTGAATTAATTGCCCCCCATTTATCTTCAGAGTTTGTACTGTTAGGTGACCTAAACTGGGATATGCTTATCACTCCGGCCGTCCTACAATCTAAGCTAGATGCCCTCAACCTCACCCAAATTATGAAATTTACCAGGTACAACCCCAAATCCGTAAACTCGGGCACCCTCATAGATATCATCCTGACCAACCTGTCCTCTAAATACACCTCTGCTGTCTTCAACCAGGATCTCAGTGATCACTGCCTCATTGCCTGCGTCCGTAATGGGTCCGCGGTCAAACAACCACCCCTCATCACAGTCAAACACTCACAAAAACACTTCAGCGAGTAGGCCTTTCTAATCAACCTGGCCCGTGTATCCTGGAAAGAAATTGACCTCATTCCATCAGTAGAGGATGACTGGTTACTCTTTAAAAGTGCTTTCATCACCATCTTAAATAAGCATGCCCCATTCAAAAAATGTAGAACCAGGAAAAGATATAGCCCTTGGTTCACTCCAGACCTGACTGCCCTTGACCAGCACAAAAACATCCTGTGGCGTACTGCATTAGCATCTAATAGCCCTCGCGATATGCAACTTTTCAGGGTTAGGAACTTATCGGCAGACTCAACAGCCTTGGTTTCTCAAATGACTGCCTCGCCTGGTTCACCAACTAATTCTCTGATAGAGTTCAGTGTGGCAAATCGGAGGGCTTGATGTCTGGACCTCTGGCAGTCTATGGGGGTGCTACAGGGTTCAATTCTCGGGTCGACTCTTTTCTCTGTATACATCAATGATGTCGCTCTTGCTGCTGGTGATTCTCTGATCCACTTTTACGCAGACAACACCATTCTGTATACTTCTGGTCCTTCTTTGGACACTGTTAACTAACCATACAACTCTCCTTCCGTGGCCTCCAACTGCTCTTAAATGCAAGTAAAACTAAACACATGCTCTTCAACCGATCGCTGCCCGCACCTGCCCGCCCGCCTAGCATCACTACTCTGGACGTTCTGACTTAGAATATGTGGACAACTACAAATACCTAGGTGTCTGGCTAGACTGTAATCCTTCCAGACTCATATTAAGCATCTCCAATCCAAAATGTAATCTAGAATTGGCTTCCTATTTTGCAGCAAAGCATCCTTCACTCATGCATCCAAACATACCCTCGTAAAACTGACTATTCTACCGATCCTTGACAAAATAGCCTACAATACTCTAGTCAGCAAATTGGATGCGTCACCAAAGCCCCATATACTACCCACCACTGTGACCACTGCGACCTGTATGTTCTCGTTGGCTGGCACTCGCTTCATATTCGTCGCCAAACCCACTGGCTCCAGGTCATCTATAAGTCCTTGCTAGGTAAAGCCCCGTCTTATCTCAGCTCACTGGTCACTATAGCAGCACCCACCCATAGCACGCGCTCCAGCAGGTATATTTCACTGGTCACCCCAAAAGCCAATTCCTCGTTTGGCTGCCTTTCCTTCCAGTTCTCTGCTGCCAATGACTGGAACGACTTGAAAAATCACTGATGCTGGAGACTCATATCTCCCCCACTACCTTTAAGTATCAGCTATCAGAGCAGCTTACAGATCATTGCACCTGTACATAGCCCATCTGTAAATAGCCCATCCAAATACCTCATCCCCATATTGTTATTTTATTATATTTATTTATTATATATATTTTCATTTTGCTCCTTTGCACCCCAGTATCTCTACTTGCATCTTGCATCTTCTGCACACCTATCACTCCAGTGTTTATTTGCGTAATTGTATTTATTTTGCCACTACGGCCTATTTATTGCCTTTACCTCCCTAATCTTACTTCATTTGCACACACTGTATATAGACTTTTCTATTGTGTTATTGACTGTACGTTTGTTTATTCCCTGTGTAACTCTGCCTTGTTGTTTGTGTCACACTGTTTTGCTTTATCTTGGCCAGGTCGCAGTTGTAAATGAGAACTTGTTCTCAACTTTCTTACCTGGTTGAATAAAGGTGAAATAAAAAAATACTGTATGTGGGAATGTCTTATGTCCGTTCTACATGTAGTGTTGGTACTTGGAATATTCCTCAACTGCATATATCATAATACTTCTATTTGCAATAGCAATTTATGTACAACAACTGACATTTTCAGATATTATTTTGACAAACACACTTTGGTGCTTACAATTCATTCTCCATTGTCATAGATTTGGTGGGCACTGTCATCTGTGATCTTTGTGATATGACTTTCTTTAAGCACGTACTGATGAAACTGTCCCTTCATCTTTGTTTCTTAAAGTCTACAAACACTTGGCTCTGTCCGGGGATATCATCGGATGGGGCCACAGTGTCTCCTGACCCCTCCTGTCTCAGCCTCCAGTATTTATGCTGCATTAGTTTATGTGTCGGGGGGCTAGGGTCAGTTTGTTATATCTGGAGTACTTCTGTCTTATCCGGTGTCCTGTGTGAATTTAAGTATGCTCTCTCTAATTCTCTCTTTCTCTCTTTCTTTCTCTCTCTCGGAGGACCTGAGCCCTAGGACCATGCCTCAGGACGACCTGACATGATGACTCCTTGCTGTCCCCAGTCCACCTGGCCGTGCTGCTGCTCCAATTTCAACTGTTCTGCCTGCGGCTATGGAACCCTGACCTGTTCACTGGACGTGCTACCTATCCCAGACCTGCTGTTTTCAACTCTCTAGAGACCGCAGGAGCGGTAGAGATACTCTTAATGATCGGCTATGAAAAGCCAACTGACATTTACTCCTGAGGTGCTGACTTGCTGCACCCTCGACAACTACTGTGATTATTATTATTTGACCATGCTGGTCATTTATGAACATTTGAACATCTTGGCCATGTTCTGTTATAATCTCCACCCGGCACAGCCAGAAGAGGACTGGCCACCGCTCATAGCCTGGTTCCTCTCTAGGTTTCTTCCTAGGTTTTGGCCTTTCTAAGGAGTTTTTCCTAGCCACCGTGCTTCTACACCTGCATTGCTTGCTGTTTGGGGTTTTAGGCTGGGTTTCTGTACAGCACTTTGTGATATCAGCTGATGTACGAAGGGCTATATAAATACGTTTGATTTGATTTGCTAACATAATTGCAAAAGTTTTTTTTTGCCTTTTAAAATGATAAACTTGGATTAGCTAACACAACTTGCCATTGGAACACAGGAGTGATGGTTGCTGATAATAGTACGCCTATGTAGATATTCCATAAAAAAATCAGACATTCCAGCTAAGTCATTTACAACATTAACCATGTCTACACTGTATTTCTGATCAATTTGATGGTATTTTAATGGACAAAAAAAACGTGTTTTTCTTTCAAAAACAAGGACATTTCTAAGTGACCCCAAACTTTTGAATGGTAGTGTATATCGCCCTACCATTTCCAAAATGGGATGTTGTGAAAATGATATGGTCGGATATCCTATTCATTGGTTGGTTGTTGTGTTATCATTAAAACAGTGTCCACTTTCAGTGTGAAACTAAAGCCTTAACGCACATTATGGTATTAAAAGTATTTGTCATTGCTCATAGTTAGATGTAATCTTGTATTTCTGAGTCTTGGATCTTCCTCACACAGTAGACTTGATATCAGGGGGGAAGTGCAACATTTCAAAACAAAGCTCTCACTGGAGATTTGCCATGTAAAAAGACAAGCGAGAGTTTGCAGTGATTTGATGTAGTTGTTTCCCCATCATTCTGCCCCTAGCCTCCTATACCCCCCAGGAAGTCATTCTTGGTGAAGTTGTCCACGGCCATCGGGTCCTATGACCTCCCATCCTTACAGGTGGATTCAGACAGCCAAGAGGAAAACGCATCAACGGTAAGGATGATGCCAGAAGGAAAATTGCCAATTTTTCAAATCCTTCTTTGACAGTGTTAAAGATTTTTGAATTGCGTTTGATAGAATTATAGGTACAATGGAAGCCCATGGAATAGCCAGACACGAGGGTCTGCCAGGTCAAGGAGCCGGTCTCCCTTTCGGACAAACTTTGTGACTGCTGGTGACTAACGGCCTCAGATGTCAGAGCCCCAGGTGAGTAGAAGCCAAGTGAGATCAAATGCAGGACAGCACTAAAAATGTATGATTTAAAGACATGAAGAAATGCACCTTATACTGTCGTACGCAGGAGACCTGGGTTTCAAAACTCTGGTTGGTCACAATAGCTATATTATAATTTCATTAATCCTAATGGGCTGTAACAGTAAAGTACTTATTATTCATATTATAATAATACTACTAATTTGGGGGGGGGGGGGGGGGGTGCTTATATTTGCCCTGTTACACAAAAGCGTGTAATGGGAATGTATTTATTATTTTTGGCATATCCCAACTTCCCCTGAGACATCCGCAGAGAGTAGGGTCACCATTGTACAGCGTCCCTGGAACAATTAGGGTTAAGTGCCTTGCTCAAGGGCACTGCGACAGATATATATATATTTTTTCCCCCTTGTCGTCTCAGGTATTCAAACCAGCAACCTTTCCGTTACTGGCCCAAAGCTCTATGACGCCACAACAGTCTATATACCGTTTAACTGCACATAATCGTGACCTTGTGATTTGTGTCTCAGCTAAGTCTAACAGGAAGAAGTCAATCTGTGTACCAAATCTAGACTCAGCCAGCATTTCCCCAGTCTATGTCCCACTCAGAGCCCCTGGACAAGAAACAGAACTCAGGCTTCCCAGGCCTCTCCCCAAGCTACAGCAATGTGATGGATACCCAGGTGAGTCAACAACACCCTCTTCGCGTGTTTCATTACATCTAGGTTCTTCTAATCAGTTTTCCTGTCAGAACCAGCATAGAAGATACACTCACTGCTGTGCAGAGGCCGGGGGCCTCTTCCTCTTTTCCCCTCTCATTCTTCCCTTTCTAGTCTGGCTCACTGTCTCTTGCGGTTAATGTTCCAATTGTTGTTGCTAAATGATTGATGAACTGTTTTGACTGACCTCCAATCAGACTGGCTCCCTAACAGCCTATCAGAGCCCCTGTTTGAACCCCCGTCCTGTTCGCCGCCCTCCAGTTCCTCCCAAGACCTATTGCACTCTTCTGAGGCCCTCTCCATCTGCAGGTGGGGGCTATGACAATGTTGATAGATCTAAACTTGGAATGACTGAGAAGGTAAACCAAGAGAACCACTGAATGAGCCAGTATATAGTGTATACAGTAAGATAGGTTGAATAAAACAAATCAACCCACTACTCTTCGCTGAGGTTTAACACAGGCCTTCGACGGGTATAGCAAAAATAAGCCTTCCCCTCCTCCTCTCCCATGGCCTGTGAGACCCCCTCGGTCCCCCATGATGTCCCGCTCCTCTTCAGCCTCTTCAGAGTATGAGAGGACGCTACCAGAAATGCACCTACTACAACCTCAGGTGAGAGAGAGTACTTCATATTCATTGCAAAGAAGAAAAGACATCAACGTTCACTGTTTTATCAGTGTAACTTTACTTTCTGTCAATAAGACATCTTTGCTTTCTTTGTATTGGTATAGGATTCCATAGAACGAAAGCACAGTCAGTCCCCTTGCCCTGTTCGACCCCCAGCTCCAACTGGTGCTTGTACGGCTCCATGAGAGCCGTACATGCCCCTGTCTCCAGCTGGTGCTGACAGAAGCACAAACACAGCTCACGACTGACTATACATACACACATGGTGCCGTTCAAAGGATATAGTACAACATTTATTTATTGTGATATGCTTTCATTGCTTTCATCTGAGGTGAAACAGATACTGTATGTGTGTGACAGAGACAGGGAAGTGTTCACAGTGAAATATAACCACCTCTATTTATGTTCCTTCCTTCCTGAAACTCAAAAAGTCCCCTCATGGTTATTAAATGTACTTGTGTCTTGTTGATTTGTTGTTATTGTTCACATGTGAAAACATGTGTTTTTGGGACACTTCACATGTGCAAGTGAAATCATTTTGCAAACATGTTTTAGGAACATTTCACGAGACCATGTTTTCACATGTTGTCGCGTGTTTAGTTTCATGTTAATACATGTTGCTTTTGTGGAAGGACCAGCAGGCGGCAGCCTGGTCCCACGGATAGTAGCCCAGCCCGGTGAGTAAAGGTGATCAAAGGCAGTTAAGCACAGCTGACTGTACTAATCACCTATTTCTATCCCCCTACAAGAGAGAGGAGGGAACCAGCAGTCTGGAGAAAAATAAATGGTGATTGATTCTCCGAAGGAGAGGATTTACCTGATGAAAGGGAGAAGAAGAGGACAAACTACCTCTTGGGAATGGCAACCACCGATCCGCACCACCACCCCGAAAGGAGCTCTCCACGAATGGATAGTTGAGGCAGTGACACACCCGTGATTTGTGTTATAGTTCAAAGTTACTCACCTGGTGTTCCTTATCCTTGTAAAGAAGAAGATGTGTGTTATCCTTGTGAGATCCTTGATTGTGTGGGATTGTTTGAGAAGAAAGAAAATAGAGAAAAATAGAGAACTTTGTTCAATGTAAGAAAACCTGCTCCCGACTCGTTTATTCCACCTTTCCGCTTTCGAGCAACCTAAAATTACTTGGTCCACTCACACTTTACATGTTGTCACATTAACTTAGCTTAAACACGTGATCAGGTGAAATTCATGTGGTTTTCCGTAATGGGGTGAGGACCATGTTAGGATGTTTGTGAAATGTTCTCAAGACATTTGTTTTACCAGTTGTCAGGACGTCACATGATGGTCCCAGATGATCCCAAACCATTATTAATAAAGTAATGGTATGGTGGTTTTAAAGTAATGGTATGGTGGTTTTAAAGTAAGTGGTACGCTGTTCAGCTGAAACATGACCCCACCTGGGATTTGAAGTCTGATCTGCACTGATCTTTCTGCTGCACCACAAAGTATGTAGCATTGCCCTTCACATTCATTACCTACAATAAGTCTCTGCACTTAGCAAAAGAGTGCCTTCTGCACTGCTATTTTAGTCATCAGTTAATCTGACTTATCTCAACAATTTGAGGTTTTACTGTTGTCTAATGTTGGTGGGGCATATTATTGTGTTTTAATGTTACTCTGAAATCACTATGATAAATATAATAGTTTTTATTGAGTGTATTATACAAAGATGAGATTTACTTTGAAATCCAAAATGTAGTAATGCAGGTGAAATCTGACTGTGCTTTTTAGGCTCTCAGTTCACACAGACATTTAATAGAACAGAAATGTCTTACTGTTTAGTGAAGTATATAATCGTCATAGCCAACAAATCAGGTAAATATGTCATTTTTCTATCACAGATACTATGTCAGATATTGAAGTTGCAGCAATAGTTGCTAGTGTCTGTAAAACAAAACTAAATTCATTACATAGCCCACCAACGCAAAAGGAGGCTCTCTGCATGCTCGTCCTCAACTCCCTACCCCACCACCACCACCACCACCACCTGTAAATAGACCATCTCTGTCGTATCAACCTACCACCATCTTCCACTCAGCGTCAGTCTACAGCGAGATCAGCGAGGTTCAGGACCAATTACCTTCTCTAGAAGTACTGCCTGATGAGAACACATTCCAGGTGAGATACACACACACACACACAATTTCTCACATTCACGGACACACACACACAAATGCATGCACACACTCGCATGCCACACCGTACCTGACAATAAGTGATATAGTCTATACCTACATTGTGTTCGATTTAAAAAAAAATGTAACAATGGTTTTTGAATCTCTATCATTTCAGTTCAACCCATCTAGCAGCGTCTACAAAACACAGGCAGCACCACAGTTCCAACCTGGTAACCATTATCAGAACTGTGGATTCAATGAGGAAGCAGAGTGATGTCTGATCTGATGGATTTGTATTGTAATGATTGGGGGAATTTTGTTTCCTTCTTTTGTACTGATGTATGTAGTACGTTCTATTCTCAGTGCCTAAGCCAAAACCAGGCTTCACATGAGGTTTCCCCTTTCTGATGCTGTTCACCTGCATTATTAGATTATGCATCATTTCAATTTGATCTAAAAACCTGTGTGTACCTATTTTTGTTTTTCAGCAGGAATTTGAAAATCGAATGAGATGGATGAAGACAGTGGGATGTGAGTTAAACATTACCACAGATCTACAGTACCAGTCAAAAGTTAGGACACACCTACTCATTTCAGGGTTTTTCTTTACTTTTACTATTTACTACATTGTAGAATAATAGTGAAGACATCATAACTATGAAATGACACATATGGAATCATGTAGTAACCAAAAAAAGTGTTTAAAAAATCTAAATATATTATATTTTAGATTCTTCGAAGTAGCCACCCTTTGCCTTGATGACAGCTTTGCACACTCTTGGCATTCTCTCAACCAGCTTCATGAGGTAGTCACCTGGAATGCATTTCACTTAACAGGTGTCCCTTGAAAAAAGTTAATTTGTGGAATTTCTTTCTTAATGCGTTTGAGCCAATCAGTTGTGTTGTGACAAGGTACGGATGGTATACAGAAGATGGCCCTATTTGGTAAAAGTCCATATTATGGCAAGAACATCTCAAATAAGCGAAGAGAAACGACAGTCCATCATTACTTTAAGACATGAAGGTCAGTCATTTGAAAGTTTCTTCAAGTGCAGTCGCAAAAACCATCAAGCGCTATGATGAAACTGGCTCTCATGAGGACCGCCACAGGAAAGGAAGACCCAGAGTCACCTCTGCTGTAGAGGATAAGTTCGTTACAGTTACCACCCTCAGAAATTGCAGCCCAAATAAATGCTTTACAGAGTTCAAGTAACGGACAACATCAACTGTTCAGAGGAGAATACGTGAATCAGGCCTTCATGGTCGAATTGCTGCAAAGAAACCATTGCTAAAGGACACCGATAATAAAAAGAGACGACATCCCATCTGGTTTGCACTTAGTGGGACTATCATTTGTTTTTCAACAGGACAATGATCGAACACACCTCCAGGGTGTGTAAGGGCTATTTGAGCAAAAACGAGAGTGATGGAGTGCTGCATCAGATGAGCTGGCCTGCACAATCACCTCACCTCAACTCAAATGAGATGGTTTGGGATGAGTTGGATTGCAGAGTGAAGGAAAAGCAGACAAAAAGTGCTCAGCATATGTGGGAACTCCAATCAATCAAATGTATTTATGAAGACATTTTTACATCCGCAGATGTCACAAAGTGCTATACAGAAACCCAGCCTAAAACCAGAAACGGCAAGCAACGCAGATGTAGAAGCATGGTGGCTAGGAAAAGACTCATGGGAAAACATTCCAGGTGAAGCTGGTTGAGAGAATACCCAGAGTGTGCAAAGCTGTCATCAAGGCAAAGGGTGGCTACTTTGAAGAATCTAAAATATATTTTGATTTAACGCTTTTTGTTACTACACGATTCTGTATGTGTTATTTCATAGTCTTCACCATATGTGTTATGTCAATGTCTTCACTATTATTTTACAATGTAGAAAATAGTAAAAATAAAGAAAAACCTTAAAATGAGTAGGTGTGTCCAAACGGTTGACTGGTACTGTGTATCGCATTATTTGACACTACATTACATTGTATTTAATTCATTTTTAAGGATGAAAGAGTCTTCTGTAAAAAAGTATTCTGTAAAAAAATAATAATAATAAAAATACTGTTCTCAGCTGTTAGGATTCAATATATGACCATAGATTACTGAGGGATAATACATTTGGTTTGTAATTGTGTATGTGTCTTTCAGGCTGGGAAAACATGCCTCCTTCATTTTATGGCCTCAGTCTAGACTCTAGAGGATGAAACCAGGTGAGACCTGGCTAACCTCTTCCTGTACACATGTGGTTAATACACAATTTCAAGGATAGAGCTTTGATCTTACATCTAATACAGGCAGGCATACAATTTAATCAGCCCTCTGTCTTTTATTAAATCTGTCTTTCTATCCCACCAGGGAGTTCAGCCAGAGGTGCCTCTATGTGAAAAATGGCTTCTGTCTGTTCAACTGCCTGCTAATGAAGCGTAATGATACCCTGCGAGGCCACTTCACAGAGCTCAACGACCTCGCCGAGAAGCTGGACAACGTGCAAAAGAAAAACAAAACCATGGCTATCGCAGAGGGCACCAGGGACGCCATGGGAGGGACGGTGGCCGTTGTGGGCACATGACCATGGGTTCCTCCCTCATAGCCACAGCAATTTGGCGGGCATTGTGGCGTCGGGTAGTGGGATAGGCATCAAAGCGGCCATTTATTTTATTTATTTATTTTACCGTTATTTTACCAGGTAAGTTGACTGAGAACACGTTCTCATTTGCAGCAACGACCTGGGGAATAGTTACAGGGGAGAGGAGGGGGATGAATGAGCCAATTGTAAACTGGCCATGGGCAACAACAAAATCAAATCTGTGGACCGGAAGAGGCTGGAGGAGGTGGTGCAGAAGTACAAAGCCGCGAGAGCAGATTTGGAGTTGTGTCTTTGTTTCATTCACAGTGGCATGGCTGAGCGAGGCGGTACAATTTCCGCAGGCTCCATCATGCTGATCCTGAGGCCCTGCGGATGGCCAGGGGGCTGGAGGCAGTGCATCCTGGGTGTAATAAGTCCCAACAGTTGGGCATGAAGTCTGAGATGATCCTAAAGGGTTTGCCAGAGACATGGACCTGTATTATACCGACAAGGATGGCCAGAGGCTGAAAAGGGCTCTGAGACTAAGTTTGCAACCAGGATTTGTGGTGTGACCCAAGAGCTACAGGAGGAGCTCAATGAACTGTACCAAGTGTGGCAGACTCTCTCTAGCAGCCAGTAGATTTTGAGGTGTGTGTGTGTGTCGTCGTTAATGCAGTAAAGGTCTGGTAATGTTTTGGACACATACAAGATATTGTTTTTTGGGGGGGAGGCCGGAGGGAGGTGCTCATTTTTGAAGTGGGTTGCCCTAATGAAGCCCACATGAAGCCAGCCTTTGCTGACAAGTTACTGCAATTTCAGCCCCGGTGAACAGCCTTGGTTCAAACTTGCAGTGCTAATATTTGGGAGACTCAGCCATGTACATAGGCTGACAGTATGTGGCTTTCAGATTGCAGGCCTGAATAGGACAAAGGCAAAGCAGCGGTACTGCTCTGTGTCAGCTGTTTGGGCAGCCTTGGTGCTTTCTGTATCCATAAGTCTCCATATATCCATGAACTTTTAAATGTTTGAATCCTCTCAACTGTAATGTGATTTGTGGATTCAAATAAAGTATTTAAAATATACGAGTGTGAATGTGAAATGTTTTACTACGCAGTGTGTACTGCTGAGAATATCCACAAGACATTTTTATCTATATCCTATTTGTGAATTATCTGAATACTAAAAAGGACATGCAATTAAATTTATTGAAAAGTTGTTTGCTCTCATAAATTATGTGAATAGTATAAGACATCACAGGATGATTTCTAAAACTGGCCCCTGTTAACCCCCAATGTGCGGAATGATACGGTTTCCACTAGCTTCTATAGCCACAAAGTCAGATTCCACAGATTTTTTTTGTTTTGGTCTTAATTTAAATTTAGGGGTTAGGCATGTTAGCAGTGTGGTTAGGGTTAATATCACATTTTAAGAAGAGAATTTGTAGAAATGGGTGGGGTTTATGACTGTGGCTATAGAAGCTAGTGAGGACCTGTGGAAGGATATCCTAGGTCTGCGTCAGCGATGTATATAAACCCTTGAATGCTATGTATTGGCCATTTAGAGGCTTTGAAGCCACTGGTCGGACATATTGGCACTCCCCAGTAGGCGCAGTCCTCCATACATTTCACTTAAATGTTTCAAGGACAAAATTACATGTATTTAAGTATTTGTTGCGGTAGTGGGGACAGTAACATCAGAAGCCTCAAAGAATCTGACTATTTTTTCACTTTATGTTTATCTCACATAATATAATTTCAAAGTATGCAGTAAGGTGTCTGTAATAGTATAAACGTGACAAAAATGAATGTAGACATTAAATGCTTTTCCATAACTTCCAAAATGTGTTTTACAATGGGGGGGCAAGATGGAAGCACGGTGGCTTCAACACAAAGCCTCCTATAAGTCATCTAGTGTGTATATATATCTCGTTGGTCTTTTTGAGAGTTGTTTATTACGCTGCGCCCTCAGCATGCGTCATTTTCAACCAGCACACAGCAACATTCAAGTGACACCGCTTTCTTGGGCGAAATGGCAGTTTAACGGTTCGCGGCGGTCCTAGCAGCAGCAAATCCAACAGTGCATCAATCCAGTGCACTGCTTCAACTTCATATTTGTCAAAATGACGTAAGTATATATTTGTAGGCAAGTGGCTAGCTAACGTGAATCTGTGACAGGTCAATGACGACAATGAGCTCTAACCTCAATTTGTGAAGCTATTAGCCTGCTTATGTTGTGTAGCGAAGTATTTTTATAAATGCATATAGTATATCTTGCCGTAAGGTTGCCATTCGCCAGACAAATCCTTGGAATGACATTGGATGCAGATGTCACAAGTCAGATCAGAGAATGTTACATTGTATCTCTTTCGGGCAAAATGGTCAGTGAACTGTTAATATAACAGCCCGCGACATTGTCACCAAATTGGTAAAAAATAAAATAATAATAATAATATGGGTGATACGATTTTATTCCAGGAATGCCAACCTGGAACAAAATGGTTCGTGTTCTTTTTCCGAACAAAATGGCGATATAATCAGTGTTTAAGGCGGGAGGGTGAACACAAGCGTGGCTGTTAGGGAGGCAGAAGCAGCCATCTCATTCGCTAGACACACTTCCATCACAGATCGAACAATGTTTAGTTATACAAATCTTTGCTTCCATTCTGACGATGGTTGCTGTGGAAACTGACTGACCTCATTTGGCGCGTGTGCGAGTCACAAGACAAAGACAGGGAGGGTATTCAGTGCCAGTGCAAGGAGGTGCGTTGTAAAATAGTAGGGGCAGTGTTGTGCACAAAACGCATTACAGATATAAACATAAGTTCAGACTTACACTTTTTTTGCCACCCAATTAAAAATGTGCGCAGACATATTACATTACTCAATCACAACATAACATGACTGACCATGACAAAATATAGAATTAACATAAAGGAGAAAAGGCCATTTCTTTAGGCTACATTATGAGCTTCGGTTTACATTATTACATGAACTCACCATGTCTTCTCCGATCTCTTTCCCAGGTCCCTTGTGGAAACCCTTAGCACTGCTGTAGTTGACAGCATAAAAGAACCGCTCGACCTCCTACTGCAGTACCTACCGTCTCAGATCCTAGTGACTGTACAACAACAACAGAGCTATGACCATGATGAGCTCACAGTTTGGCCTGGACGATATGGAGGCCCTACTCAGGGGGCCTTCCTCTCTCATGGCTGACCCCATGGGGTCGCTGCTCTACCATGATGAAGTTACCTTGATAGAGGGGGGGGCGTCACCCCTCTCGTCATCTTCTCCAATTCTCCTTCTATCCCCTCCCTCTCCGCCTTCGCTGCTCCTCCAGGAAGAGAAGGCTGAGGCATACTTGCTGTCCTTCCCTTGGCTATCTGCTGATGTGCTAGGCCACACCCATCACATTGGTGCAGATAATGGGAAAGGTGAGGACCACCACATCCTAAGTCCTCCACACGTATGTTCATACTGGTCGACAGTATGTAGAAATCCATAGCAATTTATATTTTATTCCCATGATCTGTTTTTTTGCAGTATAGAAAAGGTCATAGGTTTTCAAATCCAATTTTATTTGTCACATGCGCCAAATACAACAGGTGTAGTAGACCTTACAGTGAAATGCTTTTATCACAAATATAAAAACTTAGACTTCCACTTTGACATTTATGATCACCACTTGTAATGTGAATATTTGTATTTTAATATTACTTTAGCTATTAACCCGCTTTCTTTGTCCTCCACAGAAGATGCGTTTTCTGGCATGGACTGGATGGCTAAGAAGGTCGACCTGAGTGAGTTTGACCTGGACTCACTTATATGTTCCTGCAGCCCAGACGGTTCCCCCAGCTCCCCTGAAGACCTCATTCCTTCCTTTGAGTGTCCCATGGAGCTGGACTCACTGCCCCTCCCAACTCTCCCTACTCCCACGGACCTCCCCACCACCACTGATCCACTCCTCCCCCCGACCGTCTCACAGCCCCAGGAAGACCCTCAGGAGGAGGTCCATTCACCTCCCCCCTGCGTCCCCGATGCCCAGGAGGAGCTGGAGATCAAATCAGAGCCCCAGTCCCCAGCCCCCTCTCTTCTTCCATCTCCCACCTTCACCTTAAAGTTGGGTAGTGAGGTGGATGCCTCGGCGAGTGTCAGCGAGAAGCTGCTTCACCTGGAGGTTCCCCAGCCGGTCCCCAGCATCGTGCTGTCTCTCTCCCCGACCCGCATCGTTGTCCTCCTGGCCCCTAAACACGAGGTTGGCGTGACAACCCCCACCGTCACCATCCCAGAGATCCTCTCCTCTGACAGTGATGGCAGCTTAAGCTCCTCCGGTCAGCTCAACTGGCCCTCCATCGCCACAACTCAGTCAAGGTTCCAAAACAGGAGAAACCCGTACCCAACAACCCCCAAGTCTAGGCCACAACATCCAGACCAGCCATCTCCCACCACCACATCCACTGGAGGACCCCCGAAGGAGAAGAAGCTCAAGAAGATGGCGCAGAACAAGACGGCGGCCACGCGCTACCGCCAGAAGAAGAAGACTGCGCAGGAGGACCTGAGCGCGGAGTGCGACAAGCTGGAGCAAAGGAACCACAAGCTGGCGGAGAAAGCAGACTCCATCGCCAATGGGATCCAGTATCTCAAGGACCTCATGGAGGAGGTGCGCCAAGCGACGAGCAAGAAGGGACTCAGAGACCTCTAACCGTAGTGTAACCCACCAAGTATCCTACTATCTATAATGCTTTTTAAATGCATGTATTGAGACTCCCAAAGCCCAAGTTCTATTGACCTTCCTGCCTGTCTCCTCCTTTGAGTTTAAAGAAACTGTTCTTGTAGCTTGAGTTTGATGTAGTCCCTGATCTCTTGTATAAAAACCTTAAGTATTTTCCGAACAGTATATTGACTTGTGTAATTAGTCTGATCTTCTGTAGTCTGTGTCATTGTTTATTCTTATCAAGACATGTCTATTTCTGTAGAAGCATGTAGTCTTAAATAGGTTTTGAATCCTATTATTCATATGTATTTTTACTGTTGTCTGAATCGTATCTAATTGTAAACCTTTCATTATCTATTAAAAAGTAAAATCCATTTGGTTTTGTGCAATTCATTTAGCAAACTCTGGGAATATACAGTATGATCATAATACACTCGTGGCCAAAAAGTTTTGAGAATGACACAAATATTAATTTTCACAAAGTCTGCTGCCTCAGTTTGTATGATGGCAATTTGCATATACTCCAGAATGTTATGAAGAGTGAACAGATGAATTGCAATTAATTGCAAAGTCCCTCTATGCCATGCAAATTAACTGAATCCCCAAAAAACATTTCCATTGCATTTCAGCCCTGCCACAAAAGGACCAGCTGACATCATGTCAGTGATTCTCATTAACACAGGTGTGAGTGTTGACGAGGACAAGGCTGGAGATCACTCTGTCATGCTGATTGAGTTCGAATAACAGACTGGAAGCTTCAAAAGGAGGGTGGTGCTTGGAATCATTGTTCTTCCTCTGTCAACCATGGTTACCTGCAAGGAAACACGTGCCGTCATCATTGCTTTGCACAAAAAGGGCTTCACAGGCAAGGAGAGTGGTTCAATTGTTGTGAAGAAGGCTTCAGGGCGTCCAAGAAAGTCCAGCGAGCGCTGGGACCGTCTCCTAAAGTTGATTCAGCTGCGGGATCGGGGCACCACCAGTACAGAGCTTGCTCAGGAATGGCAGCAGGCAGGTGTGAGTGCATCTGCACGCACAGTGAGGCGAAGACTTTTGGAGGATGGCCTGGTGTCAAGAAGGGCAGCAAAGAAGCCGCTTCTCTCCAGGAAAAACATCAGGGACAGACTAATATTCTGCAAAAGGTACAGGGATTGGACTGCTGAGGACTGGGGTAAAGTCATTTTCTCTGATGAATCCCCTTTCCGATTGTTTGGGGCATCCGGAAAAAAGCTTGTCCGGAGAAGACAAGGTGATCGCTACCATCAGTCCTGTGTCATGCCAACAGTAAAGCATCTTGAGACCATTAATGTTTGGGGTTGCTTCTCAGCCGAGGGAGTGGGCTCACTCACAATTTTGCCTAAGAACACAGCCGTGAATAAAGAATGTTACCAACACATCCTCCGAGAGCAACTTCTCCCAACCACCCAGGAACAGTTTGGTGACGAACAATGCCTTTTCCAGCATGTTGGAGCACCTTGCCATAAGGCAAAAGTGATAACTAAGTGGCTCAGGGAACAAAACATTGATATTTTGGGTCCATTGCTAGGAAACTCCCCAGACCTTCATCCCATTGAGAGCGTGTGGTCAATCCTCAAGAGGCGGGTGGACAAACAAAAACCCACAAATTCTGACAAACTCCAAGCATTGATTATGCAAGAATGGGCTGCCATCAGTCAGGATGTGGCCCAGAAGTTAATTGACAGCATGCCAGGGCGGATTGCCGAGGTCTTGAAAAAGAAGGGTGAACATTGCAAATATTGATTCTTTGCATCAATTTCATGTAATTGTCAATAAAAGCCTTTGACACTTATGAAATGCTTGTAATTATACTTCAGTATTCCATAATAACACCTGACAAAATATCTAAAGACACTGAAGCAGCAAACTTTGTGGAAATTAATATTTATGTAATTCTCAAAACTTTTAGCCACGACTGTACAGTGAAGACAAAGTATATTATTGGGACCAATTTTGCCATTTTACTGCATCTCAAATAAGTATTGAGATTTCAAAATAGTAATTTCAAAATAGGGTCCTCGGCCTCATTTAGCTAATACCGGTGTGAATGTGTTCAGAAGTGCGTAGGCCAGTTGTTTGAATATAGCCCAGATTTGACCTGCTCCAGTGCCCACCTGGGCCATACGAAAACCGGTTCCTTGGAGGAACATTATCAGTATGTTCTGGCTCAACATAAAACCATTTACCCAGATAAGGGTTAGGTTTAACAATTGCACCATATCCCCTATATAGTTAATTTACGTCGTTTTAGTTCATTGTGGGATACTACAGGAACCGGGATACATCCAAGTTCCAACTAATTTAGTATTTTCTGATCATCCTGTGTTGAACACAGTTTACAGCTACCTCACTGACCTGCTCTCTACAGTATATTGTGTGTGATAGACAGAGAGTGTGTTTGTGTGCTGACCTAGGCACTGCTTAAATAATGGAGGTTGACCACAGAGACACTGCCCTGTATTCAACCTAAAACTGGGACTAGGGTTCTCGCACACTTTTTTTTGCTTTGGGGCTTTTGTCCAGATAGCTTGGGGGAAATTCTCTATTTGGGATTGTGCCAAACCTTAAGTGTTGATGAGGCACAACGTATGGCTCTCTGAAACCATTCACAAGCTCCCTAAAGATGCTTTGTATTCAGTGAGAAGCACAACCAGTTCCGTAGGACAATTAAACCTAATTTACCACAACTTATGCTAACTCTTGATGTTACAACTGGTCTGTCTGATAGCTAACTTTTAATTCCAACCCTTATGTTGCATAATTTAATAATGGATAATAACTCTCACCGCAAAGCAGGAAGTCTCCTGGCTCCAGGAGTGTCATGCGATTCAATCTTCCTTGGGAACCTCATGCTAAATCCATAGTGGACATGTTACTGGCCAATCTTGGCCAATCTGTTCTTGACCCTTGACTGAAACAGTAACAAGCTGTGGGTTCTGTTGATTCCTCAGTTGCGTTTGGTGTCAGCAACACTTGAAGTTTATGTTCAGTTCACAGACATCTTTTAAATATGGGAAGACATGCAATAGGCCTACATTGGACATATAGACCTACAAAATATCTTTGGATGTTATTTGAATGGTATTGCAAAAAACGATGAATGTTTGTTAAACACAGTTCAGTGGAATAAGCACCTCATTTGTTTTTTCTTCTAAGTTTTCCTTATTTAATACTGAGAAAGGATAGAAAAGTAAAGTATTTCCTTGATTAGCCCCTTGGATCCCTGTTATAATTTTTTCAAATTAGATTGAATAGGAATGGTCTTAAAACTGTCCCTTAAGGCGCTCCTGTGTTTATGTTGCTTAACTGCAATGTAAGAAGGGATGTTGTGTGACAGCATTGCTATGTATTACTGGAATGCAACATTACTTTTTTTATATGGCAACTCTGGACACTTCTATTGCTTTACTGACTGTTTCATCTAATAGTATATTGCAGTACACATACTCAAAAAACTTGCACATTCATATTTGAATGTTCAATTGCACTCAATGAAATTTGTGGGAACAACATGTATATCTACCTGTATTGAATCATTTTATACTGTAGGCCTAAAAGCAGCCAACAAGTACTCAGCATATGTGGGAACTCCTTTGAGACTCTTGGAAAAGTATTCCAGGTGAAGCTGGTTGAGAGAATGCCAAGAGTGTACAAAGCTGTCATCAAGGCAAAGGGTGGCTACTCTGAAGAATCTCAAATATAAAATTTTGATTTGTTTAAAACTTTTGGTTACTACATGATTCCATATGTGTTTTTTCATAGTTTTGATGTCTTCACTGTAATTCTACAATGTAGAAAATAGTAAAAATAGAGAAAAACCCTTGAATGAGTAGGTGTGTCCAGTCTTTTGACTGAGACTAATATATATATATATATATATTAGTATATATATACTGTACTAATATAGACTAATATAATATATATATATATATATATATATATATATATATATATATATATATATATATATATATATATTAGTCTCAGTCAAAAGACTGGACACACCTACTCATTCAAGGGTTTTTCTCTATTTTTACTATTTTCTACATTGTAGAATTACAGTATATATATATATATATATATATATACTGTATATATATAGTATATATATATATATACTATATACCATATACTATGTATATATACATATATATATATATATATACAGTTGAAGTCGGAAGTTTACATACACTTTGGTTGGAGTCATTAAAACTTGTTTTACTACCACTCCACAAATTTCTTGTTAACAAACTATAGTTTTGGCAAGTCGGTTAGGAAATCTACTTTGTGCATGACAGAAGTAATTTTTCCAAAAATTGTTTACAGACAGATTATTTCACTTATAATTCACTGTATCACAATTCCAGTGGGTCAGAAGTTTACATACACTAAGCTGACTATGCCTTTAAACAAAAAATGATGTCATGGCTTTAGAAGCTTCTGATAGGCTAATTGACATCATTTTTGTCAATTGGAGGTGTACATCAAATCAAATTGTATTTGTCACATACACATGGTTAGCAGATGTTAATGCGAGTGTAGCGAAATGCTTGTGCTTCTAGTTCCGACAATGCAGTAATAACCAACGAGTAATCTAACCTAACAATTCCACAACTACTACCTTATACACACAAGTGTAAAGGGATAAATAATATGTACATAAAGATATATGAATGAGTGATGGTACAGAACGGCATAGGCAAGATGCAGTAGATGGTATAGAGTACAGTATATACATATGAGATGAGTAATGTAGGGTATATAAACATAAAGTGGCATAGTTTAAAGTGGCTAGTGATACATGTATTACATAAAGATGGCAAGATGCAGTAGATGATATAGAGTACAGTATATACATATACATATGAGATGAGTAATGTAGGGTATGTAAACATTATATTAAGTGGCATTGTTTAAAGTGGCTAGTGATACATTTTTACATAAATTTCCATCGATTCCCATTATTAAAGTGGCTGGAGTTGAGTCAGTATGTTGGCAGCAGCCACTAAATGTTAGTGGTGGCTGTTTAACAGTCTGATGGCCTTGAGATAGAAGCTGTTTTTCAGTCTTTCGGTCCCTGCTTTGATGCACCTGTACTGACCTCGCCTTCTGGATGATAGCGGGGTGAACAGGCAGTGGCTCGGGTGGTTGTTGTCCTTGATGATCTTTATGGCCTCCCTGTGACATTGGGTGGTGTAGGTGTCCTGGAGGGAAGGTAGTTTGCCCCCGGTGATGCGTTGTGCAGACCTCACTACCCTCTGGAGAGCCTTACGGTTGTGGGCGGAGCAGTTGCCGTACCAGGCGGTGATACAGCCCGACAGGATGCTCTCGATTGTGCATCTGTAGAAGTTTGTGAGTGCTTTTGGTGACAAGCCGAATTTCTTCACCTAAAATAGGTGCCTCTATTTGAGTAATTACAGTTGTCATGTGAATTGTATATGCTTTCCAATTGGTCTGTTTGAATGAATTGTTTGAGTGTTCTGATTGGTGACAGAAGTGACTCAGCAGAAAGCACCTCCGCCTGTTCCTGCAAAATGGTGGTTTATTTCCTGGAGTGGCAGAAGGGAAAGAGTTGTTGCTGTTTCACATTAGACCTATGGTAGCTTGCTAACTTCCATCACGGAGGACATCTTCTATATAGTCTCTGTGTTAGCTGTAAGCATCTGGAGTACACTTGTTTGGCTGTGTAGACTTGCAGGCAGCCTGCGAGGTAATTCTTGTGTTTTGTATGTATTGCTACGTTTAAGGGGCTTACCTATTTATTGCATGTGCACTTTAGTCTGAAGACCTTTTGATATTTAATCCTTATTGAATACAGGGTGTGCTTTGCTGTGTTTTACACTATGATCTGGTTTGCGTTGTTTTCCACCAGTTTGCTGTGCATACCAGCCATGGTTGTCCTTAACCAGCTCCGCTGCCTTCTCCCGCAGCTCCTGAACCTGTGTCTTCACTGTATTGTCATCTCTACTCTGCTCTGTGTTATGATCCAGGCCATGGTATACATTACCACACCTCTCCACCAGCGACTGAAGGGGCTCCCCAGCTGTGCTGAACTCATCCACAAATGTTCCTTCCGGTAGCTTGTCGACCCCAGTGAAGAGCACCATGGTGGACCTCCAGGCCCCTCCTCCTAGATGACCCATCAGCTTCTCTGCAGCCTTCCTGTGGCCCTCTGAAGGGCTGCGACATGGAGACCCCCAGAAGCAGCGTGTGGGGCCCTGCGGGACAGAGGGTGGCACTGACACACAGTCCCTCCTCGCTCGCCTGCTCTGGTGGTGCCCCGGTGGCATTATTCGCTGAGTCATGGGGTGTAATCCAGGCTGGGTGATCCGCCTTCCGCAGACTTCCTTGTGGCCAACGGTGCTGTGGACAGTCTCTATGATGGTATTCCCTGTAGTTCTACTCTCAGCTCCTGCCCCCCCCCCCCCCCCCCCCCCCCCCCCAGCAACTGGAGCCGGCTTACCAGGAGATGGGTTCTCTTGACGGAGACAATGCCAACAACCACCGACTGCTGTTTTGACTCTTCCTTTGTGCTCTCCACAACAGGAAGTTAGTCAGGTAAAAGGGACAGTTTCCTGTTTTTAGTTTATATGCTGTGATAAAGTTGACAGCAGATGCTGGGATTGTGCAAGAAGGAGTGCGTATGGATACCTGCCATTCAGAAACTAAACTCAATTACGGTTACCAGATTCAGAGCCAGAGAAGACTGTAGCCATTTTGACTCTAGCCTCTTGTTATCTTTCTTTCTCACTCCCCACCTCCCTTCTACTCCCAGTCCTTCAGGGGATAGTCTCAGTCTGTTAGACTATGTGAACAGAGAGAGAGCTCCACAAGATGCGGGCAGTCCTCTTCTTCTTGGCTCTCATCTCTATCGCAAAACATTTTACTTTATCCCATCTCTGACTCCCTTCCTCTTTATTCCTCCCTCTCTAATGGTCTTTCCCTCACATTCCCAGTATCTCGTCATATTCAGCCTTAAAGAGAGCAGGTTCTACACAATGCAGACGGGAAGTCAACACAGTGCAGCACATCTCTGGAAAGGGACTTATGATTCAGATGAAGCATATTAGGGAGCTGCTCCCACACAGAAAATAACATGTTGCTGAAGATGGTGGGGACTGGCTGGAGCAGGACTGGACTGAAGTTACAATGGTTTTCTGTTGTTAGTCCTGGTATATTTGACAGGTTCTTCATTGAGCATGCAATAGTCCAATTACTAGGCTTAATCTGTGTCCTGGAAACATAAGTGAAAGAGGCTTTGTTGCGAAATAGGAAGCCGATTCTAGATGTCATTTTGGATTGGATGTGCTTAATGTGAGCCTGGAAGGGGAGTTTACAGTCTAGCCAGACACCTAGGTATTTGTAGTTGTCCACATATTCTGAGTCAGAACCACAGTAGTGATGCTAGACAGGTGGGCAGCGATCGGTTGAAGAGCATGCATTTAGTTTTACTTGCATTTAAGAACAGTTGGAGGCCACGGAAAGGAGAGTTCTATGGTTAGTTAACAGTGTACAAAGAAGGGCCAGAAGTATACAGAATGGTGTTGTCTGCGTAGAAGTGGATCAGAGAATCACCAGCAGCAAGAGCGACATCATTGATGTATACAGAGAAAAGAGTCGGCCCGAGAATTGAACCCTGTGGCACCCCCATCGGAGACTCCGATTTGACACACTGAACTCTGTCTGAGAAGTAGTTGGTGAACCAGGCGAGGCAGTCATTTGAGAAACCAAGGCTGTTGAGTCTGCCGATAAGAATGCGGTGATTGACAGAGTCAAAAGCCTTGGCCAGGTCGATGACTACGGCTGCACAGTATTGTCTTTTATCGATGGCGGTTATGATATCGTTTAGGACCTTGAGCGTGGCTGAGGTGCACCCGCGACCAGCTTGGAAACCAGATTGCAGAGTGGAGAAGGTACTGTGGGAATCGAAATGTTCGGTGATCTGTTTGTTAACTTGGCTTTCGAAGACCTTAGAAAGGCAGGGTAGGATAGATATAGGTCTGTAACAGTTTGGGTCTAGCGTGTCAGCTTTCCAATCTTTGGGGATCTCAGACGATACGAAAGAGAGGTTGAACAGGCTAGTAATAGGGGTTGCAACAATTGCGGCGGATAAAGAGAGGGTCCAGATTGTCTAGCCCAGCTGATTTGTAGTGGTCCAGATTTTGCCGCTCTTTCAGAACATCAGCTATCTGGATTTGGGTGAAGGAAAAATGGGGGAGGCTTGGGCAAGTTGCTGTGTGGGGTGCAGAGCTGTTGACCGTGGTAGGGGTAGCCAGGTGGAAAGCATGGCCAGCCGTAGAAAAATGCTTATTGAAATTCTCAATTATCGTCATTTATCGGTGGTGACAGTGTTTCCTAGCTTCAGTGCAGTGGGCAGCTGGGAGGAGGTGCTCTTATTCTCCATGGACTTTAGTGTCCCAAAACTTTTTGGAATTAGTGCTGCAGGATGCAAATTTCTGTTTGAAAAAGCAAGCCTTTGCTTTTCTAACTGCCTGTGTATATTGGTTCCTAACTTCCCTGAAAAGTTGCATATCGCGGGGGCTATTCGATGCTAATGCAGTACGCCACAGGATGTTTTTGTGCTGGTCAAGGGCAGTCAGGTCTGGAGTGAACCAAGGGCTATATCTGTTCCTGGTTATACATTTTTTGAATGGGGCATGCTTATTTAAGATGGTGATGAAAGCACTTTTAAAGAATAACCAGGCATCCTCTACTGATGGAATGAGGTCAATATCCTTCCAGGATACCTTGGCCAGGTCAATTAGAAAGGCCTACTCGCTGAAGTATTTAAGGGTGCGTTTGACAGTGATGAGGGGTGGTCGTTTGACCGCGGACCCATTACGGACGCAGGCAATGAGGCAGTGATCGCTGAGATCCTGGTTGAAGACAGCAGAGGTGTATTTAGAGGGCAGGTTGGTCAGGTTGATATCTATGAGGGTGCCCGTGTTTACGGATTTGGGGTTGTACCTGGTAGGTTCCACCGCGTTGGTGAAAATAGATCAAATGATTAGGGTGGGCACATGGGCTACTTGTTAGTAGCCCATGTGCCCACCCTAATTGTTAGTACTACTTGTTAGTAGCCCATGTGCCCACCCTAATCATTTGATCTATTTTCACCAACGCGGTGGAACCTACCAGGTACTACACAGCATATACTTAGTATACTATTTCTTAGCTGCAGTATACATATCTCCCTTGCATATTACATCATTTATGCTGCAGCATTCAATACATTTTTGGACTCACCTTGTGAAAGTGCCACGGCGGTCCTTTGTGGGCAAATTTTGTCATCAAAGTCTGGCATTCTCTGGATTTATGGTGGGAACTCGGGGGTGGAAAAAACACAGCCACTCCATTGAATAGCAGGCTAACGTTAGTGGTTGCTTTGCAATGCTTGCAGTTAGCCACTGATTCCTTCCAAACGACTCATTGTTGAATTTGCGATTTCCAACTTGTTGTGTAATCTTTATGTCCTATTGCCGATGAGTACTGATACGTTTTATCTATAATTTCTCTTCATTATTTATCTTCATATGACAATGATTAAAAATGATTTGCCAGTAGATTGTCGACTTGATTCATGATGATGACTGCTAGCTAAGACATTGACATGATCAGTCCAATCAAAGCTACATATAAGGTGATTTGACGCCATTTTATCAGTGGCCAATGACCTTGAGTCTTCTTGGAAGGGCACTTGTAATATAACTCTATGGCAGGACCCAAAGGGCTGAAATGTTGGATGTCTACCCTTACTAAGGACTACAACTTGGCGATGACTTACTGTCCCCATGAGTGACAGAACACAGAGCCAATCACGGCGCAATGCTCCTATTTTCTGCTGGCTCGCCCCACCAACACAGAAAGCACTGAGCTAGGCTGAAACACCTGCATTTTGGAGCTGCCTTCCTCAAGAAAACAAAAAAGAGACCATGCGTGTATGCAGCTTTATTAACAAATGATATATGCATTTTTTACATTGTTTGCAAACTGATATGTAACACGTATTAATGCCAAAATAACATGCAAAACAGGGAAGACCCCAAAAAAGTATTTATATATTTTGCCACATGTTGTTTCCATGAATTTCAGTGCAATTAAACATTCAAATAACATCATGTGCATGTATTTTTAAGTATGCGTTCTGCAATGCAGTACTGTATAAAACATTCAGTAAAGCATTAGAAGTGTCAGAGTTGCGATATTTCAACTAAAAAGTTAATGTTAGATTTCAATAATACACGGCAGTGCTGTCTCACAGAACATCCATTACTACAGTCCAGTTAAGTATTGTTCTGACGACACAACCCAAAGTCTGGTAAAATGATTCGATTGATGTGATTGTTTTAAGAGTGCCTTTTATCTTTAGGATGCCCAGCACACATGCATTTCTAAGACAATGTATTCATAATGCGTAGTTGCATTTATAATTACCATAACTCCTTGAGGGAAACAATGACAACTGGGTCGTTCTTGAATTGCTGTGGCATTTGGGGATTTTGGAAACGTCCATTCTCTAGATATTAATTATTTAAATGTATTTGGGTACACCTTCCCATTTCAAATCAACTATTATGGCAGCTTAATGACTTTAAATCATTTCTACCATTATGATAGAATTGTGCCACCAGTAGGAGCAGTAACGGTAACACGGTAACACCAATGACACATTTTAGGTAAATTAAGTCTTTAACACTAAAAATAATTGACTAAAGTGATAACATGAATAATTTTGCTCACACAATGTAATTGTCCTTCATTTACATTTCAATTGAGGTGACCACATCAGGTGAGGCAACCCCATATCACAGTCATAGTAAGTATGCCACATTCTATGCAATAAAGCCAACATGTATGCAACTATATTTGGAAGTTGAGTTGCTAATTGTTTACATAAAAATGTAACTTGAATGTTGGCTGTATGGTATATATGAGGGAGGTGTGCCCCTTCCTGTCCAATGAGGTCCTTAATGGATTTTTAATGGGGGGGGAAAATCCGCAAGTAAAAATATGGTCACACACATATTGAGGTACTATGCCCTTGTTAGTACCACATTGAGACAGTTTCTTGTGTAACTTGCTATTTATTAACAATAACTATTACTTTATTATAGCTTATGAGGTTATTAAGGATTGGCCAGTATTACATGCCTTATAATGTTTGAATAACAAATCACTTAATTAAGCCTTATGTATGGCTAATAACACAATAAAGGCCTTATAAGCTACTTATATACATACTTATAAACTAGAAATTAGTGGCTAACATGTGTACCTTCAAATAAAGTGTTACCCTTGTTTGAATTGTTGTTACTAATTGGCCCAAGGCTGTATCATTCGTGGGGGGACAACATGTTTACTGTTACCTTGTATAACTTTGTAATGAGTAATGAGATCAGCTTTAATATTGCAGATAGTGTGGCTTCTATCAATGTAATTATCTGCATAATTTCCAATCCCCCATATATTTGTGTGTAAATATATATTTTTATTATATACATTATTTTCCTTCTTTTAATAGCCTTTGTTTGTTTGTTTTCATTGAACTGTACAATCTATTTTGTCTACTTTCTAGCATTCAAAATAATAGATATCTCTGAATGCCCAAATTATGTCACTACAACTCTATACTGGGTCGATGTGCTTGCCCTAACTATTGCATGCAGTATAAAGGTCTTGCATTATGTTTTATCATTGATAAACAGTTCAATATATACAAAAACATGAATGATGTACAATTATTTGTCCTTAAAAGTGTTTTTCATGATTGCAAATGCCACAGAAATTCAAGAATGACCCAACTACTTTGAATACATGTACAGTGCCTTCAGAAAATCTTCACACCCCTTGACATTTTCCATTGAAAAAAGTCAAGTTGTGTGAATACTTTCTGAAGGCATTGTATGTGTTCTTTCATTTCATTTCCAGTGTAGTTCTACACCAGGTCACTTTAAAATGTGAATGTTTTGGCTTGGGGTGCGGGAACGTGTCCACCTTACAGTGTGTAAGCATGTGCCCTTGTCACTACTGGAGCTGGCATCCTCTGCTACAGTCCTCTTCAGGGCTGTTGTTCTCAGATGACTCAGGGCTTTCTTCATCCACTGTCAAACACAAAAGATCCCAATTATCTCAAAACTTATCCTCGGGGGGGGGGGGGGGGGGGTTTAGAATGTTAAAATAATTTGATAAAATATTGAATTTGGCCTTTAGTACTACAGCCCATAGAAAGACATTGAATAACACATTCATGAATGGCAAAAAAGACTGGCAAAAAATAAATCATAAGGAATAAGGTTTTGAAGTGTGTCATTTTTAAGAAACCTCAGGAAATATGTTTGTTTTTTCAACTTATATTTACCCTTTTATTTTTGTTGGCACAAAACTACCTCCATACTTCCAATTGTTTGTACGGTTTACCTTCAGACGAGTCCCGTGACACTTGTGGGGGTCGTAGAGAAAAAACAGAGGACACCATCGGGTTTACAAGAGTCTCCCCCTTCCATACGGTGGTCATAATAGTTAGGCCAAACTCGTTCGGATGCCACAGACGTTTATGGGAGAAGACCGATTTCCGGGATGTCTCATGGTCTGACAAATACCGCTGTAGCTCGGCTACCTTCCACCGCAGATGCGGAAGGCCGACATAGGCAGAAGCGGTGGATTGAGACACATCCCTTGCAAAACAAACTGATATTTCTAGCTTAAACTGACAGATTTTGATGGGATTTTTTTATATGGGTGTGTCAATAGGCTCTTAAGGATTTTAAAGGGCAACTATGCCACTTTTCAACCTCATATTCATTACCTCCGGCAGTGTCTACATATAGTGCTTTCGGAAAGTTTTTCAGACGCCTTGACTTTTTCCACATTTTGTTACATTACAGCCTTATTCTAAAATTGATTAAATAAATAAAAATCCTTGGCAATCTAAACACAAGTAAGATGGCGCCGACATATATGGCAGCTCTGCTTCTAGCTCCTAAGCAACTTCGCGGTATTTTTATGTGTGTTATTTCATACATTATTAGCCCAGAAAAGGTTTTGTGTTATTACATACAGCCGGAAATAACTTTTGGATATCAGAGCGGCGGTAGCATTACGACCAGGAATATGATTTCCCGAATTGGATCATTTGTTCATACCCCCCAGGACAATTTAACTTTTTCCAGAGGCTGCTCCAAAACACCGCCGGCTGGATAAGAGGTATTCGTTGTGGAATTCTAGTCCGACTCAGGAGGCGTGCACACCATCTACCGAGTATATTACTTGCTAATGTTCAGTCTCTGGATAATTAAGTAGACGAGCTAAGGGCGAGGGTCTCCTTCGGGATATTACTGTCCCCGTCCATTCAGCCATCTGGGTTCTCAGTGCATTGCGCAGGCAGAAATAAAGAAAATAGGAGGGGGTGTATGTTTCATGATTAACCACTCATGGTGCGATTGTGATAACATACAGAAACTCAAGTACTTTGGTTCACCCGACCTAGAATACCTCAAACAAATGCCGGCCGTATTACCTCCCAAGGGAATTCTCTTGGGAGTCACAGCCGTGTATGTTCTTCCTCAAGCCGATACCACAACGGCCCTCAAAGAACTACACTGGATTTTGTGCAAACTGGAAACCACATATCCTTAGGCCGCATTTATTGTAGCTGGAGATTTTAGCAAAGCAAATTTGAGGAAAATGCTAACGAAGTTCTAGCAACACATTGAAGGTAGTACATTGGACCACTGTAGTACATTGGACCAAAACATTGGACCACTGCTACTCACCTTTTCGAAATGCCTAAAAGGCGCTTCCCCGCCCTCCCTTAGGCACATCTGATCAGGACTCCATTTTTCTTCTACCTTCCTATAGGCAGAAACTCAAACAGGAGGTACCCGTGCTAAGGTCTATTCAATGCTGGTCTGACCAATCGGAATCCATGCTTCAAGATTGTTTTGATCAGTCGGACTGGGACATGTTCTGGGTAGCCTCTGAGAATAACATCGACGAATACACGGATAAGGTGACTGAGTTCATCAGGAAGTGTATAGGAGATGTTGTACCCACTGTGACTAATAAAACCTACCCAAACCAGATGGTAGGATTCGCACAAAAATGAAAGCGCAAACCACAGCATTTAACCATGGCAAGTTGACTGGGAATACGGCCGAATACAAATAGTGTAGTTATTCCCTCAGTAAGGCAATCAAACAGGCAAAACATCAGTACAGAGACAAAGTGGAGTCCCAATTCAATGGCTCAGACACAAGACGTAGGTGCATGGTCTACAGACAATCACGGACAACAAAGGGAAAACAAGCCACGTCGCGGACACCGAAGTCTAAACACTTTCTTCCGCTTTGAGGACAACACAGTGCCACCGACGTGGCCCGCTACCAAGGACTGTGGGCTGTCCTTCTCCGTGGCTGACGTGACTAAGACATTTAAGCGTGTTTACCCTCGCGAGGCTGCCGGCACAGACGTCATCCCTAGCCGCGTCCTCATAGCATGCACAGACCAGCTGGCTGGAGTATTTACGGACATATTCCTGTCCCAGTCTGCTGTCCCCACTTGCTTCAACATGTCCACCATTGTTCCTGTACCCAAGAAAGCAAAGGGAACTGAACAAAATGACTCAATTCTGTCATCATGAAGTGCTTTGAGAGGCTAGTCAAGGATCAAATCACCTCTACCTTACCTGACACCCTAGACCCACTTCAATTTGCTTACCACCCCAATAGATCCACAGACGATGCCATCGCACTGCTCACTGCCCTATCCCATCTGGACAAGAGGAATACCTAGGTAAGAATGCTGTTCATTGACTATAGCTCAGAATATAGTCAATGAACAGCATAGTACCATCCAAGCTCATCATTAAGCTTGGGGCCCTGGGTCTGAAACCCCGCCCTGTGCAACTGGGTCCTGGACTTCCTGTCAGATGACCCTCAGGTGGTGAAGGTAGGAAACAACACCTCCACTTCGCTGATCCTCAACACAGGGGCCCCACATGGGTGCGTGCTCATCCCCCTCCTGTACTCCCTGTTTACCCATGACTGCGTGGCTACTCACACCTCCAACTCAATCATCAAGTTTGCAGATGACACAACAGTAGTAGGCCTGATAACCAACAATGACGACACAGCCTAAAGGGAGGAGGTGAGGGCCCTGGGAGAGTGGTGCCAGAAAAAGAACCTCTCACTCAACGTCAACAAAACAAAGGAGATGATCGTGGACATCAGGAAACAGCAGAGGGAGCACCCCCCTATCCACATCGACGGGACCGCAGTGGAGAAGGGGGAAAGCCTCAAGTTCCTTGGCGTACACATCACTGACGGTCTAAAATGGTCCACCCCACAGACAGTGTGGTGAAGAAGGCGCAACAGTGCCTCTTCAACCTCAGGAGGCTGAAGAAATTTGTCTTGGCTCCTAAAACCCTCACAAACCATCATTTTGGGATGTATCACCGCCTGTTACGGCAACTGCACCGTTCGCAACCGCAGGGCTCTCCAGAGGGGGCAAACTACCTGCCCTCCAGGACACCTACAGCACCCGATGTCACAGGAAGGCCAAAAAGATCATCAAGGACATCAACCACCCAAGCCACGGCCTGTTAACCCCGCTATCATCCAGAAGGCGAGGTCAGGACAGGTGCATCAAAGCTAGGACAGAGAGACTGAAAAACAGCTTCTATTTTAAGGCCATCAGACTGTTAAATAGCCATCGCTAGCCGGCTTTCACCCGGTTATGCAACCCTGCACCTTAGAGGCTGCTGCCTTCTATACATAGGCTTGGAATCACTGGCCACTTTAATAATGTTTAAATAATGTTCACATACTGCTTTACTCATCTGTCACACCCTAATCTGTTTCACCTGTCTTTGTGATTGTCTCCACCCCCTCCAGGTGTCGCCCATCTTCCCCATTATCCCCTGTGTATTTATACCTGTGTTCTCTGTTTGTCAGTTGCTTGTTCGTTTTGTTTCGTCAAGCCTACCAGCCATTTTTCGATCTGTTCCTGTATCTCGATTTTTCCTGTATTCTAGTTTTCCCGGTTTTGACCTTTCCTGCCTGCCCTGACTCTGGGCCTGCCTGCCATCCTGTACCTTTGCCCCACCTATCTGGATTACTGACCCACGCCTGCCCTTGACCTGTCTTTTCCTGCCCCTGTTGGATTAATAAACTGTTGTTACTTCGAAATTGTCTGCATCTGGGTCTTACCTGAAACGTGATCATCTCATGTATGTACTGAATACTATTCTACTGTATTTTAGTCAATGCCACTCCGAAATTGCTCAATCTAATATTTATATATTAATTCCATTCTTTTACTTTTAGATTTGTGTCTATTGTACTGAATCGTTTTTAGATAATACTGTACTGTTAGACACTACTGCACTGTTGGAGCTAGGAACACAAGCATTTCACTACACCTGCAATAACATCTGCTAAATATGTGTATGTGACCAATAACATTTTATTCGACTTGATTTGAATACCCCATAATGACACAGCAAAAACAGGTTTTTAGCAATTTTTGCAAATATGTGTGTATATATTAATCACGTAAGTATTCAGACCCTTTGCTATGAGACTCGAAATTGAGCTCAGGTGCATCCTGTTTCCATTGATCATCCTTGAGATGTTTTTACAACTTGATTGGAGTCCACCTGTGGTAAATTCAATTGATTGAGGCATGATTTGGAAAGGCACACACCTGTCCATGTAAAGGTCCCGCAGTTGACAGTGCATGTCAGAGCAGAGCAAAAAAAACAAGTCATGAGGTCAAAAGAATTTTCCGTAGAGCTCCTAGACAGGATTGTGTCAAGGCACAGATCTGGGTAAAGGTACCAAAACATTTCTGCAGAATTGAAGATCTCCAAGAACACAGTGGCCTCCATCTTTCTAAAATGGAAGAAGTTTGGAACCACCAAGACTCTTCCTAGAACTGGCCACCCGGCCGAACTGAGCAATCGGGTTGGGGGAGGCCTTGGTCAGGGAAGGGACCAAGAATCCGATAGTCACTCTGTCAGAGCTCCAGAGTTCCTCTGTGAAGATGGGAGGACCTTCCAGAAGGACAACCATCTGTGCAGCACTCCAACAATCAGGCCTTTTCAGTAAAAGGCCTCTCAGTCTCTGGTCTGATGAAACCAAGATTGAACTCTTTGGCCTGAATACCAAGCATCACGTCTGGAGGAATCCTGGCACCATCCCTACAGTGAAGCATGGTGGTGGAAGCATGGTGGTGGCAGCACCATGCTGTAGGGATGTTTTTCAGCAGCAGGGACGGAGAGACTAGTCAGGATCGAGGCAAAGATGAACGGAGCATAGTACATAAAGATTCTTGATGAAAACCTGCTCCAGAGCACTCAGGACTTCAGGCTGGGGTGAAGTTTCACCTAACAACAGGACAACGACCCTAAGCACACAACCAAGACAACGCAAGAATGGCTTCGGGACAAGTCTGATTTTCCTTGAGTGGCTCAGCCAGAGCCCGGAATTTAACCCGATCGAACATCTCTGGAGAGACCTGAAAATAGCTGTGCAGTGACGCTCCCTATCCAACCTGACAGAGCTTGAGAGGATCTGCAGAGAAAAATGGGAGAAACTCCCCAAATACAGGTGTGCCAAGCTTGTAGTGTCACACCCAAGAATACTTGAGGCTGTAATCACTGCCAAAGGTGCTTCAACAAAGCACTCAGTAAAGGGTCTGAATACTTATGTAAATGTGATATTTCAGTTTTTTTCTTTTACACATTTGCAAACATTTCTAAAAACCTGTATTTGCTTTGTCATTATGAGGTATTGTGTGTAGATTGATGAAGGAAAAAAACTATTTCATCCATTTTAGAATAAGGCCGTAACGTAACAAAATGTGGAAAACGTAAAGCGGCCTGAAAACTTTCCGAATGCACTGTATAACAAAAAAATGCTTGACAAAAAAAATCATAACAACATACATTACTGTTCAAAAGTTTGGGGTCACTTTATTTTCCTTATTTTTGAAAGATAAGCACATTTTGTGTCCATTAAAATAACATCAAATTGATCAGAAATACAGTTTAGACATTGTTAATGTTGTTACTGACTATTGTAGCTCGTAACGGCAGATTTTTAATGGAATATCTACATAGGCGTACATAGGCCCACTATCAGCAACCATCACTCATGTGTGGCACATTGTGTTAGCTAATCCAAGTTTATCATTTTAAAAGGCCAATTGATCATGAAAAAACCCTTTTGTAATTATGTTAGCACAGCGGAAAACTGTTGATCTGATTAAACAAGCAATAAAACTGGCCTTCTTTAGACTAGTTGAGTGTCTGGAGCATCAGCATTTTGTGAGTTCGATTGCTTTTCTTTCAAAAATATGGACATTTCTAAGCGACCCCAAACTTTTGAATGGTAGTGTACATGAATTTCATCCAGAAGTGAATTAATGACAGCAGGGAAAGAAGATAGCGGGTCAGTATCATCTACTGTATACTTACTCTGTATTGGCAAGAAGGCCTCATCACCGTTCTCTCTGATCATTTCCTCTATTTTGTCCAGCAGATCTGAGATGTTCCTTGTGTCCTTCCCCGGCAACTTGCTGTCCACCACGTGATAATAGTTCCCACAGTATTCCAACAACCTGTGGAGCTCCCGACCTCCCCTCTGAATGTGCTCCTCGACGGGCGTTCGGCCCAGCCAATCCCCGCAGCTGAACAGCACCATGGTGTGGAGACACGCCCTATCACCAAACAGGCACTCCAGGTGGGCCTCCAGGGTCCGCCTCTTGCGTGAAGTGAGGGTGGAGATGATGGGCAGCACCAGGAGAAGGGTGTGGGGGCCAGGCCGGAGGAGGGTGGCCCCTCGCTTTGACTCCTGTCTGACGTGTTTCTTGGTGCGTCTTATGGAGAACCAGTCCCAGCCGGGGGTGTCAACAATGGTGACCTTGCGTCCGGCTACCTCGGCCTGCCTCCTAAGGCTCTGCTCCGTCTCTGTCCCCGACTCAAATTCCCGACGGCCCAGGATGGTGTTCCCTACAGAACTTTTTCCCACTCCTTTCCAGCCCAGCAAGAGGACCCTCAGCTCTGTGAGAGACAGGGAGAGATAGAAAGCTTTATAACGTGTATGTTATTTATTCAAACCTTTATGAACTTTTATGAACTATTATGCCAAGTATACAAAACTCTTAGAAAAGCAGGTTATATTTAAAAAGGTTCTTCAGGTGTCCCCGTGGCAGAACCCTGTAACAACGTTATCCGGTGTTATTAAATTAACCGTTGTTAAAAACCCTTTTAGGTCCCAACCCCTTTAGGGATTCCATGTAGAAACCTTTCCACAGAGGGTTCTACGTGGAATCCAAAAGGGTTCTTCAAATGGTTCTCCCATGGGGACAGCTGGAGAACCCTTTTGAAACCCTTTCTTCTAAGAGTGAAGGCAATAAGAGCTGGTCACCTCTGGGAGGCCCTCCGACCATCCGCAGCCTCTGCCTCTCCCTCTCCTCCCGCTCCTCTCTCATCCGCCTCTCTTCCACCGCCTTCCTTGCCTGCTCTTCCTCTAGCAGAATCAGTTCGTCTACTGCAAAATACCAGCCATGGTTTTCCTTAACCTGCTCCTCTACCTTCTCCAGCAGCTCCTGAACTTGTGTGTTCACCGTGTTGTCATCCCCACTCTGCTGTGTGTTACTATCCAGGCCATGGTATCTGTTACCACACCTCTCCACCAGCCACTGAAGGTGCTCCCCAGCTGCAATGAACTCCTCTACGAACATCCCCTCAGGTAGCTGGTCAACCCCAGTGAAGAGCACCATGGTGGACCTCCAGGCCCCTCCTCCTAGATGACCCAGCTGCTTCTCTGCTGCCTTCCTGTGGCCCTCTGTGAAGGGCTGTGACACAGGGACCACCATCAGGAGCGCGTGGGGCCCTGGGGGACAGAGGGTGGCACCGACACATGGTCCCTCCTTGCTAGCCCGCTCTGGCGGGACCCCGGTGGTATCATCCGCTGAGTCATGGGGTATAATCCAGCCTGGGGTGTCAACCACGGTGACACGCCTCCTGCAGACCTCCCCGTGGCCAACGGTGCTGTGGACAGTCTCTGTCCCAGTCTGGAAGACCTCCTCACCTAGGATGGCATTCCCTGTGGTGCTCTTCCCAGCTCCTGGTCCCCCCAGCAACAGAAGCCTACGCTCCGGGAGATGACAGAAGGGTTCAACTGTCGGAGACGACAACGACTGGCAGATATTTGGACTCTCCATTTGAGCTCTCCAAGGCAGAGAGTAAAAGATAATTTCCTGTTTTAATGTCTATGCTGTCAGATGGCCACAGAAGAGAGAGCTATAACTGACAGTAGCTCCTGTTGGGATTGTCCATGGAAGAGTGCAGATTAATATCTGTAGCGAAACATAGAGGAGCAGAGCTACAGAACTAAACTCACCTACCAGTACCAAATTCAGAGCCAGTGGAGAATGTAGCCATTTTGTCTCTAGCCTCTTGTTTTCTTTCTCACCCCTCCACGCTTTTTCCCTCCTGCTCCTTCAAAGGATACCAGTAGTCTGTCATATGGTGTATCCTGACCGGTCCACAAAATGCTGGCAGTCAAAAAGGTTTCCTCTTCTAGTCTCTCTCAGTCTCATTCTCACTCTCATTCAATCGCAGAACATTTCACTCTATCCCGCCCCACTCTCTCTCTCGCTCTCTCTCACTGTTTCCCCATTCTCTCTTTGTCTCTCCTTCTCTCTCTTCCTCCCCTTTTCTTTCTCCCTTTCTCTCTGTAGGTCTTTCTGTCTTGCACCCCCTTCCCTGGAACTACGTTTTTTCTCTTTTTTTATTTATCTTCTCAAGAGCGAAGATTGTGCAGACAGGAAGTCAACGTCATGCAGCTTCGGGGAAATGACTGGTCATATTGAGGTGAAGCAAACAAGGGAGCTTCTCCTACACCTAGCACGACATACTGCTGCAGACAGAGACAAAGTGGGGAGCAGTGCTGGAGAGAAGTTACCGTGGTTACAGCTGTGGGAAGAATGCCCCCAATGCTGCACTTTATTTATAATACAGACATTGGAGGAACAATTGTGAGAGAGGGAGAATATGAGGGAGGAGGGAGAGAGATGATGATCATATTGAAATAGGGTATTTACAAAAAAGACAACATTTGAAATGCAGACCAGAAATGTGTGGTTATGTACAGTTGAAGTTTACATACACTTAGGGTTGAGTCATTAAAACTCATTTTTCAACCACTCCTCAAATTTCTTGTTAACAAACTATAGTCTTGGCAAGTCGGTTAGGACATCTACTTTGTAGATTTGTCTCCAACAAATGTTTACAGACAAATTATTTCACTTATAATTCACTGCATCACAATTCCAGTGGGTCAGAAGTTCACATACACTAAGTTGACTGGGCTTTTAAACAGCTTGGAAAATTCCAGAAAATTATGTGATGGCTTTAGAAGCTTCTGATAGGCTAAATGACATAATTTGAGTCAATTGGAGGTGTACCTGTGGATGTATTTCAAGGCCTAAAGTTCAACTCAGTGCAAATTTGCTTGACATCATGAGAAAATCAAAAGAAATCAGCCAAGACCTCAGATTCTTTTTTTTTAGACCTCCACAAGTCTGGTTCATCCTTGGGAGCAATTTCCAAACGCCTGAAGGTACCACGTTCATCTGTACAAACAATAGTACGCAAGTATAAACACCATGGGACCACGCAGCCGTCATACCGCTCAGGAAGGAGACACGTTCTGTCTCCTAGAGATGAACGTACTTTGGTGCAAAAGTGCAAATCAATCCCAGAACAACAGCAAAGGACCTTGTGAAGATGCTGGAGGAAACAGGTACAAAAGTATCTATATCCACAGTAAAACAAGTCCTATATCGACATAACCTGAAAGAACGCTCAGCAAGGAAGAAGCCACTGCTCCAAAACCGCCATAAAAAAGCCAGACTATGTTTTGCAACTGCACATGGGGACAAAGATCGTACTTTTTGGAGAAATGTCCTCTGGTCTGATCAAACAAAAATATAACTGTTTGGCCATAATGACCATCGCTATGTTTGGAGCAAAAAAGGGGATGCTTGCAAGCTGAAGAACACCATCCCAGCCGTGAAGCACGGTGGTGGCATTATCATGTTGTGGGGGTGCTTTGCTGCAGGAGGGACTGGTGCACTTCACAAAATAGATGGCATCATGAGATGGAAAATTATGTAGATATATTGAAGCAACATCTCAAGACATCAGTCAGGAAGTTAAATGAGTCTTCCAAATGGACAATGACCCCAAACATACTTCCAAAGTTGTGGCAAAATGGCTTAAGGACAACAAAGTCAAGGTATTGGAGTGGCCATCACAAAGCCCTGACCTCAATCCCATAGAAGATTTGTGGGCAGAAATGAAAAAGTGTGTGCGAGCAAGGAGGCCTACAAACCTGACTCAGTTACACCAGCTCTGTCAGGAGGAATGGGCCAAATTCACCCAACTTATTGTGGGAAGCTTGTGGAAGGCTACCTGAAACGTTTGACCCAAGTTAAACAATTTAAAGGCAATGCTACCAAATACTAATTGAGTGAATGTAATGGGATAATTATACTGGATGTTATTATAAATGTACATTCTGCCAATGTCGATGTGTATTAAATAGAGTTTTTACTTTGAGTGATAGGACCAATTTGAATCATTGATCAATGTCATTCTACATTTTGGTTGGATAATTAGTTGGGTTTTTAATTATGATTTGGAAAATGAATGATTTCCCTGACCTTTTCTCTAATCCTGACTACATCTCTGATGGTGAGTACCCCAATTCTGAGCATGAGGACTCAGAGGGATGACTGTCCTTTCTGTTGTGATGAGGCCTGTGTTTAGACACTGGTTCTCCTGTAACTTAGGGAGCATTTCTATGTTCTGTTTTTAATTTTTAATTTTCCTCAACAATGGATTATTCTCTGTGACTAAACATGTGCAAGTCTGTCTTGTAGAATAAAGGTTGTAAACTTAGTTTCCGAAGGGAGAAAGCTTACATATAAGCTAAGGTACTCGACATTGAAGGGATTTGATTCTTTATTTTCTTTTAAATATTGATTATGTATTTTTTCCAATTACTTGTCTCCACAATGTCTGTGCGCAAGTCACTCCCTCCTTTCACATTGGGGGGAGGTGTAGGGCAGTGTCTGGAACCATTGTATGTCCTCTCTGATGTTGCACTTATGCTGGGATAGTGTATGACCTAGAGCAGGGGTGTCAAAGTCAAATGGACGGAGGGCCAAATAAAAAATTTAGCTACAAGCCGAGGGCCGGACTGTTCGAATGTTCATTGAAAAATTTTTAAATGACGCATATAGTCTAGTGAACCTAATTGAACCTACTGAAAACCTAACAAATATATTCCAATATGATCAGATAAATAAAGCAATATTTTCTTATGGCTCTGTCAGTAATCTTTAATTTTCAACAGACACAAAAGACAAATTTCCTTTATATAAAAATCCCCATAACATGAACATTAAATGAAAGAAACCGGTATTCAAGGCACCATCAGTAGCCTATATTTTCTATTTTAGCAAAAGTGGGCTAAATTTACTTCAAAGAAAAAAACAATAATAGCAATTTTCTATCATCCACTCAACTGAAATATTTTTAAAATATAAATATAATTATAACTTTTCCCTTTTTCACAAGCTGCTCTTTTAGATTGATGGACAACTGGTCTACTCTCTCGGCAATGGTGTTTCTGCTCATACTCACATTTAAAAAGAGTTGCCTTTTTTCTGGGCAAACTTCGTCACAAACTTTAATCATGCAGTTTTTGATGAAATCCCCCTCCGTAAATGGCCGGGCTGATTTAGCGATCTCTTCTGCCAAAATAAAACTGGCCTTGACAGCAGCCTGGCCTTGTGATTTGGCTTTTTTGAACAGAGCCTGTCGAGATTTGAGGCCTCGTTTTAATTCCTCTGCCTTTTGTAGCCTTTGTTCCATGTCCATATTCTTGTTTTTGTCCGCGTGTTTCGTTTCATAATGTCGTCTCAGATTATACTCTTTCAGTACCGCCACACTTTCTCCACACAGAAGACACACAGGTTTTCCAGCTACCTCCGTGAACATATACTCCGACTCCCACCTTGTTTGAAACCCCCGGTTCTCAGTGTCCACCTTCCGTTTTGCCATTTTTGATGGGTATCTGAAAGTTAATTTTACTGTGATGCTGACGACTGCTGTGCCAATAAATATTGAAATGAAGCAGCCTACTGCTCGGTGCGTCACCGTTGCATTGTGGGAAATGTAGTATTGGTGCGTGTAAAAGATCTGCGGGCTGCCGGCTTGCTGCGGTCTGCGGGCCGGTTCTAATAATAAATCAAGATCATCCCAGGGGCCGTAAAAAACCTTCTCGCGGGCCGGATGTGGCCCGCGGGCCTTGACTCTGACATATGTGACCTAGAGGCTCACTCCCCTCAGTGAGTTTGTCCAGAAGAGGGGTCAAGAAGGGGTTTACTTGAGATGGGAGTATCTAGAGTTGACAATTGATTTATGCCATTGGATGAGATTGTGTTTTTGTGCTATGAAGTACCAGGAACGGGATTAGAACCTCGTCTAAGGTGAACTGAACGATAATTTATAGCGAATGTTATCTGGCTAAGGGATACTCTTTTCTCAATTATAAAGTCCCTTTGTGAACTGTTCCTAAGATCTGTGGTTCGTCATGTAAGTTGAGAAGGGTGTATCTTGGCTATAAAAGATCTTTGTACTTTTCTGTTGTCACTTTCAATGGTTCATTAGAGATGGCGCATCATTGAAAGTCAAATGCTATTACAAGCTCTTAAACCACAGTGCAGTTCAAGAAGAGTTAAGAAAATATTTACCAAATAAACTAAAGTAAAAAGTAACACAATAAAATAACAATAGCGAGGCTATAAACAGGGGTACCGGTACTGAGTCAGTGTGCGGGGGTACAGGTTAGTTGAGGTAATTTGTGCATGTACTGTAGGTAGGGGTGAAGTGACTATGCATAGGTAATAAACAGCGAGAAGCAGCTGTGTACAAAACAAAAGGGGGTGTCAATGTAAATAGTCTGGTGGCCATTTGATTAATTGTTCAGCAGTCTTATGGCTTGTGGGTAGAAGCTGTTATTCAGGAGCCTTTTGGTCCTAGACTTGGCGCTCCGGTACCGCTTGCTGTGCGGTAGCAGAGAAAACAGTCTAACTTGGGTGACTGGAGTTTCTGATGATTTTATGGGCTTTCCTCTGACACCGCCTATTATATAGGTCCTGGATGGCAGGAAGCTTGGCCCCAGTGATGTACTGTGCCATACGCACTACCATCTTGAGCGCCTTATGGTCAGATGCCGAGCAGTTGCCATACCAGGTGGTGATGCAAACGGTCAGGATGCTCTCGATGGTGCAGCTGTAGAACTTTTTGAGGATCTGAGGACCCATGCCAAATCTTTTCAGTCTCCTGAGGGGGAAAAGGTTTTGTCGTGCCCTCTTCACGACTGTCTTGGTGTGTTTGGAGCTACATCTCATGCTTGCTTGAAAAATGATGATTGAGATTATATTCCTTAAAAACTGCAACACTTTCTTGGCATATCAGCCTTATGTCCAATATTAGTAAAAAAGTATTTTGCTCTCAATTCTTCTTTAAACACACAACATTCAGAGTCCACTTTTCTCATTTTCGCAGCACTCATTTTTCAAGTCAAAAGTCGTCAAGTAATGAAGTGGCTATGATGACTGAGCGCATTCTGAATCTGACTGTAGGCCCAAATACAGAGCACGCTGCCAGGCTACAGCGCCATTGGAGGTTGTTTGTTTATCATGGAATGAGTAATTTTAGGCCAAAAATCGTAACTCAAGTATAATAATCTTTAATACATTTAAAAAATGTCTCGCGGGCCGGATTGAAGTGCCCAGCGGGCCAAATACGGCCGGCGGCTGTACTTTGACCCCCCTTGCACTAGAGCGAGCAGCTACCTCTGCAGGCCAAAACAAGCACAACACCCCTTGACTTTAAATAATAATAAATAAAAATAAATCATCATTACAAAATGTCAAAGATTAGGGTACCATAGCTTTATCTCACACTATCCCACATTTCTGGTTGGCATCACAGGGAACCCAAACATAAGCAAAAAACGGTACTAATAATACAGAAAGTATTACACCTTTTTCACAGCAGCTATTTCCCTTTTTCTTTGATGTACGACAAACTGTGACGACCCTCCCACTCTGTCTGCCAAATTCGTTCTCTTTGCTCTTGTTTTCCTTAATAGGATGTCGGTGGGCGGAGCCGGGAGGGTCATCAGTGAAATGGGACACACCTGGGCTCGGGTGTATCCCGGTATAAATGCACCTTTTCCCCATTCATTGGGGAGACTCTCTCCATGCAGACACAGACAGATTTTGGGTGTGGCATTTTTTTGTGGCTATTTGGCTTGTTTGCGTTGGCACCTTTCAACACCCCTCATTATCACACGAATACACGCGACCACTCACTTACGCTACTGATTACTGACTAAACACACACCATTAATTGTATTTACTTTACTTCAGTTAATAAATATATTTTGTTATTCTTCATCTCCACGTTGTCTCCCTTTTTGTTTGTCAAGCCGGTTCGTGACAAAACCATGCACAACAGTAGTAGCCTAATGCCTCTGACTTTATCAAAAAAATTGCCCATAATGGTATATAAATGCATCATAATACCAACCTCTTTTGACCTTGGTGGGTTAATTTATTTAATGTCGGCATGAGCTAGAATATATATATATTTTTTACATTTTCATTTTATTTATTTTAAATAGACGGCTCTGTATAGCATCTACGTGACTTCACGCACTCAAGAAGGCTCATCCAATCACCCGACGGATTCTATGACGAGCGTCATGAAATTGCTTTTGTAACCGATAGGAAATGGCTAGCTAGTTAGCGGTGTGCGCTAGTAGCGTTTGAAGTAGTTTCCCTTGCTCTGCAATGATCGGGGCTTTTGTGGAGTGATAGGCAACGATGCTTCGAGGCTAACTGTCGTGGATGTGTGCAGAGGCCATGGTTCAAGCCCAGGTTGGGGCGAGGAGAGGGACAGAAGCAAAACTGCTACAACGCCCTACGGAAGGAAATATAATGACGAGATACCTATGTTTCCACTCTAACAATTGGATTCGTTGTCCACAGAACGGCTGGCTGTCAAACTCCCGCCCATTCCTCCCTTTGTATTGGTGGATACATCTCGTTATTGCAATACTTTTTAAAATATTGGATGTTGACATCAACCGCCTGGAGAGAGATGCAAGGATACTAGCTTCATGTCATGAAATGCATAGCCGATATAAAGTGTTTTCTCTCAAAGTTGCCAGGATGTCACATGTCCTACACTCGTAACAACCTATGCATTACGAAACGTATATTAGATAAAATAAATCTCAAACTATTACATTTATGTTGAACAAATTCGACACTCTCTCATTGACTTCCATACAAAAACGCCTTGCTTGGTGAGCGAAATAAACAAAACATCGCCACCTGCTGGAGAAGACAGATTTTTTGCCCAGTTAACCCTCGTTTCGCCTCTTGTAGTCAAGTAGTCACAAATATATACAGTACCAGCCAAACGTTTGGACACACCTACAGTACTCATTCAAGGGTTTTTCTTTATTTTCACTATTTTCTACATTGTAGAATAACAGTGAATACATCAAAACTATGAAATAACACATATGGAATCATGTGGTAACCAAAAAAGTGTTTAAACAAATATTTTTTATTTGAGATTCTTCTAAGTAGCCACTCTTTGCCTTTATGATAGCTTAAATTAATTTGTGTCACGGAGCAGACAAGCTGTGTTGTATGAGATTTTGCAGTGTCTGTTTAGGGTGAGAGAGATGGGGGCATTTGTGAGATTCACTGGGTACCAGCTCATGTGGGAGTAAAGGGGAATGAGTAGGTGGATATTCTTGCCAAGCAGGCTCTCAAACATCCTAGTGTTGAAATGGAATTCTCAATCAGTAAAGCAGAAGCCAATGGGTTAATAAAAAGAGTGGTTAAAAACAAATGGCAAGAGTTGTGGAACAGGGAGGGAAAGGGAAGACACCTGTAGAAGACCCAGGAAAAGGTGGGGGCAGGGAGGTCCTTAGGTCGAGAAAGAAGGGAGGAAAGTGTAATCACAAGGCTGAGACTGGGACATGCACGGCTCAACAGTACATTCAAATTGGTAGTGATCACTGTCAGGAGGAGATGGAGACAGTGGAACGTGTTATTCAGTTCCAGCAATATGGGAGGGAAAGGAAGAGATTGTTATCATATTTAAGAAGTAATGGTGTTGAAGAGCCAAGCATAAGTGAATTGCTGAGAAAATCTTGAGGGGATGTAGTATTTAATTATGTATTTTGTTTCCTTATTAAGGAGATGTGAATAATGGGTAGGATTTAGACCTTCCCTGTCTCTGGTCCACACTCCAGTCCAGTTGGTGGCGGTTATGCACATTGAAGTTGGTTGCCAACCACCATATAAAAACCAAAGAAGAAGAGCAGCTTCTGCTTAGTTGTTTCAGTGGCCACTGCGGATTAGCTTCACGCATAGCCGAGGGAAGTAGAGACGCTCAGGGTGCTGCATCACCCCCAGAAAAATATGACTTAAAAAAAAAAAGTAAAATAGGAACTATTTTTTTTTTCACTGGGCCTTTAACAGTGCTGTATTTGCGGACCGATATAGCATTTGTAGTGCAAGCAACAACAAAAAAACAGCACCTCCACCCTTAAACTACTTCCCGCGGCTATGGCTTCATGGCAGCAACATTAGAGGAGGAGTGAGAGGAGTACATCCCCTCAAGATTTTCTCAGCAATTCACTTATGCTTGGCTCTTCAACACCATTACTTCTTAAATATGATAACAATCTCTTCCTTTCCCTCCCATATTGCTGGAACTGAATAACACGTTCCACTGTCTCCATCTCCTCCTGACAGTGATCACTACCAATTTGAATGTACTGTTGAGCCGCGTGTGTCCCAGTCTCAGCCTTGTGATTACACTTTCCTCCCTTCTTTCTCGACCTAAGGACCTCCCTGCCCCCACCTTTTCCTGGGTCTTCTACAGGTGTCTTCCCTTTCCCTCCCTGTTCCACAACTCTTGCCATTTGTTTTTAACCACTCTTTTTATTAACCCCTTGGCTTCTGCTTTACTGATTGAGAATTCCATTTCAACACTAGGATGTTTGAGAGCCTGCTTGGCAAGAATATCCACCTACTCATTCCCCTTTACTCCCACATGAGCTGGTACCCAGACGAACCTCACAAATGCCCCCATCTCTCTCACCCTAAACAGGCACTGCAAAATCTCATACAACACAGCTTGTCTGCTCCGTGACACAAATTAATTTAAGCTATCATAAAGGCAAAGAGTGGCTACTTAGAAGAATCTCAAATAAAAAATATTTGTTTAAACACTTTTTTGGTTACCACATGATTCCATATGTGTTATTTCATAGTTTTGATGTCTTCACTGTTATTCTACAATGTAGAAAATAGTGAAAATAAAGAAAAACCCTTGAATGAGTACTGTAGGTGTGTCCAAACGTTTGGCTGGTACTGTATATATTTGTGTTACTTTCTACTTAAGATTGTCCTCTGACATGTTGACTGTGGTGTAGCGTACTTGAATAGTCACACAAAGGCTGTTTTGAAGTAATCTCAATTGAATCATTCTACACCATGTTAGGGTCGCGTCAATTCAATAAAACTCAGACCTCACAACCATCAGCTACCTATCTTCAGCCGCACTACTTATATGAGTAAAATTTGATTTGCATAACTTAAATTCTACATAAGTCATAAAGTGTGGAGTAGCTCTTCAATCCAGTCAATCGGATTTGAGACATGTTGGATCTACACATTTTTTTGAGACATAGGCAATTTTCTGCAATTTGTTTAATTCAGGAAATATTTCAATAACGTTGATTTTAAAAGTAGATGCTCTGTATAATAAGCAGAAAAAGGGAAACAAGCTTTACCAACAAGTATGACAATGAACAAACGTTATTCACTGGTAAAAGCACATGAATGATAGGTAAGAGAGCTCTTAAGCAGCTTGAAGAACTACAAAAAATATATAGAATACTATCAAAGCTCACTATAGGAATACTATAGAGATTTTGATGAATGATAATAGTGTCCAAGTATTATTGAGTGTTATAACAGAAAATATCCAGCAGGAAATCCTACAGGAAACCCAGGAATATTTTAGAAGATTAGATATATTATAGGACACTATAAGCCCACTATAGGGTACTAAAAATCCTATAAGAATGCTTAGTTTTTCATAAGGAGGACTTGGTTCTGGGTGATGAGGAGCGATCAGCCATTGAATTATACGCGTGAGCAAACAGTCCATAACTGCAGGTGGCAGTAAATCGGCAACCTTAGCTTTATACCTGTTCAAACAACACTCTACGGGTGGCAGTATGTACCCTTTCAGTTTGTTTGCATACTCATACAAGTAGTAGAAGAAGAAAATGGACTACTTCAAAACGGAGATTTTCTCAATGGCGCTGTCCGTGCGCTCACAGATGCCATAATTGGAATGATATAGGGATGCTTTCTCTATCATTCTCTATGTGCTGCCTTGCTAAAACAGGCTTTTAGCCACTAGAGGACTCTCATTCTTTATGCGTGAGTCCACTGAGGTATTTCTGGTGAGTCTCATCTATTATACCCAGCCCTGTAGTGTCGCAGAAAAAAACTTCAGTTCTTCTCCATGTGACATTTTTGGACAGCAGCTGCACCATGACATACTGGGTAAATCTTCAAGGACATAAAGTTACATATCCTACAAAAAAGGCGATCCTAGAGTGCTGGGAGCATGAACGAGAAGCTTTGGGTGGATAGGTAATGGAATGACGAGAGAGATGGGACTGTTTGGGAACGAGTTCAGCCCCTCTGTGGTTCTTCCTGTTATCCCACCTTGGTTGCTCTACGCCCTGAACTTAGAGAGCTTTTTATGTCTCTATTTTGGTTTGGTCAGGGTGTGATTTGGGTGGGCATTCTATGTTCATTTTCTATGTTTTGTATTTCTTTGTGTTAGGCCGGGTGTGGTTCTCAATCAGAGGCAGCTCTCTCTGATTGAGAATCATACTTAGGCAGCTTTTTCCCACCTGTGTTTTGTGGGTAGTTGTTTTCTGTTTTGTGTCTGCACCAGACAGAACTGTTTTGTGTCGTTCCATTTTGTTATTTTGTCTCAGTGTTCAGTTTAAATAAATAATCATGAACACTTGCCACGCTGCGCTTTGGTCCGATCCTTCTCATTCCGACGACCGACTCTGTGTTTGATTGGTGGTTTGTATCAATTAGTTTACTGTCTTTGACTGTGTTGCGATGACTTAAGTTTGTGTTGTCACTGTTGTCACCCTTATCTCCTATCTCATTAAAAATGGGTGGCAGGCTCTAAGAGTTCGTGAACTGAACCTGTTACTCAATCAGATTAACAAGACTTTGAATATTCTATTCTTGTTCCACATATTCCTAAGAGTTTTGACACTGCAATTAGTGACAATGGTTGTTTCAGTTGGCATTTGCGAAGTTTTCGCAACTTCCTCCCAAAATTGGAAATCAAATGTTTCATTATGCTGCATGACGGCATGTATTGCCATTGAAATAGCATGATAATCCAGACATTTATTTTATTTCCCTCCCCCCCTTTCTTCCCCAGGTCTTAACTTTTTGGTGTTCTCCAACATCACGACCACCCCCATACAATGTATGTGTTAAATTTGGTGGTTCAACAGTATTCATAATCTGTTGTGTCAGATTATTCTGATCTACGCCTTTATCAGTATGGTCACCTCCACAGATAACAAAATCACTAAAGACAACAGCGTCACTATCGACTCCTACTATAGCACCAGGTACAGCCTTTACTACTCCTTCCTGTGACTCAATTAATTCAAGCACCTGATTAACAACAGTGCCCGGCACAGACTCCACCACTGTACATAGTTCTTGCCTCACCACCTAACTATCCCTGCCTTCTCCTACCTTTAGCTGCATAAAATGAACGCATAGGCCTACAGTATATCACCATTCTCGTCTTTCCACAGCCACGTAAGCCGCCCGACACTAATCCTTTGTGTTTTTTTTGTGTAGCCGTTGGCCATTGCAGGATCTGTGCAACATCCTTCCAAAAGATGCATATCTGTATTCCCAGTCATGTGAAATCCATATATTAGGGCAGAATGAATTGATTGCAAATGACTGATTTCCTCATATGAACTGTAAACTCAGTAAAATCTTTGAAATTGTTGCGTTTATATTTCTGTTCAGTATAGGTAGATTGATGTATTATCTGAGAAGATAGGGTTCTCTTAAATCCACCCCAAAGTGGATTCAGATAAGCAAGAAGTACCCTTGATGCGTTGGTTACAGTTAGTACTGAGATGCCCGAAGCTTTGGCAATGAAGAAAGTGATATCAATAGTATATTTTGACATTGAAAATGCATGTCATACAACGTGGTGGGAAGGTCTACTGATCAAATTGAATGGAATGGGGTATTAGTGGGGGAATGTGCAAATGGATTATGGATTTCTTGTTCTTCCAAGTCAGGGCGGGATCCGTATATTCAACAGAAATGGTCGTGATAATTGTTGGATTGCAATGGATGGAGGAGGTGCGACCATGAAGAGAAGTAAATTATGTTGGGACTTTGCAACAGTTTTGTGTAGCTTAAGATCTGGAAAGTCAGAACTTGAGGATATATGGTTAGAAATAATGATGCTGTTGTTGGGCTTACAAAGAAATGGTATTGAAATTCAGTTCTGTTGGATGATATAGTAGATATAATAGCAAAACAAACAGTGAAAAACTATATTGTAGATATACAGGTGCAGTTGGGTAGAGGGGGAATTAAAACATTGATTCGGAAGAATTGGAAAATGGGATGAAAGTAGCGAGGGCAGACATTTTTACAGTACAAGGAAATCTGTACAGGTGATAGTGTCATGTAATGGGAATAGAAGGGAGGACGTTATGTTGTGTAGGATGAGATAAGGGCATACAGGATTTAAGTCCTCTTTGAAATTGATAGGGAAACATGGCAGCGGAGTCTGTAATGGCTGTATGGTAGAGGAAACGGTTGAGCATGTATTATTATTTTGGGAAATGTATGATGTAGAAAGGGAGAGGTTGTTTGACTCGGTCAGATAGGTTGGATGGGAATGGGGATTGGGTGGTATTTTGGGTGGGGGTGGTGGGAGTAGTGAGGTTTGTAGGAAATTATTTTATTCGAAATGAAGGGTTAGTTATTAAGAGAATATAGCGCTATAGAAAAGTTGTGACTGGCCTCACACTCCAGTACTGTATGTGGCAATGTATGCACCTGTCAGTTGGTTGCAAACCGTCAATAAAAACTTAAAGAAGAAGCAGACTCAGAAGTGTGTGGTTTCAGGGTGGGTGAAAACAGAGTTTGGTGTTGTGGAATCGCTGAGGGTCTTGTGGTCTTGTGATAATTGTTTGTGTTTCTGCTGGTCAGAGGGTAAAGGCGCTCCACGGTAAACGAATGATGGCAAGAAACGTGAATTGTTTTGCTCTCAAGAAAAGGGTGCCGTTAAAAGGAGTAATTACTGGGGTAGAAGTAAATGTAAAAGTTGACCAACTGAAGGGGAAGATTCCCAGTGTTTGTGATGCTTGTAATTTTGTGTGACACAGACAGGGTGGCGTGAGTGGTGAAACAGAAGAGCCATTGTTTGTTCTTTTGAGTTTTGATGTTGAGTCTTTGCCATACAAAGTGATATTAGGTTATCGTGTATGAGATTTTGTGCCGAATACATTACACTGTTACAGGTGTCAAGCTCATGGGCATGTGGCAGCAGTGTGTAGGAGGGAGGTTTGTAGATGTGAGAAGTGTGCAGAAGGGCATGAGACAAAGGAATGTGTAGCATTGGGGAAGGTAGTGGTATGTGTTAATTGTAGGGGTGCCCATCGGGCTGGGGATCAGAAATGTCCCATGTGAGAGAGGAAGGTTGAGGTTTCCAGGGTTAGAGTAGTGCATAAGTTGTAATTTGCTGAGGCAGTGAAGAAAGTAGAGGAAGATGGGTCAAGAGGGAGGGATCCTGAGAGGAGTGGTGTGAGTAGTAGATCTGTACAAGTACAGAGGAATAAATCAACAAGTGATATGTTTCAGTAAGATTGGATTTTTTTGCATTTATAGCAATGGTTATCAAGTCGCAGAAAATTTAGGTTGTGGTGGCAGCTGCAGAGAGGTATTTGGGTGTGCGAGACTTGACATCAGAAGAGTGACAGGGTGTGTTAAGTGGTGTCCCATCCTTTCAGGTTGTCAGCCTTAGTTAGGACTAAATAGATGTAAATAGTCGAGTAGGGTTGTGTTTTTATTATAATATATTTTTTTGTGAGTGTTGTTAGATGGTAGGGTATTTTTTTTTTTTTTTTTCAAGCAAAGTATAAGGGAGTTATACTCCAGTCTAGTAGATGGCGGTAATGCAACATTTATTGAATGCCAACCGCCGTTAAAGCTCATCGAAGAAGACGAGGTTTACTTACTTGCGTGCTGCCTGCCTGAGGCTTGCAACATACGTGTCAGTCATGGACACATTTGACGAATTTAATAAGTATCGTTCGCCGCTGGTGTCACGATATGCCAGCAAGGAAATGGCCTATAACTTCAGTGACAGGAAGAAATTCACAACGTGGAGGAAACTGTGGATCTACTTGGCCAAAGCTGAGAAGGTGTGCGCTCTAAATAGCCACTTAGCTAGCTAGCTGTAATCTTGGCTAGTGATCATGAATGAGCATGCATGTTATTTTAGTTATCTAGCTATAGCATGTTTCAGTAGCTATCTAGCTATAGTTTTCCAAATTATTTGTGCACTTTCTGCTACAAAATGAAGTCTATTTTAAGTTTGCGACCTTGAGAGATCCTTCTCAAGTTCTCTGCTCTAAATATAGGAGGACCTTATAGTAAATGAACAGCTTCAGAATATAACGGTACTGTATTTGCCTTACAAGACAGAAGATGCAAACCAAACAAACGAGCTAGTAGGATGCAGTGTCTTGTGATAAGCTGTGGAGTATTGATGCATGGTTGTGGATGTGACAATGCATGTAGTTATTCATCAACAGTACCCAGTTGTTGGCAAAGTCAGGAAAGTGACTGGGAGGGTTGGTAAAGTAAGTTACGCTAGTCAATCAACCCTGTAGAAGACCCTCAGATATGTACCCCCTATCTTCAATAATCTAGCCTCTCTTTAACTTGATGTCAGGGTTCCAAATCTCTTTCAGCTAGTTCAGGGACTGCACTGCAAATTCCAATATTCCACTGCTGTTGGCCTACACTGTTTGGAACCTGGATATGGATTTCCAGCCATTTCCACATGATAAACAAACCTACAGAGAGTGAAACCTGGATAAGAGTTGTCCAGCAAAGACCTTTTTAAGAGAAAAACACTAGGCTATTTTTGAAGACAAAAATGACTTCCACATCTCTTCTAATTTCCAGGGAGGCTGGGTGTTTGTAATTAACCTTACTATCAGACCCTCTGTCACATGCAACAGCTCAGCTGATCTGTTAGTGGAGGGGAAATGGACTACACAAATATAAGGAATAAGGATATAGGCAGGGCCTAGCCTATGGGCAAAAAGTACAAAATACAGATATTTTGTATCAAAATAAATGACACAATTCTTAGACAAATATATTTGAAAGTAGCTGGCCCGAACAGCAAAAACATTCTCGGTAATGGTTTTACATTGACTGTATTATGTTTTTGTTGAACTACCTTAGTTGAGCAAGTCCACTCTGGTAATGGTGTCTGCTAAATCACCTTAATGTATATGTGAAAATGAACATATCAAAATGAACTACAAAGCACACAGTGTATTGTTTCGGGGCAGAGCTATTAGAATAATACTCAGCATGCTTTGCAATTGTTACAATTTGTATATTTAGTTAATTTAGTGCAATCAGACTTCTGATACCAATGCAGGGTGAAAGGTGGGCCACAAAATGTGAACCGCTATACAAAATGGTATAGAAAAGTATTTTGAAAATACAAAATACATTGGGGTGTAGTTCAGCCCAGTGTAATTCAAATGACGAAGTACTCAGAAGTAATTAAAATACGTATTTCAAATACATGTAACAGAAATACTGCATTTGGGGCTTTTTAGCAGCCACACACACACACACACACACACACACACACAGAAAGAGCAGGGCTATGGTGGTGGAATCTGTCTCTTCTCACACTCGCTAGTCGCTACTATAGTCTTGTGCCCTCGTGAAAACGAATGTACAGACAGTGTTCCCATACAAAATGTTGTTTCGTCAGATTTCAAATAGCAAGTTTGTCTCCAATGTCTCTCTGAAATCTGCTGGGGTGTGTTTGTGTCAAAAAATAGCCAGGCCAAAATGTCAAGGTAATAGGACACTAACCCCCTGAGAGTTAGCCTAGCCTCTTTACGCTCTTCACTCTCCTTCCTTGTCCCTAAATAACCCTTCTATGTTTTCAGATATGTAAGTTGCATGTGATATTAGTGGAAACTCCACCACTGCACTGCTTATAGCCTACCTATCCAGATCCAAGTAAAAAAACATTTAAGTGTTACTAACGGCTAAGGGGAAGGAATGTCGCTCGCTATTGTCATTAACACAGGGCCAAACTCCTCTGCTCTGCTACTCGAACAACACGTTCTATTTTTCAATGGTTTTAAATAGAACTGCTACCATAACGAAGATTGTGCTGGAATAGTTTTCCTAGTTTCTGTGCGAGATAGATATGGAGCAAAGCAACCACCTCTAGCTATCTGTTTGAAAGTTATCTGAAAATGTTGACCCACTTTCTGGACAGTTCCACCACACATCCCATTGACACAATTGGCTTACTTTTATGATATAGTACCATACAATGTGCAACTACTGCAATGGAGCAACAATGTTTCAGCTTAATAAAAGCCAGAGAACACTTGATGAAGTAGCTAGCGCTTACACTGAATGCGTATCAGTTAAAAAGAGTATCAGTTAAAAACCAACAATGACAGGCTGCAGTGCTTTCACTACGCCTCCAGGGTACCAGCTCTAACTTTCTCCGCTCCTCTTGTCCTTCCTGTTGACCACCAGGCTCTTGGTCTGCTCCTTATAACTCCATCTCCTCCTCTTATTCTCCCTTCTCCAGGCTCTTGGCCTGCCCGTCACCGACGCCCAGGTAGCAGAGATGGAGAGCCACGCTGAGGACATCGACTTTGCCATGGCGGCGGAGGAGGAGAGCAAGCTGAGGCACGATGTCATGGCCCACGTGCACACTTTCGCCCACTGCTGCCCCACCGCTGCTCCAATCATCCACCTGGGTGCCACATCCTGTTACGTGGGAGACAACACGGTAAGAGAAGCCCAATCCCAAATAGACCTCGAGATCTGAGATGGTTTGACAGGTGTAGGCGTTGTTACTTAGCCTCTAGTAGACTAGGTGAAAGTTTCACTATATTGCTTATACCAATCAAATCCTCTTAGATTTCCACAAGGGCACAGGGCTTGGGGGATAATTTTGGGTTAGGCCATGTATTGTACATGCAACAGACTGCAAACAGTTACTTTTAGACCAAAAGGACCACGTTATTTTAGGATGAGTGTTTAATGGTCACGTTTGTTTCTCATGGGTATACATTAGATGTTGACCGATTTAATCGGAATGGCCGATTTTAATTAGGGCCGTTTTCTTAATCGGTAATCGGCATTTTTGGACGCCGATTTACATTGCACTCCACGAGGAGACTGCTTGGCAGGCTGACTACCTGTTATGCGAGTGCAGCAAGGAGCCAAGGTAAGGTGCTAGCTAGCATTAAACTTATCTTATAAAAAAACAATCAATCTTAACATAATCACTAGTTAACTACACATGGTTGATGATATTACTAGTTTATCTAGCTTGTCCTGCGTTGCATATAATCAATGCAGTGCCTGTTAATTTATCATCGAATCACAGCTTACTTCGCCAAACGGGTGATGATTTTAACAAGCGCATTCGCGAAAAAAGCACTGTCGTTGCACCAATGTGTACCTAACCATAAACATCAATGCCTTTCTTAAAATCAATACACAAGTATATGTTTTTAAACCTGCATATTTAGTTAATATTGCCTGCTAACATTAATTTATTTTAACTAGGGAAATTCTGTCACTTCTCTTGCGTTCTGTGCAACAGAGTCAGGGTATATGCAGCAGTTTGGGCCGCCTGGCTCATTGCGAACTGTGTGAAGACCATTTCTTCCTAACAAAGACAGCCAACTTCGCCAAACGGGGGATGATTTAACAAAAGCCCATTTGTGAAAAAAGCACAATCATTGCACCAATGTGTACCTAACCATAAACATCAATGCCTTTCTTAAAATCAATACACAGAAGTATCTTTTTTTAAACCTGCATATTTAGTTAAAAGAAATTAATGTAAGCAGGCAATATTAACTAGGCAAATTGTGTCACTACTTTTGCGTTCATTGCACGCAGAGTCAGGGTATATGCAACAGTTCGGGCCGCCTGGCTAATTTGCTAGAATTTTACAAAATTATGACATAACTTTGAAGGTTGTGCAATGTAACAGTAATATTTAGACTTATGGATGCCACCCGTTAGAGAAAATACGGAACGGTTCCGTATTTCACTGAAAGAATAAACGTTTTGTTTTCGAAATGATAGTTTCCGGATTTGACCATATTAATGACCGAAGGCTCATATTTCTGTTTGTTATTATATTATAATTAAGTCTATGATTTGATAGCGCAGTCTGACTGAGCGGTGGTAGGCAGCAGCAGGCTCGTAAGCATTCATTCAAACAGCACCTTCCTGCGTTTGCCAGCAGCTCTTCACTGTTTATCACTTCAGGCCTATCAACTCCCGAGATTAGGCTGGCAATACTAAAGTACCTATTACAACATCCAGTAGGTATATGAAATACAAATGGTATAGAGAGAAATAGTCCTATAAATAACTACAACCTAAAACTTCTTACCTGAGAATGTTGAAGACTCATGTTAAAAGGAACCACCAGCTTTCATATGTTCTGAGCAAGGAACTTAAAAGTTAGCTTTTTTACATGGCACATGTTGCACTTTTACTTTCATCTCCAACACGGTTTTTGCATTATTTAAACCAAATTGAACATGTTTCATTATTTATTTGAGACTAAATAGATTTTATTGATGTATTATATTAAGTTAAAATAAGTGTTCAATCAGTATTGTTGTAATAGTCATTATATATATATATATAAATAAATAAATCGGCCGATTAATTGGTATCGGCTTTTTTTGGTCCTCCAATAATCGGTATCGGTATCAAAAAAAATCATAATCGGTCGACCTCTAGTGTGTGTATATATGTATATATATACAACTTTGAGATTTCTATGCATAATGACTGTTATGCCTGTTGTTTCCCCCCCCCCCCCCTTCAGGATTTGATCATGCTTCGTGACGGTTTTGACATTCTCCTGCCGAAGGTAAGTTAGAGTGGTTATAGACCAGGGAGGATTACTTCTACTACCCCCAGGCCAGCACTAGATACGGATAGTATGCTGTAAAGTTATGTGCAACTTTGTGTTGAAAATGTCTGAGAAAGTCAACCAAGTATGATCCTGTATATCCCTCATCACTTCCGTAAACTAAAAACACATTTCTGTCTTTATAGTTGGCCAGAGTGATCGACAGACTATCAAACTTTGCTGAAAAATACGCTGGTCTCCCCACCCTGGGTTTCACACATTACCAGTAAGTATGAACACCTCAGAAGGTTCTAACTGTTAACTCGAAATGACACAATGACAAGGTTCCAATTTAACAAAGTTTACTATACCGTATGAACACACTACAAGGTAGCCATTCCACTCAAGGCTAGGTCCATCAACAACCAAACTTCCCGCGCAGGCGCACTCTTGACAGAGTGATAGCCCCGTAATAACAATCTTCCTCTTTTCTTTAAAGACAAATAAAACCTCAACAACATAATTCAAGATCCCCATTACATATGGGTTGTGTGACAGTTTTTATTTGTATTACTCAAGCTGCCACTTTCCATTACTGAGAGCCTGCTCCTTTTTTAGTGACAGTCGGCAAGCTGTTCCTTCCTCTGCTGGATTCTGTGGTCGACCACCGAATCCAGCAGAGGAAGGAACAGCTTGCTGACAAAGTGATATTCCACATACAGCAACCGTCATTGGACGAGCAGGAAAAGAAAAAGGAAAACACCAGAACTGGTCCAACTTGCAGTACTCTGAACCAGCTACACTTTCTGGTACAACAGGGTCAGCTGACCTGCCACTTGTAGATAATCTCAGAATTGAACCGGTGGAAAATCGAGAAACTGAAATATAGGGATACTTAAAACATGAACTTAAAAATAACTTATATTTTAGTCCATGAGCGTGACCCTCAAATTTGGGCTGTCGGGCATGCTTGGGCCGACGATCTCAGTGATTTTCTTCAAGGTCTATGTCTCTAGAGTTGGAAAATGTGTGATAGCAGTGCAGCAATGGTAGCTTTCTCTGTGTTATCACTCCTTTATTCCATCCCATACATTTTCCCCATAGGGATTGTACCCTATGACAAACAATGTCTGTATAGAACATGTTATTGCTCGCGTATGGCCGTTAATCATATATCATTGAAAAGCTTAGTTTCACAGCTATCCATCAGGTCAATGTTCAGGTCAACAGAACCTTGACCTTTGACCCCTAGGGTACATATAAGAATGACCTGTGTAAATTGCTTAAAAAAGGAAACCCTGATACATTTCAATCTTTGTTTGACAAGTGGTTCTGAAAGGCCATGAGTTTACATTTCAAATTATATATAATAACCAACTTTGAAAGCACCAGCTACAACTATTGTTTTAAAAAATAGCCCATTTCACACGCACTGCTAGAACAGACTTTTAAAAAGATTGTTAGATGCAGGGACATCACAGGATTCAAGTAAGAACTCCACAGAAGCCTTTTTCTAATATGGCCGCCAAACAACTCAATAGGGTCTTATTGGATCAATTTTGCATGATCATATCTGTATGAAATATAATTATAATATATAATAATTATAATATCATAAAATGATCATATTGATGTAGCATACACAACCAAATGAGCCAAGTGTGCAGATATAAAGATTATTCACAGAATTGTGGTAAGAATGTGCCCGAAAAGCTATCTGAATTGCTGATTTCTGAAGATGTCATGATCAATAATTGCAATATTTTATTTTCAAACATGTAAAATGGATATGTACAAGTGAATAGTCATGGATGTGAGCTGATTTAAAATGATATACAATGTTATCCTATTAACTATTGGTAATGCCCTTTCAGAACCACTTGTCAAACAAAGATGAAAATGTATCAGGGTTTCCTTTTTATTAGCAATTTATACAGGTAATTGTGATATGTACCCTAGAGGTCAAAGGTCAAGGTTATGTTCATCTGGGGGAGAAGAAAGTGTCTGATTGGTATCTGTGAATCTGAGCTTTTCAATGATATAATTAAAGGTGAGCATATAACTTGTATACTGACATTGTTGTATACCGACACATCTCCAACTCTAGGGACATATATAAAATTCTATGTTTTTACCTTTATTTAACTAGGCAAGTCAGTTAAGAACAAATTCTTATTTACAATGACGGCCTACATGGACTTTCAAGGAAATCAAATCACTTTATTTGTCACATGCGCCGAATACAACAAGTGTAGACCTTACCGTGAAATGCTTACTTACAAGCCCTTAACCAACAGTGCAGTTCAAGAAGAGTTAAGAAAATATTTACCAAATAAAGTAAAGTAAAAAGTAACAAAATAAAAGAACAATAACGAGGCTATATACCGGGGTACTGGTACCTGTGTGCGGGGGTACAGGTTAGTTGAGGTCATTTGTACATGTAGGTAGGGGTGAAGTGACTATGCATAGATAATAAACAGCGAGTAGCAGCAGTGTACAAAACAAATGGAGTGGGGGGGGGGGGGGGGGGGGGGTTTGTCGTGAAGAGGGCTTCACGACTGTCTTGGTGTGTTTGGACCATGATAGTTCGTTGGTGATGTGGACACCAAGGAACTTAACTCTCGACCCGCTCCACTACAGCCACAGCGATTTTAATGGGGGCCTGTTTGGCCCGCCTTTTCCTATAGTCCACGATCAGGTCCTTTGTCTTGCTCACATTGAGGGAGAGGTTGTTGTCCTGGCACCACACTGCCAGTTCTCTGACCTCCTTCCTATAGGCTGTCTCATCGCTGTCTGTGATCAGGGCAATCACTGTTGTGTCGTCAACATACTTAATGATGGTGTTGGAGTCATGTTTTGGCCACGCAGTTGTGGGTGAATGGGGAGTACAGGAGGGGACTAAGTACACACCCCTGAGGGGCCACAGTGTTGAGGATCAGCGTGGCAGATGTGTTGCTGCCTACTCTTACCACCTGGGGGTGGCTCGTCATGAAGTCCAGGATCCAGTTGCAGAGGGAGGTGTTTAGTCCCAGAGTCCTTAGCTTAGTGATGAGCTTCATGGGCACTATGGTGTTGAACGCTGAGCTGTAGTCAATGAACAGCATTCTCACATAGGTGTTCCTTTTGTCCAGGTGGGAAAGGACAGTATGGAGTGCGTTTGAGTCATCTGTGGATCTGTTGGGGCGGTATGCGAATTGCAGTGGGTCTAGGGTATCCAGGAGGATGCTGTTGATGCTGAGGATTCTTAGCGGGATTTTTTGTAAGCGTCAGGATTAGTGTCCCGCTCCTTGAAAGTGGCAGCTCTAGCCTTTAGCTCGATGCGGATGTTGCCTGTAATCTATGGCTTCTGGTTGGGATATGTACGTACGGTCACTGTGGGGACGACGTCGTCGACGCACTTATTGATAAAGGCGATGACTTTGGTGGTATACTCCTCAATGCCATTGGATGAATCCCGGGACATATTCCAGTCTGTGCTAGCAAAACAGTCCTGTAGTGTAGCATCCGTGTCATCTGACCACTTCCGTATTGAACGAGCCACTGGTACTTCCTGCTTTAGTTTTTGCTTGTAAGCAGGAATCAGGAGGATAGAATTATGGTCAGATTTTTCCAAATGGAGGGCTGGAGAGAGCTTTGTATACATCTGTGTGTGGAATAAAATCACTATGAGACATTGTCAGCCTAAGTGAGCCCGACCACTAGCTCATGGACTATGTGCCATTGTGGATATATCCCATTTGTCTATGAACACTTATGTTCCTCTCAGATTAAAGAGTGATGTATTCAGTGCTTCTGAGTCCACTTTAATCTCTCTGCCTTATATTTCTCAGTCTTCATCTTTCTGTTTTATTTTTATATGAATCTTTATTTTTCCCCTCCACATTTTATTTTAACTAACTACAATGTGATTTTCTGGAATGTTTTTTCTCATTTTGTCTGTCATAGTTGAACTGTACCTATGATGAAAATTACAGGCCTCTCTCATCTTTTTAAGTGGGAGAACTTGCACAATTGGTGGCTGACTAAATACTTTTTTGCCCCACTGTATATATATAACCTACCTACCTCTACCAGGCCGGCCCAGTTGACCACAGTGGGTAAGAGAGCATGTCTGTGGCTCCAGGACCTGGCCATGGACATGCGGAACCTTCAGCGCGCCCGCGAAGACCTGCGTTTCCGGGGGGTGAAGGGTACTACGGGCACCCAGGCCAGCTTTCTGCAGCTCTTCCAGGGGGACCATGATAAGGTGGAGGATCTAGACAGAATGGTCACGGAGATGGCAGGCTTTAAAAAGTGAGTTAAATGTATACTTTTATGTCAACAGTCTCTTGAGTTTCCTATTTGCCACACGGTTTGTCATTTGAGTACAAACAAATCCCTGAAATACCTTTATTTTTTTTTCAATCCTGTACATTTTTCCTCCCAGGGCTTACATGGTGACTGGACAGACGTACAGTCGTAAGGTAGACATCGACTCCCTCTCTCCCCTGGCCAGCATGGGAGCCACCATCCACAAGGTTGAGATGAGATTTGACAGTTTGTTTTTCTTACTACCGTAAATCACAAGTCTGTCTATGGCGAAACAATGCCTCCTGATGGTCTTTGACAGTAGTGGAATGACCCACTGGTAATATATTATACTCTCTTCCTCAGATCTGCACTGACATCCGCCTGCTGGCTAACCTTAAGGAGATTGAGGAGCCTTTTGAAAAGGAGCAGATTGGTGAGTCATAAGAAGGAAATTGGTCCACTTCCTACCCAGGTATAAAGGAATCTAATGCCAAAACTAGGGTTAATATACTTTGTATTTCCTTGATTCCTCACATCCTCTCTCCTTACCTCTCAAAGCAGATTGGAGCAAAATATCAGAAGAACCTTCACCTCTGATCTTCTGCTCCAATGTACTTTAAGAAAGAGGCAAGGAGAGAGGATGTGAGGAATCAATAAAATACAATTGAGCCCTAGATTTCACTTTGATTAAGGCACCAACTGGTAAACCATCCTGGCTCAGAGTAAACAGCTAGTTTAAGCTATTTCCTAAATGCCAACCCATTGTTACTTGTCTGGGTCCCACTGACTGCCTCTCCCCCACCAGGCTCCAGTGCCATGGCCTACAAGAGGAACCCAATGCGTTGTGAGCGTTGCTGTAGTCTGGCCCGCCACCTGATAGCGCTGCTCGCTGACCCCCTCCAGACCGCCTCTGTCCAGTGGCTGGAAAGAACACTGGATGACAGTGCCAATAGGAGAATCTCTCTCCCTGAGTCTTTCCTTACCGCTGACATCATCCTCAGCACCCTGCAGAACATCACTGAAGGCCTGGTGGTCTACCCCAAGGTAAATTCCTTGGATTTATTAGATAATTAGAAGTAGTAGGCTTGTCCAGACAGAAATGAATGAGGATAAAAACGCAATAAACCAGGAGGCTTATTTCCATTGTTGTCCTCATAAGGTATTATCACCACCATTTTAAACCTTGTCATTTCATGAGTAATGCACACACAACTGCACTTATCCCACAGTACGTCTGTTGGCTATAACACATCACAGAGGAACAACATTCAACTCAAACTGTCTTGTATGTTATGTAGGGGTGTAACGGTTGTGTGTGGAAGAGATAGCGCTCCTCCATCATCATTTAAATCTCCAGTCTGGGAACATTTTGGCTTCCCAGTAGATGCAAAAATGTATTGAACTTAGGAGGAAATCAACTAAATGTATTGAATTTATTAGGACATTAATTCATTTGCCCAAGATGATGATAAGACATGAACAAAATGCACAAGTAATTCTTATTTTTTCTTCAACTTTCTGAAGAGGTAATGGCGCGAGAATGCCCCTGTCTGTGTATAGCTGTACACAAGGATGCTAATGACAACTGTCTTCTGGTAGATGGGAAGTCTTTCCCATAAACCTTCTCAATGAAATGTTAACCATAAAGTATGCTATGGACAGTGCCGTCGGAAAGTATTCAGACCCCTTGACTTTTTCCACATTTTGGTACGTTGCAGCCTTATTCTAAAATGGATTAAATAAAAATCCTCAGCAATCTACAACAATGCCCCATAATGACAGAGAAAACAGGTTTTTAGAAATGTTTGCAAATGTATTCAAATTAAAAACTGCTACCTTATTTACATAAGTATTCAGACCCTTTGCTATGAGACTCGAAATTGAGCTCAGGTGCATCCTGTTTCCATTGATCATCCTTGAGATGTTTTTACAACTTGATTGGAGTCCAGCTGTGGTAAATTAAATTGACTGGAGATGATTTGGAAAGGCACACACCTGTCTATATGAGGTCCCACAGTTGATAGTGCATGTCAGAGCAAAAATCCAGCCATGAGGTCGAAGGAATTGTTCATAGAGCTCTGAAACAGGATTGTGTTGAGGCACAGATCTGGGGAAGGGTACCAACATATTTCTGCAGCATTGAAGGTCCCATAGAACACAGTGGCCTCCCTCATTCTTAAATGGAAGAAGTTTGTAACCACCAAGACTCTTTCTAGAGCTGGCCGCCCGGCCAAACTGAGCAATCGGGGAGAAGGGCCTTGGTCAGGGAGGTGACCAAGAACCAGATGGTCACTGACAGAGCTCTAGAGTTCCTATGTGAAGATAAGAGAACCTTCCAGAAGGACAACCATCTCTGCAGCAGTGGCCAAACGGAAGCCATTCCTCAGTTAAATCACATGACAGCCCACTTGGAGTTTGCCTAAAGACTCTCAGACCACGAGAAACACATTATCTGAACTCTTTGGCCTGAATGCCAAGCGTCACATCTAGAGAACCTGGCACCATCCCTACGGAGAAGCATGGTGGTGGCAACATGCTGTGGCGATGTTTTTCAGCGGCAGGGACTGGGAGACTAGTCAGGATCGAGGCAAAGATGAACAGAGCAAAGTACAGAGAGATCCTTGACGAGAGCCTGCTCCAGAGCTCTCAGGACCTTTAGACTGGGGCGAAGGTTCCCTTCTCAACAGGACAACGACCCTCAGCACACAGCCAAGACAACGCAGGAGTGGCTTCGGGACAAGTTTCTGAATGTCCTTGAGTGGCCCAGCCAGTGCCCAGACTTAAACCTGATTGAATATCTTTGGAGAGACCTGAAAATAGCTGTGCAGCAACACTCCCATCCAACCTGACAGAGCTTGAGAGGATCTGCGGAGAAGAATGGAAGAAACTCCACAAATACAGGTGTGCCAAGCTTGTAGTATCATACACAAGAAGACACGAGGCTGTAATCGCTGCCAAAGGTGCTTCAATAAAGTACTGAGTAAGGGTCTGAATACTTCTGTAAATGTAATATTTTATTTTTAATAAGTTAGCAAACATTTCTAAAAACATGTTTTTGTTTTGTCAGTATGGCGTATTGTGTGTCGATTGAGGGGGGGGGGGGGGCAATTTGATACATTTTAGAATAAGGCTGTAACCTAACAATGTGGAAAAAGTCAAGGTGTGAATACTTTCCGAAGGCACTGTATACCTGGCAGAATGATATCATGATTATTTGCATCAATTCAGTGGTGATTTGTTCATCAAACTCTGCAATCACATGTGTGCTACATAAACACTGTTAACCAAACAAGGCACTTGCTGGTGTGCACGTTAATGAAAGGGTATCTACACCCAAAAATGAAAATGTCTTTGTTTTTTGCCAGACCTAAAATGTGATTGTGGTTTAAGCATTGTTGTGGGCTTTGAACCTCCAATGTTGTTTTTTCTATTAAAGTGATTTTGACAGTGGAAAATCAGAAACCTGGAAAAACTAAACGGAATTGGGCAAAAAATAAAGCCATTTTATTGGGCTCTACATTAGTGGCAAGAAAAAGTATGTGAACCCTTTGGAAATACCTGGATTCCTGCATAAATTGGTCATAAAATGTTATAGACAAACAGTCTGCTTAAACTAATAACACACAATTATGTGTTCATGTCTTTATTGAACACACCATGTCTGGTGTGAACTGCTCTCTTGAGGTCATGCCACAGCATCTCAATCGGGTTGAGGTCAGGACTCTGACTGGGCCACTCCAGAAGGCATATTTTCTTCTGTTGAAGACATTCTGTTGTTGATTTACTTCGGTGTTTTGGGTCCTTGTCCTGTTGCATCACCCAACTTCTGTTGAGCTTCAATTGGCGGACAGATAGCCTAACATTGATAAACTTGGGAATTCATTTTTCCGTCATTGATAGCAAGCTGTCCAGGCCCTGAGGCAGCAAAGCCGCCCCAAACCATGATGCTCCCGCCACCATACTTTACAGTTGGGATGAGGTTTTGATGTTGGTGTACTGTGCTTTGTTTTCTCCACATAGTACTGTGTGTCCTTTCTAAACAAGTCAACTTTAATTTCAACTGTCCACAGAATATTTTGCCAGTAGCACTGTGGAACATCCAGGTGCACTTTTGTAAATTTCAGACATGCAGCAATGTTGTTGTTTTTTTGACAGCAGTGGCTTCTTCTGTGGTGTCCTCCCATGAACACCATTCTTGTTTAGTGTTTTATGTATCGTAGACTCGTCAACAGAGATGTTAGCATGTTCCAGAGATTTCTGGAAGTCTTTAGCTGACACTCTAGGATTCTTCTTTACCTCATTGAGCATTCTGCGCAGTGCTCTTGCAGTCGTCTTTGCAGGACGGCCACTCCTAGGGAAAGTAGCAACAGTGCTGAACTTTCTCCAAATATAGACATTTTGTCTTACCATGGACTGATAAACATCAAGGCTTTTAGAGATAATTTTGTAACCCTTTCCAGCTTTATGCAAGTCAACAATTCTTAATCTTAGGTCTTCTGAGATCTATTTAGTTCGAGGCATTTTTCACATCAGGCAATGCTTCTTGTGAATAGCAAATTCAAATTTTGTGAGTTTTTTTATAGGGCAAGGCAGCTCTAACCAACATCTCCAATCTCGTCTCATTGATTGGACTCCAGGTTAGCTGACTCCAATTAGCTTTTGGAGAAGTCATTAGCCTAGGGGTTCACATACTTTTTTCCAACCTACACTGTGAACGTATAAATTATGTATTCAATATAGACAATAAAAATACAATCATTTGTGTGTTAGACAAACAAGTGTGCTTAAACTATTGTTGTGATTTGGATGAAGATCAGATCAAATTTGATGACCAATTTATGTAGAAATCCAGGTAATTCCAAAGGGTTCAAATACTTTTTCTTGCCACTGTATATGATCTATTCCTGGGTTAGTTTTGCATATTTTGCCCAAACTAAAATGAACTACAGTAACTTGGCGATTAATTTTCCTGCTGTACCGAAACTGAACCGTGACCGCAATACGCACCGAAACCTGGGTTTGGTGAACCATTACACCCCTAATGTTATGTATCCCTATCAAATTTTCATCTATCTCTTTCCCTCTCGCTTTCTCTCATCCTCTCGCTCTCTCTGTCAGGTGATCGAGAGACACATCCATCATGAGCTTCCCTTCATGGCTACAGAGAACATCATCATGGCTATGGTGAAGGCTGGAGGCAACAGACAGGTACGCACCCTTCTAGTACAGCATGACACCACAACCTATTAGAACAGAACGTATTTCTCAGACTCCACGTTGCATAATGAGTCGCACGTTGCATAATTAGTGTAGCGCATCTATTCCTCTGTCAGTTTAAATTATAATTTAGCTGTGGTGGCGAGTGGAGATGCAGACCTCGATGAGTCTTCTGTTGTTACATGTGCATTTTATACATTGGAGCAGGGTGAGCAAAGTTGATACATTGTGTCATTTCATCACCTGGTATAACCAAGGGCACAGGCCAGTCTGAGTAGGCTTTTCAGTTGCAAGTTCGCTGTCATGTAGCCTTTGAGTGACATAGAGGAACAATGAAGCACCATTTCGCGACAGGCATGCTTGCAGCTTTACAGCAAAGAAAATGGCTTGTCTCTAGCTTAAAAGGTTAATAAAATATGGCCCATATTACTGGAGCAACTTTTTTTCTTCTTCCGGTGCGATTTCATGCACATTTTAGATCATTTCACAAACCATGAGTCCCTTTTTTAAACTAATCCCAGGTTGCTAATTATTAGTTTGATAACAAACGATGTTGTTCAGTCATGTCATGTTAACTAGCTGGCTAACAACCTGGTGACTTGACAGTAGGTCTAGTCAAATTTGATTGGCACGAGCAGAAAGGAATAGACTCTGCTATTTATGATATATGCTTCAAAGGTAGGATTCATACAGGCCTAATGTAAGCATAAACTATACCAAAAATCGATCTCTTTCTGGTGCTCCTTAAATTCTGTTTGTCGCCTAATGCATTTAGTTTGGTGCCTAAGTTGTGAACTGTGTGTGTGTGTGTGTGTGTGTGATAGAGGCCGATGGATACTTGTTATCGTGACAATACTGCTTGCTACCTCCTGTATGTGTGCTTATTTTCTTAAACAGTACAATAACTGAATCAAATGACATTTTAATCCCCAGATTGCATGTATACTGAACTAAAATATAAACCCAAAAAGTGTTGGTCCCGTCTTTCATGAGCTGAAATACAATATCCCAGAAATATTCCCATAAGCACAAAAAGCTTATTTCTCTATACATTTGTGCACAAATTTGTTTACATCCCTGTTATTGAGCATTTCTCCTTTGCCAAGATAATCCATCCACCTGACAGGTGTGGCATATCAAGAAGCTGATTAAACAGAATGATCATTACACAGGTGCACCTTGTGCTGGGGACAATAAAAGGCCACTCTAAAATGTGTAGTTTTGTCACACAACACAATAACACGTCTCAAGTTTTGAGGGAGCATGCAATTGGCATGCTGACTGCAGGAATGTCCACCAGAGCTGTTGCCAAAAAATGTAATGTTAATTTTTCTACCATAAGCTGCCTTCAACGTCATTTTAGAGAATTTGGCAGTAGGTCCAACCAGTCTCACAACCGCAGAACACGTGTAACCACGCCAGCCAGGACCTCCACATCCGGCTTCTTCACCTGCGGGATCGTCTGAGACCAGCCAGCCGGACTGCTGATGAAACTGTGGGTTTGCACAACCGAAGAATTTCTGCACAAACTGTCAAAACACTCTCAGGGAAGCTATGCGAAGATGTGTCGCGCTGCATGAGGCATATGGTGGTCACACCAGAAACTGACTGGTTTTCTGATCCACTCAACATCTGTGACCAACAGATGCATATCTGTATTCCTAGTCAAAATCTTTGAAATTGTTGCATGTTGCGTTTGTAATTTTGTTCAGTTTATTATTGTGTAATCACACAGTAACAGTTTCTCTCGTGTCTGTGTTCTTGCACCAGGACTGCCATGAGAAGATCCGTGTGTTGTCCCAGCAGGCTGCAACCGTGGTCAAACAGGAGGGGGGGGACAATGACCTCTTGGCCAGGGTCCAGGCTGACCCCTACTTCGCCCCTATCCTGGGCCATCTAGACAGCATCCTGGACCCCAAGACCTTCATCGGCCGCGCCCCCCAACAGGTACTATACAGAACACATACCTTTGTTTTTCTCAACTTTGCCTCAGAGTTTTGTAATATAATTTTAAAATACCTGATGTTAAACAGAAAATAATATCCAGCACACTGGGGGTCTTGGTACAGATTTAACGGTGGCAAAAAGATCCATTCAATCTGTTGAGCTTCAAAATCACATGTGCTCTTTTGTATTTAGTACATCATACAGCTTTTCTCCATGTACCTATAGTTGGCGCAACCTAACACATCATTCTCTCTCACTCACTCAGGTGGCGAGGTTTCTCTCTGAGGAGGTACGCCCTCTGCTGGAACCTTACAAGGCCGAGATTGACGTCAAGATCGAGCTGGAGCTCTAAAACGGGGGACAATCCTGACCTGTAAAACGACTAACCAAAATACTTAAACTGACCCTTAATTTAACCCTGACTTAATTTAAACCAATTCTGAAATATTGTTTTGCAAGTCAAGAGTGGCCTTTTCACTAAAACAAACACATACTGTTACACACCAAAATAAACCTCATCATGACTGACATTGCATGCTTCACTGTAAGACAATAAAAGACTGAAATCAGAAGTCAGTGAGTTTGTAATGATGTTATGCTAAACTAGCAGGGTTAAAACATATACATATGAAATCTCTGAAATATTTCAGGTATATGTATTTCATACTGTTCCAACACTGTATTTTCCTAAATTAATGTATGATTCACTAAGTAAAACATCAACATTGTTGTTAATGAAATTCCTTGTTACTTATTTGAGGCACAGTAAACCTTTTAGACTAAAGGACCCAGCTTCCTCTTCAAATGGTTGGGGTCAAAGGTCCTTTGTCCCAGCAGTCTTTATTACCAAGAGTGTCATCATATGAAGTTGATAATATTGGTTCAGTGGAGCCATTATTACTCATTTATTGCTTTGTATTTGAATTATCTAATGCTCAACAGCAGACGCCCTGTTACAGCTTTCAGTCTGGAGAGAAAGAAGACTATATTAAGTCCTGTGTTTGATATACTTTGGTTTCACTATGTTTGTGGATGTACAATAAGAATTATGTATGACAGAGTTAATATTTAGAAAATAGGTACCTGAAATGGAAAGAAAAGGGTAATGTGTGAGTGTGCGAGAACGAGGTGTGCAGAGGAAGCCCACAGCTGGTACAGTATTGTTACTGGCAAGCAAGTAGTTGTAAATAAAAAAAAATGTTGGCCACGCTGTTACCGTAATGTCTTGCATAGCAAACCCCTTCAAAAATGTACTTTAAAAAAGGATTATTCTAAGTAGAATAGTTACACAATTAAAAAAATAATAGGTTTATTGTATATAGCGCTTTTCATTACAAAGAGAATTTCAGATACGCTTTAAAAAATAATACATTTAGGGGTCTGGCAGTGGCAAGTGATGGTGTGCAGAAATGCAGTGGTTAGTGGAGGGAGTGTTGATGGTACAGGGAGGGAGAAGTGTCAAATCAGATACTGTAGACAGGCCCGGAGCTCTTCCTCGGGCACCTTTGCCGTATCCTGCACGATGTTTTTATTTAATTTTTTATTTATCTACAGATATACACAACACACATGAACAGAAAACATCCCTGTATTACCAAGGAAACTCGCGTACGTGTCTAAACCCAAATTCCCCAGTTCCACTCACTTGGGCATGAACCGATGCTCAAACGAGCTATGTCCTTCCCTTTTTATTCATGGTGATTCGTGGCAACTTTATTTGAATGAATCAAAACACTGTCATGGTCAAAATCACTATCGGGTCACATCTTCACACCTCAATCAATACTGTCATCCTCGTATCAATCTTCATTATCACCATTAAAATAATTTAAAATATCTAAACCCCGGGGCATATTTCTTAATCCAGCCCTGACCCAACGTAATACTTGTACCATACAACCTTCTCTCTGGAAAAGCGAGTGGGAAATAACTTTCTACTGGTGTTATTACGGTATATTTGACAGCGAAGGCCAAGGGGGAGAGGCATTTCGAATTGAGTTAGATGTGAAAAAATCAAGAGCTTGTGTTAGCTTTCCCTCCCAACTGTACATACAAGAAAACCTCTGTGAGTTTAAACCACTTTTTACTAAACTTATTTTTCTCTAGCTTAAATATTCTTCTCTTGTATGTTACTATGACATCTTGTCATAGAGCTTGCAGGAAAGGTGTTTCACTGTACTTGTGCATGTGACATTAACTTGTAACGTGAAACTTGTCAATGTATCTTTATTTGGGTAAATTGTGTCTGTCGTTATTGCGGTAGCCTAGTGGTTAAGAGCATTGAGCCAGTAACGGAAAGGTTGCTAGAGAGAATCCCCAGAATCTGTCGTTCTGCCCCTGAATAAGGCAAATAAGAATTTGTTCCTAACTGACTTGCCAAGTTGAATAAAAAAATACAAATTGCTCTTTCTTTATCTTGCTTTCCTCTCACTTTCCTTTTCAGTAACAATTTTTATGGGTGTCATTTGATGAGGTTTTAACAGTCTTTTAATATTCTCTTCCTATCGCTCAGTGATTTCTCAAGTGGGTAGCCTATAGCTTCAAACTGTCCTTTTCACCGCATCAGCTTTGATCCTGTAAGATGTGTATGGACAGATAATCAACCGATACTAATGTTACCGGACCTGGGCTCAATTACTATTTCAATTACGTTCACATCCATTTCAAATGAAGTATTAAGATATTTGAAAATACAAGAAGTTGAATATTGGGAATGTATTTGGAAGTATACTTGGAAAGTATTGGCATGTATTTGAAAATACTCAAATACAACTAAATACTCCAGTGCATTTGAACCCAGGTCCTAGGAATATTTAAAATAATGAATTTGCTTTGTATATGAAATTATTTGACAATAGATTCAAATAGTTGATTTGACCACATTATTTGAAAATACTAAAATGCATAGAAAATAAGTATTTAAATAAAAAATAATTAAATACACATGTATTTAAACTCAGGTCAGGATACTACATGGCATTCAAATAAACTACAAAGGAGTAATTGTGTCTTTCCCAGGTGACCTTCGTGTACCATTATGTGGCTCTGGGCACTGCTTCCGATCTGCTTGGCGGTGTTTGGCACTGTGGGCATATGGGTGGTGTAAGTATTTATCTGACGTCCACGTGTGCTCTCCTCTTCAGCCACTTCGTTATTAGCGATAGGCAGAAGAATACTGTGGTCTCTTATGCTACAATGATATGGTGATGATGATGAGGAAAATGTCCATGTTTACTTGCTTTCAGTAGAAGTAACAAACATAGAACACTTGTGCTCTGAGTGCAAGAAACAAAACAAACATCAAATGATTGCCTCTGTCACCCTCCACAGGGTTTGGTATGGTGCCTTCGGAAAGTATTCAGACCCCTTGACTTTTTCCACATTTTGTTATGTTGCAGCCTTGTTCTAAAATTGATTTTTTTAATACTAAAATCCTCAGCAATCTACACATTATACCCCATAATGACAAAGTATTCCCCCTCCCCAGAAATACCTTATTTACATAACTATTCAGACGCTATGCTATGAGACTCGAAGTTGAGCTCTGGTGCATCCTGTTTCCATTGATCATCCTTGATGTTTCTACAACTTGATTGGAGGCCACCTGTGGTAAATTCAATTGATTGGACATGATTTGGAAAGGCACACACCTGTCTATATGAGGTCCCACAGTTGACAGTGCATGTCAGAGCAAAAACCAAGCCATGAGGTCGAAGGAATTGTCCATAGAGTTCCGGAACAGGATTGTGTTGAGGAACAGATCTGGGGAAGGGTACCAAAAAATGTCTGCAGCATTGAAGGTCCCCAAGAACACAGTTGCCTCCATCATTCTTAAATGGAAGAAGTTTGGAACCACCAAGACTCTGCATAGAGCTGGCCGCCTGGGCAAACTGAGCAATCGGGGGAGAAGGGCCTTGGTCAGCGAGGTGACCAAGAACCCAATGGTCACTCTGACAGATCTCTAGAGTTCCTATGTGGAGATGGAAGAACCTTCCAGAAGGACCACCATCTCTGCAGCACTCCACCAATCAGGCCTTTATGGTAGAGTGGCCAGACGGAAGCCATTCATCAGTAAAAGGCACATGACAGCCCGCTTGGAGTTTGCCAAAAGTCACCTAAAGACTCTGAGCATGAGAAACAAGATTGAAGTCTTTGGCCTGCATGCCAAATGTCACTTCTGGAGGAAACCTAGCACCATTCCTACGGTGAACCATGGTGGTGGCAGCATCATGCTGTGTGGATGTTTTCCAGCGGCAGGGACTAGGAGACTAGTCAGGATCGAGGGAAAGATGAACGGAGCAAAGTACAGAGAGATTCTTGATGAAAACCTGCTCCGGAGCGCTCAGGACCTCAGACTGGGCAAAGGTTCACCTTCCAATAGGACAACGACCCTAAGCACACAGCCAAGACAACGCAGGGGTGGTTTAGGGACAAGTCTCTGAATGTCCTTGAGTGGCCCAGCCAGAGCCCGGACTTGAACCCAATCAAACATCTCTGGAGAGACCTGAAAATAGCTGTGCAGTGACGCTCCCTATCACACCTGACAGAGCTTGAGATGATCTGCATAGAAGAATGGGAGAAACTCCCTAAATACAGGTGTGCCAAGCTTATAGTGTCAAACCCAAGAAGACTTGAGGCTGTAATCACTGCCAAAGGTGCTTCATCTAAGTACTGAGTAAAGGGTCTGAATACTTATGTAAATGTGATATTTCTGTATTTTTGTTGTTGAAATTAGCAACCAATTTAAAAATCCTGTTTTTGCTTTGTCATTTTGGGGTATTGTGTGTTGATTGATGATGAAAAAAAACTATTTAATACATTTTAGAATAAGGCTGTAACCTACCAAAATGTGGAAAAAGTCAAGGGGTCTGAATACTTTCCGAAGGCATTAAAATACTAACTACAGTTCTTGTTCTTGCCAGGTTTGGTATCGCTGTATCGAATGAGACTGTTAACATCACAGATAGATTCCCTTACATCAGGTAAGAGTCACACTGGTCTTTCAATCAAGTCAATGTCTCACAGTACTCCTTAAATATTCCCAATGGCATGGATTAAAATGAAAAGTGATAACATTCAAATTGCATTTAGTCGTATGTACCGGATATGCATTGTATACATCGTCCAATTAAAAACATACTTGCAGGTTCCTTCTCGACAACGTAACAACAATAAAAAATAATAAAATATAAATCAAATAATAAAAAGTACATTAATAAAATAAACATTTTAGCATACACAGAACAGCCTCAATTTGTTGGGACATGGACACTACAATGTCAAGTTGGCTGGATATCTTTTGAGTGGTGGACCATTCTTGATACACAGGAAACTGTTGAGCGTGAAAAACCCAGCAGTCTTGCAGTTCATGAAACACTCAAATTGGTGAGCCTGGCACGTACTACCATACCCCTTTCAAAGGCACTTAAATCTTTTGTCTTGCCCATTGGCACACATACACAATCCATGTCTCAAAGCTTAAAAATCCATCTTTAACCTGTCTCCTCACCTTCATCTATACTGATTGAAGTGGATTTAAACTGTCTCTGACCCTGTTGGTATCAGATCTCATGCTCCGATACCGTCTTCCCGACGGTAAGGGATTGAACAGCTCGTGTGTGGGGTCCTTGATGATGCTACGGCCTTCCACAGAAACCGTTTTGAGTAGATGTCCTGGATAGGTGGGAGCACGGTCTCAGTGATGTACAGGGTCGTCTTCACCACCCACTGGAGGGCCTTGCGGTCGTGGCCGGAAGACGGTATCGGAGCATGAGGTCTGATACCAACAGGCTCAGAGACAGTTTCTATCCACAAGCCATCAGACTGCTGAAAACTTGCACTGGACTGACCACCTGATCTGATTCTCCACACCGTAGCACACATGCACAGACATACACAGTCCCAGGCCCAGATGCAACCCATCAGGACGTGCTCAATGGTGCAGTGGTAATATTTGGAGAGGACCCGTGGCGGCATGCATAGCTAGCATGGAGCATTAAAGTTCACCCAAATTACAAAATGACATTGGTTTTCTATGGACAAGGTATGACAGCAATCCATGCTTTGGTTGTGTTTACCTGTCTGCATGTCAATGGTACTTATATTAGCTTTTTTGCCCTTCATGTCCAAATCATGTATAAGCAACTTCATTGAGTTACACTATAATTTTTTTTTTTTTTTTTTTTTTGTTGCTTCAAATCATCCTAAACTAAGACACATTTTTTACATAAAGTATGAGAAGGGAAACAATAAGGTTTGTATTGTTACAATAACCAATACACATTATGAGGCTGTTACGTCTGATGTTGTGTTTCTAATCGTAGAGAATTGAAATGTGAATTTGTGTTCCACAGTGAGTGTGGCACCTATAATCCACAGAGCTGCATCTTTGCTCAGATCTGCAACGTCTGTGCTGTCTTGGGTAAGTGAATAGATACACACACACACACTCACTCCCACTCTTACTTAATACCCCCTTCTCTCTCTGTGTCAGCCCTGTGGGTTGTGGTGATCCGGTTTCAGCAGGTCAGGGACTATGGTCAGAACAGCAAGGTGAACATCGCCAGTATCGTACTGGGCTTCATCTCCTGTGTGGGCATCTCCCTCATCGGAAACTTCCAGGTATCGTTTAGAATCTCACTTCAGTGTAAACTATTGTGATGAAGGCATTTATCGCAATACTATTATAATATCTCCCTATTATTGTGATACAAGTCCTATTATAAACTGGGTGGTTCAAGCCCTGAATGCTGATTGGCTGACAGCCATGGTATATCAGACCGTATTCCACAGGTACGAAAAAAACGTTTATTTTTACTGCTCTAATTACGTTGGTAACCAGTTTATACAGTGCCTAGGCATGTTGTGTAAATCAAATGATACAAACCCCAAAGAAATATATTTTAATTCCAGGTTGTAAGGCAGCAAAATAGGAAAAATGCCAAGGGGGTGAATACTTTCGCAAGCCACTGTAATAGCAATAAGGCACCTTGGGGGTTTGTGTTATAATGCCAATACATCACGGCTAAGGGCTGTGTCCAGGCACTCTGCGTTGCGTCGCGTGTAAGAACAGCCCTTAACCGTGGTATATTGGCCATATACCACACCTCCTCGGGCCTTATTGCTTAAATATCCTCCACCCCTTGCATGTACACATAAAAAGTAGACATATTGTTATACCCTGATAATTGCTGACAATATCTCCTTCATTCCATCTTCTCTCCCATCCCTCCCTCCCTCTCTTCATCCCTCTCTTTCAGCAATCTGTAGTGATGGGGATCCACTTGTTGGGAGCGTTCCTGGCGTTCTTCGTGGGCCTGGCCTACTTCTGGCTGCAGGTGTGGCTCTGCTACAAAGCCCATCCCTTTAAAGACCGTCACTGGGTTGGACCTCTTCGAGCTACATTCTGTAGCATCTGCACCGTCCTGGTCATCACCAGTATCCTTACAGATATAACTTCATGTAGGAATAGATAAAGCATCTATTACTCACTGTTGATGCATGCTGAACCGTGTTTGTGCTAAATATATCAACTTGAATACCGGTGAAAATATGACACACAAACAATGGAGGCTGTAGTGTATATTCCCTGACCAGACTGGCAGAACAGAGGTGTACACTACACTTAGCTGGGAATGAGACTGTATACAAAATGTATCGTTTAGACATTGACAGGTCATCTGCTTGTGTTGTTGCTCCTTCACTGGCCTTTCCCTCCCCAGTGGCTATACTTCATAATACCGGCTACAAATCTGGAGCGGCCATTTGCGAGTGGGCCTTGGTCATGTCCTTCTTTGTCCTTTTTGGCCTCTTTGGGTCCGAGTTCCGTCACATCGACTTCCACCAGCTCACCGTGCAGAAACAACGTCTGAAGACACAGAGCACCAACGGAGTGGTCAGAATGAATGATGTTTCATAGTACAGCCAATGAGGCAGGTAGCCAAGTGGTTAGAGCGTTGGACTAGTAACCGAAAGGTTGCAAGATTGAATCCCCGAGCTGACAAGGGGGGGGAAAATCTGTCGTTCTGCCCCTGAACAACCCACTGTTCCTAGGCCGTCATTGAAAATAAGAATTTGTTCTTAAATGACTTGCCTAGTTAAATACAAATACAAATGAGACCGTGACAATGATCATGCATTGATACACTGTTCATAGCTTAACATCTAAAGACACACACTAGGTTATTTTGACCCAGCTAGTTGGGTTCTGTGAATAACCCAACATGTTGGGTTGTTTGGAATGCCCAAACATGGGTTAATTTAAACATTGGTAGTTTTTTAAAAATGTAATCCAGGTTATTTTCATGAGGCGTGGCCTATTAGGGGCGTGGCTTCCAGATAATGATTTTTGTATCACAAATCTAATTGTTGTCTTGTACTGGTATTCAGTCAAGCAGATCTAAGATTTTCTCCCCTTTTGGTTTTTATTTTTGTACCAACAGAAATGATTTAAATGTCACATCAAGACATGAACACTGTAAACATATCCACACTATTTATGTAGAAGGAGATATGTTACAGGAATGGATACTTTTTCAAGTCATGCGGGTTTACATAAGTGTCTGATGAGGGTTTACGTAACTAAGTGTTTTTAATTTTGCTGATGTTAAATAAAATGTTACTTTAAACATACTGTACAGAGAATATCGAGCCTTCCATCCAATGTCTGTCATCAAAAAAACAAAACATGCCATTTGTTTTCTCAGTGCAAACACATTTAAAACAGAATTTAAAAACATTTTAAAACAGCCGTTATATCAGATATTTTTTTTTACAAGCATTTAAACAATCAATGTGCACTGCAAAGGTCCATATTGTTGATATATAGTACCAAATCTGTTTTCAGTGCTATTGTTAGTGTTTCTGATTAAATAGGCATATTAGCACTATGTGTCCAAGCCTTTAGGACAAGCAGCCTTGGGTGTGGGTTTCTAAAAAACATAAAGAATACCTTTGGGAAACTCACCACTTCCTGATTTACTCTAGGTAAGTGCTGTTTGCAGGAGTTGGCTGTCAGCTGTGCTGCCCTTCATTTTCCTCAGAACTACCCATTAAGAACGTTGCAGATAGAAATACAATTTATAGACGTGGCATGACACCCAATTCTATGTGACATAAGTATAGCTGTTCTACATAACCAATTTCTATCTGAACGTTTTTTTTAACATTGCACTCTCCTGAACACAGCCAGTCCTCCGCCGTTGCAGCCGCACAGACTGATTGACTGCCTGCCAAGGAGAACACTGCAGTTTTTTCAGGCTCTGTTTTTGTCAGTCCGTTTAGCCAGGCTATCGAGCTGAAGGTGAAGACTGACTGTTTCACACTGCATTAGAAAGACAGCATGCTACATGATGTCTCAGTCAACCCCGAGCGTTATTGCAGAAAATACAGGTCAAGATTTGCTTCGTCTCAGTCAACCCCGAGCGTTATTGCAGAAAATACAGGTCAAGATTTGCTTCGTCTCAGTCAACCCTGAGCGTCATTGCAGAAAATACAGGTCAAGATTTGCTTCGTCTCAGTCAACCCTGAGCGTTATTGCAGAAAATACAGGTCAAGATTTGCTTAGTCTCAGTCAACCCTGAGCGTCATTGCAGAAAATACAGGTCAAGATTTGCTTCGTCTCAGTCAACCCTGAGCGTTATTGCAGAAAATACAGGTCAAGATTTGCTTAGTCTCAGTCAACCCTGAGCGTTATTGCAGAAAATACAGGTCAAGATTTGCTTCGTCTCAGTCAACCCTGAGCGTTATTGCAGAAAATACAGGTCAAGATTTGCTTAGTCTCAGTCAACCCTGAGCGTTATTGCAGAAAATACAGGTCAAGATTTGCTTCGTCTCAGTCAACCCTGAGCGTTATTGCAGAAAATACAGGTCAAGATTTGCTTCGTCTCAGTCAACCCTGAGCATTATTGCAGAAAATACAGGTCAAGATTAGCTTCGGAGTAAGTAGTCTGCAGCATCTATTCACCTAGAGCCTACATCTTTGTTTCTGTTGAAAGGGGAGAATTTGTCTTCAATGTTTTGACTGCTGCAGTGATGGATGCTGTGTTTCGTTCCTCTGTTGGTTGTCACATAGTATTTTTTTCACTGTTACAGAAATCTGTGTCTGGAGGTGGAGGTGCGGTACTGCACTTAATCGATTCTACCACATGGTGGCACCACCAAGCCTATACTCACTTCAACATACAATGATTAACCTTAGTTTTGTTTGACTGTTCTTGGGACACTCCGTAACCAGGTTATAGGTGCCTCTGACAGTTTCCTGTCTAAGGCTCTGAGGCAGGTGTCTGACATGCCTGATTGTAAGACGGTGTGTTTGTCCCGTCAATAAACCTCAAAGATCATTGCAGACATCTGTGTTTCTTTTTCTGGGATAGTCACCATTTGAAGTGTCCTGGGGTGTAAGATGTTTTTATGAATTCCCGAGTTCCTTAGTTGAGGACCTTTGTCCCTTTTTATTGAAATTGGTCTAAAGTGTATCTGGGTGTCTCAGTTGTCTCGTTTCATCTTTCCCAGGTGACGTAAGTAAACAATAATCTGGGCGCTGCTTCCAATCTGTTTGGCGGTGTTTGGCACTGTGGGAATGTGGGTGGTGTAAGTATCTAACAGACTGGTCTCCTCTCCAGCTACTTCTCTAGATAGAATAATAGTGTGGTCTTATGCTACGGTACAATGAGATGGTGTTGATAAGAAACCTACTATCAGTGCAAATTGCAAACAGAAAATCACTGAAATATTGATGTACTAACGACAGTACTTGTTCTTCCCAGGTTTGGTATCGCTGTATCAAATGAGACTGTTAATATCACAGCGAGATTCCCCTACATCAGGTAAGAGTGACGCTGGTCACTGTAAAGGGTTTACCCCGAATTCCGCTGTGTATTTGGACTACGTCAATAGAGGCACTACCACAGTTAAACTGGTATAAACACTAACAAAACATGCTGGGAAATGTTAATGAGCCCACAATGGCACAATACCATATACACACACGGGTGGCTCATTGTCTCAAAGTCAATATTTCATTACCAAGTCGTTTCCAGATTTGTAAATAATTCAAATGTGAATTTGTCTTCCAGTGAATGCGACACCTATGAACCACAGAGCTGTATCTTTTGCCAGCTCTGCAACATCTGTGCTGTCTTGAGTAAGTGAATTTATTCAGCACTTACACGTTGGTTCATACCACTTTATTATTCTTTCTTGTCTTTCGTATGTCACTTCAACCTTCTTCTCCCTTATATCCTCCCTCCTCTACACCCCTCTCTCTCTTTTTTCTCTCTCTTCCTCTCCCTATCAGTCCTGTGTTGATCCGGTTTCAGCAGGTCGTCTCACCTCTGGGCATCTCCATCCTCGGCAGCGTCCGGGTATCGCTTTACGATTACAATAGGATACTATAACTACAGTATTATCTTCATACGAATCCCAATAGCGCCCCAAATCCTAGCATGTTCCCATAAAAAGATGACATGTTGATATGCCCCCATATATGGTTGACAATATCCTGCCTGGCTCTTTCCCTCTCACCACCATTTCTCTCTCCATCCACCTCTTTCAGCAATCTGTGTTTGGCATCCATGTGTTCGGGGCTTTTCTGGCCTTCTTTGTGAGCCTACTTCTGGTTGCAGGTGTGGCTCACCTATAAAGTCCAGCCCTCTAAAGACCGTCGCTGAGTGGGGCCTCTCAGAGCTGCCCTCTGTAGCATCTGCACAATCTTGGTCATCACAAGTGTCCTTTAACGTCAGATCTATCAGCTGAGATAAATCAGAGAGAGGGGAGAGCACAAGGGGAGTGCTCGACGATCCAAAATCAACAGAGCTGAATGGTGATCCAGGATCAACAGAGCTGAATGGTGATCCAGGGTCAACACAGCTAACTAAATTATTTAAAAAAACAATAATCCTAAATCATGCTTCTTTACCTGAATATAAAGTGAGAACATTGCACGTAAAAAATAATATAATAAACTGTATGTCCTCCCTACAAACGACTATATTTTAGACATTGTCACCTGTTTGCGTTGTGCTTCTTGACTCTCCTTTCCTCCTCAGTGACCATGGGTCTACTCTTTGATACTGGCTACTGCTCAATGGCGTCCATTTCCGAGTGGGTTCTCGTGATGTGCTTCTTTTTCCTAGTTGGCCTCTTTGCATCCGAGTTCCGTCATATCGACTGTCACCAGCTCACCGTGCAGAACCAAGGCCTCAGCGAGACACAGAGCATGGGATCATAATGGGATCATAATGTACATTAAACAGAACAGTAATGTAATAATGATATGATAATTGAACATTCAGCTCTGACTAATGAGCTTTACATAAGTGTACATATTTAAAACCTATTGTTGAATAAACTGCTACTCTTTTTAGTTAATAAAATACTACTAACTTTGATGCGGCATCTCCTTAGCTAAACCTCTTTGTTTGGTTTCTGTTGAGTTTACGGGAAATATTGATGAGATTCTTCTGATCTTTATTCATTTTTTGACTACAGCAGTGGTGGTTGCTATGTTTCCTCTCTCTGTAGGTTGTCTCATGGTATTGCTTTCACTGTTACAGGAATCTGTAGGGTGAGGGTGAGAGAGACGCTGTACTGTAGTTAGTCCATTCTACCACATGGTAGCACAATCAGGCCATGTTTGTCAGCCTGGCCTCAGAGCCATATGAAACATACTTTATGTATTTCTTAGCACCTCCAAGACGTATGATACCTACTCAAACAGAAACAAAAGGAGCGGGGTCGGTCAGTTGGTCAGTCGGGTGGGGTGTGTAATCCACTACCATCTAGCGATCCAAAGGTTGCGTGTTCGAGTTGAGTAGGGGATAACTGATGCATTTGAGTTAACCCGTCCTGTAACCCTTACTCAAAACCTGAAGGAAAACTCCACCCAAAAAGTATCGTTTGGTATTTGTTTTATTAGTACATTGTAGACGTAGTCCCACAATGTTTCGCTTGTCAGGAAATCTTCCCTGTATGATGCATTTTGCATAATTTTGCATTTTGAAAGTTACATATCTTGAAAACTAACCTGCTACTTAAATTCACCTAACCTTTGTCATTTTAGTTCTCCTAACCTTCATGTAAATGATCCTAACCTTTGTAGTTAGTTTCCCTAACCATCAACGTAAATTCTCCCCAGAATTCAAATTTGTTGTTACAGCGCATCAAGCAACCTGGTCTCATCCAATTCATATGCTATTGTGCGACTGGGTAAGACGTATGATACTATGCATCCTCTAATTTGGATGATATTGTACAAGCGTTATTCCATTAATAATGTGACCTAACCTAATTAATAACGTAACCTAAATATATCATACTAAATGGAGGGTTTCACATTTACGAACATAATCACATGAACTGAGTGGCAAATATTTTTCAGCTTACAATTTTGAACTTTTAAAGTACATTATACTGTATCTTTGTGTTCCGAAACAGAGTAGAGAACATATGACATATTTAGCCCATAGCTTGTGTCTATATGTGATTAGATACTCATTAGAAGAGCAAAGAGGATCATTTAATGACTCCTGGGTGTCTAGTTTAATTTATCCCAGTTGACCTAAGTGGATCATAATGTGGTCTTGTGTGCTGCTTCCGATCGGCTTGGCGGTGTTTGGCACTGTGGGCGTATGGACGGTGCGAGTATCTGACCGGCTGGTTTGCTGTGGTCACTGATATCTCAAGCTAATGTACAATGAAATGGTGTCTATAATAAAAAAGTACTGTTGGTGCAAGTAACAGACACAGAAAAAACATACGTTCTGAGAGCGAGAAACAAAACACATGAACTGAATAGCTCCATTCTGTTCGTGTCAAACTCCACAGTGTGTTCTGGAAAGAGTTTTATTTTCACTGAAGTGTTGAAATACTAAACACAGTTCTTGACTTTTAATATCACAGAGAGATTCCCCTACATCAGGTAGGAGTCACACTGGTCTTTACAACACTGTAAAGGGTTTCACGACTCCAGAGTAACGCAGACCTACAGTACACAAATCATGTTGCCACAAATAATCCAATTTAAGTGGAGATTAAGTTTATGAATTCTATGACTGGGCATAGAGAGGAAAAGTACAATGGCAATACTTCTATTTTGTATCTTATTTGATGTGGTGTACCAAGTAGTGATACCTCGGACAGAACAAGCTTTTGCGGTCATTTGTCATCATGAAATAAATTACGTCTGGAAAGTTATTTCAAACGGCAGTGCGGCAGGTAGCCTAGCGGTTAGTGAGGCGTGCCAGCAACCGGATGGTTGCCAGTTTGAATCCAGGTCTGGTGGGAAGTGAGCTGGAAACCGGAGGGTTGCTACTATCCAGTCCTAGATGCCGTTGCCTGCTGTTGTGCACTTGAGCAAGGCACCTAACCACCCACAACAACTGTTCCATAGGCGCCCAGTGTGGCAGCCCCCTGCTCCAACCTGTATATGTACACTACCGTTCAAAAGTTTGGGGTCACTTAGAAATGTCCTTGTTTTTGAAAGAAAAGCAAAAAAAAATGTCCATTAAAATAACATAAAATTGATCAGAAACACAATGTAGACATTGTTAATGTTGTAAATGACTATTGCAGCTGGAAACGGCTGATTTTTTAAATGGAATATCTACATTGCAGTACAGAGGCCCATTATCAGCAACCATCACTCCTGTGTTCCAATGGCACGATGTGTTAGCTAATCCAAGTTTATCATTTTAAAAGGCTAATTGATCATTAGAAAACCCTTTTGCAATTATGTTTGTGTAACAGGGTTGGTTATGTTTCCACTTGCCTCTAAAGAAATGTGTATTTAATGTTCAAGCATTCTTATTGGTTAGTTCAACTCTGATGACAATAAGGTGTGTTGTGATTGGCCCCGCTTGCAGATAGGGGGAGATCGCGAACGTCAGGTCTTCCCAGTAGGAAAATGTGATGCAAGGGGTAGGTCACGTTCTGAATACGGTTTTCTATTTTCTATTTTCCAATGTGTACAAGTTTGCTGTACGTTACTGATTTATACATGTGTGGGTATATGGTACCTGTTAGGGATTGAGGGGCTTTCTGGGATGTGCTTTGGCATATGATTGCTGTAAATAAGTGTGTTAGCTAGCATACACCGATGTCATGGTCACATAAGCCACTGCTAACACAGTTGTCTTCATGCTACAGATTTTGTTAACTTCTACTTAACACTCATCCCGGATCAGGGAGCATCCTCATCAGTAAAAGCTGACTAGCATAGCCTAGCATAGCGCCACAAGTAAATAATAGCATATAAATATCATGAAATCACAAGTCCAACACAGCAAATGAAAGATAAACATCTTGTGAATCCAGCCATCATTTCCGATTTTTAAAATGTTTTACAGCGAAAACACAATATGTATTTCTATTAGCTAACCACAATAGCCAAAGACTCAACCGCATATTTTCACCATTTTTCTACCGCATAGGTAGCTATCACAAAACCGACCAAATAGAGATATAATTAGTCACTAACCAAGAAACAACTTCATCAGATGACAGTCTTATAACATGTTATACAATAAATTTGTTTTGTTCGAAAATGTGCATATTTGAGGTATAAATCAGTTTTACATTGCAGCTACCATCAAAAATATCACCAAAGCAGCCAGAATAATTACAGAGAGCAACGTGAAATACCTAAATACTCATCATAAAACATTTATGAAAAATACATGGTGTACAGCAAATGAAAGATAAACATCTTGTGAATCCAGCCAATATTTCCGATTTTTTAAAAGTGTTTTACAGCGAAAACACAATATAGCAATATATTAGCTTACCACAATAGCCAAACACACAACCGCATTTATTCACCGCATAGATAGCATTCGCAAAAACCAGCAAAAGATATAAAATGAATCACTAACCTTGACCAACTTCATCAGATGACAGTCTTATAACATCAGGTTATACAATACACTTATGTTTTGTTCGAAAATGTGCATATTTAGAGCTGCAAACTGTGGTTATACATTGTGAATATGTAGCATCGATTCACCAGAATCTCCGGAGATATTTTGGACACTCACCTAATCTGAACAAATAACTCATCATAAACTTTACTAAAAAATACATGGTGTACAGCAAATGAAAGATACACTGGTTCTTAATGCAACTGCCGTGTTAGATTTATTAAAATAACTTTACCATAACAAACAGCTTACGTTATAGCAAGACAGCGCCCGCCAAAACAGCAGAGAATAGGAATGAACATTTTCCACAGAAATACGAAATAACATCATAAATTGTTCTTACTTTTGCTGAGCTTCCATCAGAATCTTGTACAAGGAGTCCTAGGTGCAGAATAAATCGTTGTTTGGTTTTAGAATGTCCTTTTCTCCTGTCGAATTAGCAACCTTAGCTAGCCATGTGGCGCAAACATGCCCATCTTCTCTCGACGCAAAGAATGGAAAATTCCAAAACTCCCAATAAACGGTAAATAAACTGATACAACTCGGTTGAAAAAAACTACTTTATGATGTTATTATCACATATATCAAATAAAATCAGAGCCGGAGATATCCGCCGTGTATACCGAATGCTTTTCAGAAGCCAATGTGGATGTCCTTCGCACGCCAGAGAAGACAGAAATTTCCTGACCTGCCACTCCAAAAGCTCTTGTTCGGCCTCAGATCAAGCTAGACACCCCATTCCACCTTCCACTGCCTGTTGACATCTAGTGGAAGGCGTATGAAGTGCATGCATATCCATAAATATTAGGCAATTGAATAGGCAGGCCCTGGAACAGAGCCTCGTTTTCAGATTTTTCACTTCCTGTCTGGAAGTTTGCTGCCAAATGAGTTCTGTTTCACTCACAGATATAATTCAAACAGTTTTAGAAACTTGAGAGTGTTTTCTATCCAATAGTAATAATAATATGCATATTGTATGATCTAGAAAAGAGTACGAGGCCATTTAAATTGGGCACGATTTTTTCCAAAGTGAAAACAGCGCCCCCCTATTGACAAAAGGTTTTAAGCCCTGCACAACTAACGTGCTGTTTCCCATTTAACAACAGGTATTTACACGTTATATTTTGTATTGTATTTTTGTACTTTGTTCGCCCAGTAGGAAAATGTGATGCAAGGGATTTTGCCATCGACAGCCATCAATACTGTTAAGCCCTGCACAAACAACTAACGTGCTGTTTCCCATTTAACAACAGAAATAAATGATGCTCAACTGGGACCACTGGCCGAAGTGATTTATTTTGAGAAAACACAACGCATGGAGAGTACATTATACATCTGTTACATTTGCACAGCTGAAAACTGTTGTTCTCAATAAAGAAGCAATAAAACTGGCCTTCTATAGACTAGTTGAGTATCTGGAGCATCAGAATTTGTGGGTTTGATTACAGGCTCAAAATGGCCAGAAACAAAATAACTTTCTTCTGAAACTCATCAGTATATTCTTGTTCTGAGAAATGAAGGCTATTCCATACAAGAAATTGCCAAGAAACTGAAGATCTTGTACAACGCTGTGTATTACTCCTTTCACAGAACAGTGCAAACTGGCGCTAACCAGATTAGAAAGAGGAGTGGGAGGCCCCGGTGCACAACTGAGCAAGAGGACAAGTACATTAGAGTGTCTAGTTTGAGAAACAGATGCCTCACAAGTCTTCAACTGGCAGCTTCATTAAATAGTACCCGGAAAACACCACTCTCATCGTCAACAGTGAAGAGGTGATTCCGGGATGCTGGCCTTCTAGGCAGAGGTCCAGTGTCTGAGTTCGTTTGCCCATCAATATCTTTTTTTTTTATTGGCCAGTCTGAGATATGGCTTTTTCTTTGCAACTCTGCCTAAAAGGCCAGCATCCCGGAGTCGCCACTTCACTGTTGACGTTGAGACTGGTGTACTATTTAATGAAGCTACCAGTGGAGGACTTGTGAGGCGCACGCCCCCATTCTCATCGGGCTGTAGTAGAGCAAGATGAGAGCTTCATGTTCCTTGGTGTCCACATCACCAACAAACTATTATGGTCAAAACACACCAAGACAGTCGTGAAGAGGGCACGACAATGCCTATTCCCCCTCAGGAGACTGAACATATTTGGCATGGATCCTCAGATCTTCAAAAGGTTCTACAGCTGCACCATCGAGAGCATCCTGACTGGATTGCATCACCGCCTAGTATGGCACCTGCTCGGCCTCTGACCGCAAGGCACTACAGAGGGTAGTGCGTACAGCCCAGTACATCACTGGGGCCAAGCTTCCTGCCATCCAAAACCTCTATACCAGGCGGTGTCAGAGGCAGGCCCTAAAAATTGCCAAAGACGCCAGCCACCCTAGTCATAGACTATTCTCTCTGCTACTGCATGGCAAGCGGTACCGGAGCACCATGGCTACCCGGACTATTTGCATTGACCCCTCCCTTTTTATACTGCTGCTACTCGCTGTTTATTATCTATGCAAAGTCACTTTACCACTTCCTACATGTACATATTATCTCAATTACCTCGACTAACCTGTACCCCCACACATTAACTCAGTACCGGTACCCCCTATATTTAGACTCATTATTGTCATTTTATTGTTGCTCTTTTATTAAATGTTTTCTTTAGTTTATTTAGTAAATATTATTTTCCTTAACTGCTTTGTTGGTTAAGGGCTTGTAAGTAAGCATTTCACAGTAAGGTCTATGTTACCTGTTGTATTCGGCGCATGTGACATAACATTTGATTTGATTCGATTTTCTCAACTGTTTACTCTGAGTTAAATATGCTGTTGCCTAGCTGTTTTGTATGGTGAAGTGTATATGATTCCATGGCAGCACAATCACATCAGAATCTGTCTATACAGAATGTGGAAGATCATGTAGCTGTACTGTCAACATGGAAACCAATATCTTGACTGCCCTTTCCCTCCTTAGTGTCTACAGGCATACCTCTCTCATTTGCGCTTCCGCTCTGGAGCGGCCATTTCCGAGTGGGCTCTGGTCATGTCCTTCTTTGGCCTGTTTGACCTGTTTTGCTCCGAGTTCCGTCACATCGACTGTCACCAGCTCACTATGCAGAAGCAAGACCCAGAGCACCAACGGTCTCATCAGAATCGCAGGCGGCCGGTGGCACCTTAATTGAGCAGGACGGGCTCATTGCTGGAATGGAATAAATGGAATATTATTAAACACATCAAACACATGGTTTCCATGTGTTCGATACCATTCTATACACTCTGAGGGGAGGACGCCATTATTATAAACCGTCGTCCCCTCAGCAGCCTCCTGTGATAAGAATGTATGTTAGAATGTATGGTAGCACAGCTAGCAGGACGGTAATGGAAAAATGACCCCTGATTCATATTCAATATACAATACATCTTGGAGAGTGTCATGTGTAATTGTTATTTATCTCCATATTTATTTATGTGAGGATGAGGTAGAGGTGCTGGACTGTATTTAGTTCATTCTACCACATGGTGGCGCCACCAAGCCATTTACGTCTACTGACCTGCACTCACTTCAGCGTCCTGAATACTTTTGAATCTTCACAGTATACGACATATCTTTCTGCGTCACAAAAAAATCAAGTCAATTCATTAAATATAACATGTCTTACAGATTGGATGGTTTGGATGTTCTGCAACCTTATTTATGGAGAAATCGTGCGTTTGTCTAATGTTGTGTTACGTGTGTATTGAACCCGTGGCAGTAGCATTTTGTCACCACATCAGGAAAAGTCTGGCCTTTGTCTATCTCTCCACCTGTCAGCTGGCTAACAATGAATGAGAGAGTGAGAGAGAGAAAGAGAGGATGGAGGGAGGCTTGAGCTTGCAGGAAAGGAAAAGTTCACAATGTTCACCATGTGAAATGTCACTGTTATATAAATGTAATGTCACATTTCCTTTAGCAGCTAGGGACAATTTTGTCATAATGTAGAAATACAGAATGTTGCATTTATATCAGGTATTACAAAAATTCTAAGGTTAATACAACACTGAGTTGTGGTCTTATCTCCCATGTCCTTTACAGCCCGACTATGCCACACAACTTACTTCTGTGGGTACAATATATTCTGTGAGCTATTTCAAACAGCTAATGAAACACAACGTTTTTAAATGTGAGGAAAGAGTTGCGCATATCCCCTTCAAATGCTCTCATGATTTTAGGTTGCACCTCCTCGTCTAGCGTTAGTTTAGCGCCTTCTACTCCGCTCCATAGATGTTCTCTGTCAGCCCTGTAGGGACAGACATGGCCACCGGAGGCGCTGCACTATGGAGCACCATGGAGCTACGTTGCATTATCATACTGATGGGAAAATGTAGTTCTGGTGACATGCCAAAACATTTTGGAAGATACCCCTGATCGAGCCAGACATTTTGCATTCACAACAATGCGTTAGGGGTATTTTAAGATGAACTGAGTAACTTGGCTGAGTATAGGGCCAGCCATGGTGATAGTAGGGGTCCAGTCCTTGACTCATCTCCACGTTTATCCAGTTCAGTCTGTGTGGACAAGATGTTGATATTAAATTACCTTTGATTCTACTTCTTTGTACTTCATAACTTTTACTGCCGCTGTAAAATATCTTTGGCATCAATTTTAATGCGGAGTAATCGGTTTTAGATGGGAATCTCAAGCCCTCTAGCTCTTTTGCCCCGTCCCCTTGGCATTCTTTCACATACTACACGCTGTGTGATCTCTAGAGGGAGCCTTTGACGAGAGGCGAGGGGATCAGACATGCTGGAATTCTATGGGAATTTTCCCCAAGTACCCAAGTAAAAAAAATGTGGTTTCATTTCAAACTTGGTTTATTGTTTATAGTGTGCTAAGTAAGACACTGGGGCACTGCAGGCCTAATACTGTGAAACATTGTAAATAGAGTGGGAACATAACTTGGATTAAGTAGCATAGATTACTAGATATTTTCACTAGATGAGATTGAAATTGTGTACGGTACATCTAATGAGGAGGAATTCCTAAACTAGTCCTGGTGCCACAGAACCTTGGGTCCTGCTGTTTTCATTAAATGGCAAAGGAGGCCCCTGATAAAGCAATAACACCTAATAAAAAAAACGGAGTCAAATACAGAGAGGTCATCGATGAAAATCTTGCAAACGGTTGAGAGTGAGACATTCTCTTCCAGTAAAAGAGAAAGGTTGATGAAATGCCTGATTTGTTAGTCTTGACTTTGATTCAAAAGGCCGCCATGCTGCAGCCTACTGTAATCTCAATAAACACCTGCCGTGGCTCAAATTGCTCTTATCTCACTAACAGCTCTTGACCAGCAACAATAGTGCTGCTCCACTATCGCAGAACGGAGCACTCGCCCCAGGCCCTCGGACCATGGTCTCGCAGTGTGCCCTAACCCTTATCTTCTGACTCCCAAAATCCTGTTCAAGACCCAGCGAAAGGCCACATCTGTCCAAGAGCAGTGGCACGAACCTGGAATTCTACGGGACAGATAGAGGGATATACTGTATATATAAAGAGAGAGAGAGAGAGAGAGAAAAAGAGAGAACGAGAGCGAGAAAACGGAATGGGGGGGGTCGGGAGAGTAAGAGAGAGAGAGATACAGAGTGGGCACTAACAGCTGTGATCTCACCCTCCTCTCATTGGCACAAGGTTCCAGAAAACTGCCCTTTTGCAGAAAAATGCCATGCGCACCACATTCCATCCATCGGCACACAAAAGCCCTCGTCTCTTTCTTTTTTCCCCCCGCGCGACAATCACATAATTATATAATTGCACTAGTGTGCAGACCCAGACACTCAGAAACGGTTTATTTGCGAATGTGACAATGGAGGAAGTCTGGCTCAAAAGACTGTGGTCTGTGTAGTTAGGGAGGGAGATTGTCGTGTCGGAGCATGAGGGCGAGGGAGTGACCTTCTGTCTGGTCTGTCCCCCACTGTAATGGGGTGCATTGTGATTCTATGTAACGCGGGTGGGGACTTTTTTGGGGTCAGCGGCCCAATCGGCACTAGCTGCTGGACACGGGGGCCCATGTAATGTACAAAAAGAGAGAAAGGAAGGGATTGAGAGAGAGAGAGAGAGACAGAGACCACATTAGAGACATAAAATACCCACAGATCACACAGAATTTGAAAACAAATCAAACATTGATGAACTCCCATATCTGTTAGGCGAAATACCACAGTGTGCAATCAAAGCAGAAAGATTTGTGGCACATTTGAAATGTCTATATTCTTTAACTTTTGTGTGTGTAATGTTCACTAATGTTTCCCTTGTTTATTTCCATTGTGTTTATTGCCTACTCCATTTGCTTTGGCAATGTAAACATATGTTTCCCATGCCAAAAAATACCTTTGAATTGAACTGAGAGAGTGAGTGAGAGAGAGAAGGGGAGGGATTGAGAGAGAAGGAGAAAGGGAGGGATTGAGAAAGAGAGAGAGAAAGAGAGAAACCAAGTCAGTTCACAGTGAATCAAAAATGCCCCATGCTATAGATGTACTGGGCTGATGTGAACAGACTGAGACATAATAATGACACACACACGCATGCACGTAGGCATGCCTAAACACACACACTATCTCTCACGCTCTCTCACTCAACTGTCACATGCTGATTCTCATGGTATGTTTAAGACAGACCACTGCTCCCTGTCGCCTGTCCACGCTCCCAGACGAGAATCGAGCCACTGTCCCTGATGACTGGCCACCTCCCAACTCTCTCTCCCTGCAGCACGGCCTTGGGTTGGGTGTGTCCCTTCTTGCACGGGGCGCCACAGAATAGACTATTGTTAATATGCACAAGACAGGGAGTGGGGGGGGGGGGGGGGGGGGGGGGTAGGCTGATGATGGTGGTGGAGAGCTGACTGAGTGGAGAACTTAGACAATGCAGAACTTCCCCCTTCTTGTAGTGTGTGCAAAACACACACATACACACAAACACACACACACACACACACACACACACACACACACACACACACACACACACACACACACACACACACACACACACACACACACACACAGGTTGCACACTGACGCATTAGGAGGAGAGTGGAAGGCAAGAGTAATGGAGAGACAATGAACATCTTGTTCCTTTATATTGGCTTGACTCTCTTCTCTGACACTGTTATTCACACGTCCCTGAGTACTATACCGAAGTCCACGTTCTGTGTCCTTCACTCCTTCACTGCCTTGTCTTCTTGCCAAGCCTTGCTATTTGGACAATGTACCTCTCCCATCCATCTCTCTGCCTTCTGTCCCCTCCCCTTGTCATCCCACAACCCACTGCCAATGTGCGGGTTTGAGAGGCACAGATTCTTCGCAGGCCTAAGTAGATCGACAAATCTTTCCAATACCTGGTGAAGCATTTAACCCAGTGCTTCTTAGTCCTGGTCCTGGGGATGCAAATGGGTGCACATTTTAGTTTTTGCACTAGCACTACACACCTGATTCCACTAATCAACTCATCATCCAACCTTTGATTAGTGGAATCAGGTGTGTAGTGCCAGGGCAAAATGAACAAATCAGTATTAAGAAACACTGACATTTTAAACGATCAATTTGCAGTAATAATCCTATATTCTGCTCTGGTCAGATATCATACTGTATCAATTTCTCTACTTGTCTTCTCATTCACACAAATCTCCCTCTCAGTCTCAGTCTTGACTTAGCCTCCGTTGTGACACGCTGGCAGTCAAACAGAGGCTGAATTCCACACCTCACCGTAGTTCACACAAAGACAGCTGTTTGATCTAATGAGAAGCTTGATGAGTGCGCGTGCGTGTGTGAGTGTACGTGCGTGAGAGAGAGAGACAGAGATCGAGAGAGAAAGAAAGGGTGGAGATGAGAATGGAGCCAACACTTTATCTCCTCCACTGTTCTTCCTTTATTCCTCTGGTAATGTGCCATTGTTGTTGTCTTATCACCATGTAATTAGAACTAGAGAGGCTCCAAGAAAGAGCGTCTCTGTCTCTAGGTCGGATTTCTCTGAGTACCAGCCTCCCAGTAGCAGCAGGAGTAAGAGTATGGGATCAGTCATTCTCTGAAGCTCATCAAAAGCTGGCTTTAAAAAAACAAAAAACAATGATGAAATCATAACCAACCAGTTATAGTTGGGGTTACATTTGTTCTTCCGAAGTTTGTATTGTGACGCACTGCACGCTGTCTTTGTGTGCAATGCGAAATTGCAGTCATTACCTGCGTTCTGAAGAATGCCATCTTCACGGACCTGGAGCGTTTCACACTAACACGGAGGGTAGTTTTACAAATTCTATTGCAGTTTATCCTTCAATTACAGACAACTGATGATTGAGATATAATGGTCAACAATGGCCTGATGTCCATACGGTTCCAGTTAAAGGTTAACCTGTATTATGGTATTGATAAATGAGTGCAATCCATTCATTGCAGATTAAAACATAATTCATGAATCACAGACATAACATCAGGGGGGATAAACAGCCCCCAAAAACGCACCCCCGGTCGTCATCTATCCATGCTAACCTTTGCATGATGCCAGTGGTCAGCGACAATACCTCCTTTTTTTTTTTATATACCGTGACCTTTCCGCTGCATCGGGAGTGTTCAGAATGGAGAATGTTAGTTGTATATGTGCCATAATGGAGAATAGAATACAGTGCTGGCTTATGTAACGGGGATGACATTTGGGTGGGCTGACGTGCTCCTGCTCCCCTCTCCTTTGAGGATAGAGCAGACAGATGCTGCTACACGGCCACTGTTGTCGAGAAGAACTGCTGTCTTTCTCGATCCGGTCTTACCGAAGTTAAGACGGGTCCTCTCTCTGCGTTCTGTCTATAGGGGTGATTCATGACTAATCTAAAGGGAAAGTTTCACTCCTCTATTTAGGCACCCCTTTTAGGCTCATGAGCACCCCCAGAGGCAAACGCTCCATATATAGTATCTTTATATAGTATCTTGAAAAAGTTGGATTTTGTAATCAACTGTAGCTACTCTAAAACATCTGAGGTTAAAATATGGACACAATTCATTGTCTTCTCCTGACATTCAGCATCACCACACAAGACGTTCTACTGTGCTGTATTCAGTCTGAATACTGGAGAACTCATAAAACACAACCAAAACCTCCAAAACTGCCCCATGCATTGTCCAGTGATGGGTATTGTTCCGTTAGCTGCCTAGACAAAGACAAAAGGAATAAGGGCTGTTAACCTGGGAGCTCACCAGCGATCCCAGCAGCAGCAGCCACAGAGCTGAAAAACTCACAGGCAACGGGAAGCTCGACGTCAAACACATTCGCCGTCTCTCTTTTTTCTTTTTTTTCTGGCCTGCATTTTCATATTTCATTGGTATTTCCGGATGGTTCCACATTTGCAAAATAAAGACCATCAGAGTAATCATTAGAACGTTTAACAATAATAACGTCGGGAGCCGAATGAAAGCCTGGAGAGGCTTGTTGACCTTTCGGAGCTAAACTGGTCCTGGCTCTGTGTGAGCTCTGCTGGACCCATTGTGTTCTGAGACCTTATCATCGTGTTGCAGTTTCCTCTCCCTGCCGCGCCGCGAGTGTGTGTGTGTCTTGGTGTGTGTGTGTGTGTGTGTGTATGCGCGTGCTGGCATGCGTTTGTGATGTGTGTCTGTGCACATGCGTGTGTATGTGTGTGTGTGTTTAAGGGAAGATAGGACAGGGCTAGTGTGAAGGCAGAAAGGGAGGGTACTCACACTCACTTAGCACATGTTTCAGAGGAGACCCGAGGTACACCTGTTGACAAGACAATCCATCGTTCTCACAACTCAATAAACACTCGGTTTCCTGTACGAGGGCACAGATGGTGATACCGAGGGACGACGTCAATGCCTAACAGAACTGTTACGCATGGCAAAAATAACAAAACAACAAGTAGTGCATAGTAACACGTAGCAACACATCGTAACACATGAAGGTGACAATCGTCAATTATTATTATGACGTCGTCAAAACGCCAAGACAATCGGCCACATCACAGAACAGCTAGTTGTATAAGGAGTCTGCCAAGGATTCTGATTTCCAAGGCCATTGTTACAGTAGCGGCCTCACACTCCTCAATGTGTACCGTCTGTCAGAATATCCGTTTGTGCGATTATACAGTATATATCCATCCATCCTGCTAAATGCTCATGAAGTTAAACAATGGAGGGCATTGATCGAGTACGAGGTAGCCTATCGCCGTGCATACAGTAGAAAGAACAACACACTAGTTCCCACCTGTGCCCCCCCCCCCCCACTCCCGCCCCGCCCTCCTCCACCCCGGCCACATAAACCAAAGAGGTGAGTGTTATGTCCTGTTATGTGATGTCATGTCTGCACTCTCTAGAGACAATACACCCACGCCGCGGGGTTTCCCCTAACCATCAACAGGGGGTGCTGTTGTGCCCTGCAGGGTGGTATGTGGCATGAGTCATCGCCTCCCTCCCCTCTCTAACCTTCCCAAACACCCCTCGAAATCCACCACTCCCTCCGTCCGTCCACTGTGTGTGTGGACAAAAGGGACAGGGACTTGGTGCGGAGGCGGGATGATCAAATTGTTGCCACGGGCAACTCGGAATCCTAACACAAGGATGACCCTGGGAGGACTCGGGCCTAATCGAATAAATGGAGGCATTGATAGATGGAGAGAATGAGACAGAGGAAGAGAGAGAGAGAGCGAGAGAGGGAGGGAAAGAAAGATGTTTATGACTAACACATTAGAGAGGCTCTGTGAGTGAACTGAGTCCACTGGCTGTCCAGGACCTGTGTCCGAAATGGCACCCTATTCCCTATGTAGTGCATTACTTTTTACCACGGCCCTTAGGGCTCTGGACAAAAGTGGTTCACTATATAGGGAATTAGGGTGCCATTTCAGACATGCATAGCTGTTTTATTAGGGAAAGTCCAGGAGAGGTAATGTCCAGGTTCATTGTGCTAGTGGGACTGAAGGCTGAAGGCTCAGCGCTGGAGGCCGGAGGCTGGGGGCTGAAAGACCCATATGGCAAAGGGAGAGAGCTGATGCAGTATTCCGTGTTCACACAATAGTCTCCTGATGCACTTATTAATGACTACCTCTGTCATCTGCAGCACCTGCCTAGCCTGCTGTCTGTATCCTAACACATTACACCTCTTTGTGCTTCGCTGGGGTTTGTTTCATAACACATACACAACTCCAACTAATCTGTACAGCTGTTGTTAGGCCACAGTTGGTTGGAGCAGTTGTGGGTTTCATCCCTTGTACACTGGATCTATGTGTTGACTGAAATATAGTGTCTGCTACAATAAAATGACCACATCATATGAAAAAAAACTATTTATTTCAAAGATATTAGGAACATAAGAAAAACCAAGATTCAGTTTGACTCCAGATCTATGACTCAGGTTGTGATTTCAGTGTTGATAAGCCAGCACCTACAACAACCTACCATACGCCATCAAAGCTATCCTACTATTGTTCCCGTTCTGACAGGAAGTGGAGTTTGTTGTGTTATTGTTGGATGTGGAGAAAGAGTGAGGAAGCCGGGAGCAGGGTCCCGGGGCGGGATACGGAAGGTGTAGGACCACGGCGGTGAAGGAGGAGAAGAGAAGCGAAGGAGAGGGAGGGGAACCACTTGTACCTGAGTCAGAGGATGACGGGCTTAACCAACTCTTTCCGCTACAGAACGCAGATCCTGAGCCAGCGAAGGAAAACACCTGGGACCTGAACGGAGGACAAACAAACACAGGAGAGGAAGCTGAAGGAGGAGAGGCAAGAGGAGGCGAGAGGAGAGCTGATGTGAAAGCCATATGGAGCTGTGAGTAGCGCGGAAGGGTGGGGCAGGATTTGGCTGCTCTGTAATGTACGAAAGCAGACCAACGATGGAAAGAGTTCTTATCGTAGCTCAAACGTGTTGATTTGACTATCATCCAGGGATCAAAGGTCAATTTGGAATCAAGCCCATCATGCCTGCATTGATTCATGAACCCATAACACTGAAAATGTTGACTTCACAAATGTTTCCGTTTGTATGGGCTAGCAAAATGCACAAGGTGAGTTTGCCATGGTGTTGCATTGACAGCTAACTTCATGGCGAGGTGCTACCACTGTGAATGAAGAAACTTTCAGATCTGAGGTTAAATAGCAAGGCCCTACATTGTAAAACGTAGTCAGTCCCCTGCTCTTGTGTGTAGTGTGATGCAGTCAAGCATCACATCCTTGACACAGTTCTCTGCTACCCCTGTCAAAGTAGGCCACTCCAAACCTTTCTTTCCACAATGCCGAGAGCCTCACATTGTTTTCCGACACAATGTTCATTGTATTTGGAGGGCCAGGAGGGAGCAACCCAATGGAAAGCCCTGCAGGAGAGGAGAGCAGCTGGCTAGGAATGTAGTCAAGCCTTTTTGGCTTCACACCTAACAGGTGGCGCACCCTCTCCCTCTCCTCCTTAGAGGTGAAATGTGGATTTCCCCTCTTTCTCTCTCTCTTTGCCTCTCTCCCTCTTTAACCACTAACGCTCACTCCTACCCTCTCATTTCCTTCCCTCGCTGGTAAAACATCATGTGTTTTATTTCATGAGGTTCTTCCTCCTCTTGCTTCTTTACCATTCCTCTGCTCTAGGCAGGGAGGTCACTGGCAGGGAGGTCACAGTTTTACAGTGTAGGCACCTGTGTTGTGTGTACGTGTTTGCGTTCAAATCAAATCAAATGTATTTATATAGCCCTTCGTACATCAGCTGATATCTCGAAGTGCTGTACAGAAACCCAGCCTAAAACCCCAAGCAGCAAGCAATGCAGGTGTAGAAGCACGGTGGCTAGGAAAAACTCCCTAGAAAGGCCAAAACCTAGAAAGAAACCTAGAGAGGAACCAGGCTATGAGGGGTGGCAAGTCCTCTTCTGGCTGTGCCGGGTGGAGATTATAACAGAACATGGCCAAGATGTTCAAATGTTCATAAATGACCAGCATGGTCAAATAATAATAATCACAGTAGTTGTCGAGGGTGCAGCACCTCAGGAGTAAATGTCAGTTGGCTTTTCATAGCCGATCATTAAGAGTATCTCTACCGCTCCTGCGGTCTCTAGAGAGTTGAAAACAGCAGGTCTGGGACAGGTAGCACGTCCGGTGAACAGGTCAGGGTTCCATAGCCGCAGGCAGAACAGTTGGCCAGTTGGCCAGTTTCAACTACTTAAGATGCCCTTGATTGATCTTAGAGCAATGGGACCAATGGAATGGTCCCACAAGTCCAAACACAGAAACTCTGTGGTGTCTGCACTCCAGGCAGGCTCAACCAAAACACAAAGTATTTGAAAAATGTTGAATACTATTTGAACCCAGGTCTGGCTTGCTCAATAATCATCACTACATTATCACCTCTTTACCGGCAGCTGTCTACCCAAAACGATTTAATAAACGATCATTTCACTTAAACATGGCAGATATTTGGATGCGGTTACTGCTTTTTGTCTTTTGTGATTATTCCGCAGTGGCTCAGTGCTGTCTGGGCCTGTCTGATTATTTGCTTTGATTGTTGGGTCCTGAGGTGAACCAGTCAACACCTCCTTCTCCACTGTGTGTTTGCATGGTGTGTGTATACACAGTACGTGTGTGTGTGTTGATGTAAGTGCAGATGTGATTTGCTGTGTATAAATGTCTTCCAAGAATCCCAGTTGATCTGACGTCTTTAATTTATGAGATCCTATAAGGATTTTCACTTTGGTTGTGCAGCTGCATGGCAACACTATAAAGGTTTTGGGTTAGGCATTGGGACAAATTTAATTATCTCTGCTTTTCAACCTTCTCCATCTTGTGTTCCTTACTCTCTTAACTGTGTCCATGTTACTTGTTTCTCACCTGAACTTGACCAATGCATACAACCATGTAACACCCAAAAATGTGCTTTGGGCTTGAACTTGGGGCCCTATTCAATAGAAACCCACTGTTCAGCGAGAAATAAAAGACACAACATTCATCTTGTGCTGTGAGAATGCATATGATTATAATGCTAAATAAAAATGAACAATATGGTCTCCCGGGTGGCGCAGTGGTCTAAGGCACTGCATCGCAGTGCTAGCTGTGCCACCAGAGACTCTGGGTTCGAGCTCTGTTGCAGCCGGCCGCGACCGGGAAGTCCATGGGGTGACGCACAATTGGCCCAGCGTCGTCCGGGTTAGGGAGGGTTTGGCCGGCAGGGATATCCTTGTCTCATCGTGCACTAGCGACTGCTGTGGCGGGCCGGGCACAGTGCACGCTGACCAGGTCGCTAGGTGTACGGTGTTTCCTCTGACACATTGGTGCGGCTGGCTTCCGGGTTGGATGCGCACTGTGTTAAGAAGCAGTGCGGCTTGGTTGGGTTGTGTTTCGGAGGACGCATGGCTCTCGACCTTCGTCTCTCCCGAGCCCGTACGGGAGTTGTAGCGATGAGACAAGACAGTAACTACTAACAATTGGATACCATGAAAAACGGGGTAACATTTAATTTTTTTTTATTAAAAAAATGAACAATATATAGGCTTTCAGTTTGATATTGGTTTAAACGTAATCACAGACCCAGCCTCCAGGAATCTAGACCAATAGAAATACTATTACCGGTACACCACAGAAAATTGACTCAAGTGAGAATGTCCGCTCTAATAATGATATTTCTATGCCTAGACCTCCGGCCTTAGAGTGATCTCTCATCTGAAAGCAATACCAGATGAGGGACTATGACACTGACAGTGTCATCAGGAAGCTGTACTCTAAACAGGAAGGACAGCGGTGGGGAGAGTGGAGGTGGGGGGGGTGTAAGGGAAGAGCCTTCAGACTGACCAGTAGAGTACACACCTGTGACCCTCCCTGTTTCTATTTCTGTGGTGGATGTGGCGGTCCCTCCCAGTCTGGCTGTCTCCTGGTCTCCTCTCCACACTCTCTCTCTTTTTCTGTTTGGGTAGTTTTGATGTACATTTACATTTATTAAGGTTTGTGTTTATCTCCGACAACGCCTGTATGTTGCTCAGACCTGGGAGGTTGGGTGAAGGTTGATCGTAAGTTGGGGGAAGGTTGGGAGGAGGTCAATGGGAGGTTGAGTGGAGTTTTAGGGAATGTTGAAAAGGAGGTTGATGGTAGGTTGAAATAATGTTGGAGGGATTTTGTTTGGGAGATGGGGGGGGGGGGGGGGGGGGGGGGTAATGTGTTTCCTGTCAAAGGAAAAGTCTGCATAGGATATTAATATACTGTAGTACATTGTGGAAGCCCCCCTCTCAATCAGGATAGGGAGGAGAGGCAGTCAAAGGATATACTGTACAGTCGTGGCCAAAAGTTTTGAGAATGACACAAATATAAATTTTCACAAAGTCTGCTGCCTCAGTTTGTATGATGGCAATTTGCATATACTCCAGAATGTTATGAAGAGTGAGCAGATGAATTGAAATTAATTGCAAAGTCCCTCTTTGCCATGCAAATGAACTGAATCCGAACTGAATCCCCCAAAAACATTTCCACTGCATTTCAGCCCTGCCACAAAAGGACCAGCTGACATCATGTCAGTGATTCTCTCGTTAACACGTGTGAGTGTTGACGAGGACAAGGCTGGAGATCACTCTGGCATGATGATTGAGTTCGAATAACAGACTGGAAGCTTCAACAGGAGGGTGGTGCTTGAAATCATTGTTCTTCCCATGGTTACAGACAACCATGGTTACAGACAAGGAAATACGTGCCGTCATCATTGCTTTGCACAAAAAGGGCTTCACAGGCAAGGATATTGCTGCCATAAGATTGCACCTAAATCAGCCATTTATTGGATCATCAAGAACTTCAAGGAGAGCGGTTCAATTGTTGTGAAGAAGGCTTCAGGGCGCCCAAGAAAGTCCAGCAAGCGCCAGGACCGTCTCCTAAAGTTGATTCAGCTGCGGGATCGGGGCACCACCAGTACAGAGCTTGCTCAGGAATGGCAGCAGGCAGGTGTGAGTGCATCTGCACGTACAGTGAGGCGAAGACTTTTGGAGGATGGCCTTGTGTCAAGAAGGGCAGCAAAGAAGCCACTTCTCTCCAGGAAAAACATCAGGGACAGACTGATATTCTGCAAAAAGTACAGGGATTGGACTGCTGAGGACTGGGGTAAAGTCATTTTCTCTGATGAATCCCCTTTCCGATTGTTTGGGGCATCCGGAAAACAGCTTGTCCGGAGAAGACAAGGTGAGCGCTACCATCAGTCCTGTGTCATGCCAACAGTAAAGCATCCTGAGACCATTCATGTGTGGGGTTGCTTCTCAGCCAAGGGAGTGGGCTCACTCACAATTTTGCCTAAGAACACAGCCATGAATAAAGAATGGTACCAACACATCCTCCGAGAGCAACTTCTCCCAACCATCCAGGAACAGTTTGGTGAGGAACAATGCCTTTTCCAGCATGATGGAGCACCTTGCCATAAGGCAAGAGTGATAACTAAGTGGCTCGGGGAACAAAACATCAATATTTTGGGTCCATGGCCAGGAAACTCCCCAGACCTTAATCCCATTGAGAACTTGTGGTCAATCCTCAAGAGGCGGGTGGGACAAACAAAACCCCACAAATTCTGACAAACTCCAAGCGTTGATTATGCAAGAATGGGCTGCCATCAGTCAGGATGTGGCCCAGAAGTTAATTGACAGCATGCCAGGGCGGATTGCAGAGGTCTTGAACTTGAAGGGTCAACACTGTAAACATTGACTCTTTGCATCAACTTCATGTAATTGTCAATAAAAGCCTTGACACTTATGAAATGCTTGTAATTATACTTCAGTATTCCATAGTAACATCTGACAAAAATATCTAAAGACACTGAAGCAGCAAACTTTGTGGAAATTAATATTTGTGTCATTCTCAAAACTTTTGGCCACGACTGTATACTGTACAAGTACTGAGGACAGGTAGTCAAAGGAGGGCTGATATATGTACAATATAAAATGATTACATTGTTGTGGTCCATTCTGTATTTCTGTATAATTATGTATTTAGAAACCCAATACAGTACCTGTCCCTATGGCACAGATTAAATGTCAGTCCTTAGTAAATCATGATCTAATCCAAAACCAGTGTTGACATCAGTATAGGGAGGAAAGTGGACACCATTAGCAAACAGAGCACGTTGACATCCTGAGACAGCCACAACTGTCATTTACCCTGCAGATCATTGAGGCTTAATATGTTGAGCAGGAAAATGTGGATAACAGGTATTGGCATCATTTCCTCATAATTTCCTTCCTTTCCTAAGGACCCAATCATCAGTTCAATGGATGGTGGGTAGAGTGCCGGCATGTGCAAAACCACAGGACCATAGTGCAGGCATGCGTGTAGCTTGGGAAAATGTCATTTACATTAGCCAGCATACAGGGAGGCATGAAGATAGAAAAACGTTCAGGAGATTTAAAAAGTTGCAAATTACTTTGGGCAATTAAGCCTGCAAATATTAGAGGAGCTTGATTCTTGGCTCGTATCCAGAATAACGCATTTGGAAAGGGGAGACGTGTTGAAATAACACGCATACCTTCAGGTCTGTGAACATCTGTGTGAGTTCGTGTCTCATTTCTCCAAATATATCCTTTACTGTCTCTCTCTTTGTCTTTTTTAGTTCTTATTATCCCTCTCTATTAGCATGTTCTGTTTGCCTGTCTGGGTAGCCCAATCCTTCACTCCTTCTCCTCTATGCATTACTACAGACATTGTACATTCCAGTAATCTCTCTCTCTCTCTCTCTCTCTCTCTCTCTCTCTCTCTCTCTCTCTCTCTCTCTCTCTCTCTCTCTCTCTCTCTCTCTCTCTCTCTCTCTCTCTCTCTCTCTCTCTCTCTCTCTCTCTCTCTCTCTCTCTCTCTCTCTCTCTCTCTCTCTCTCTCTCTCTCTCTCTCTCTCTCTCTGCTCTACTTTACAGTGTTCTGCTGAAACATGACTACATGGACTGTCAAAAATGTCATGTGTGCCACATTAACTCTGTAGTCCACCTGCTCTGTCACACTCTTCACATCAGCGCACACACAGCAACCTCACCCCTCTATCGCTGAACCAGGAGAACATACTCAGTCAAATGAATGACTGGTAGACACCCTGAAATCCTTTACTGGTGCTTTTTAAAGAAAAAATAGTATCTGAGTGTTTTTCTATTTAGTAGTGCTAAACATTTCTGTAAACTCCACCACATGTAGGTGCGTCCATGTTTAACGTAAATGGACAAGTCATGGACAAGTGAATTCACCATAATGTAAAGTTCAGTTTGCCAAGGCCTTTGAAGAGTGACGGAAAAACATATACAGTGCCTTCAGAAAGTATTCACACCCCTTGACTTTTCCACATGTTGTTGTATTACAGCATTCATTTAAAATGGATTACATTTAGATTTTGTGTCACTGGCATACACACAATACCCCATAATGTCAAAGTGGAATTATGTTTTGAGAAATGTTGAGAAATGAATAAAACAGTTAAAGCTGAAATGTCTTGAGTCAATAAGTATTCAACCTCTTTGTTATGGCAAATCTAAATAGGTTCAGGAGTAAAAATGTGCTTAACAAGTCACATAATAAGTTGCATGGACTCACTCTGTGTGTAATAATAATGTTTAACATGATTTTTGAGTGACTACCTCATCTCTGTACCCCAACTATCTGTAAGGTTCCTCAATCGAGCAGTGAATTTCAAACACAGATTCACTCACAAAGACCAGGAAGGTTTTCCAATGCCTCGCAAAGAAAGGCACCTATAAGAAAACGGGTAAACATTTAAAAAGCAGACATTGAATATCCCTTTGAGCAGTAATTAATTAGACTTTGGATGGTGTATCAATGCACCTAGTCACTACAAAGATACAGGCGTCCTTCCTTACTCAGTTGCCGGAAAGGAAGGAAACCGCTCAGGGATTTTACCACGAGGCCAGTGGTGACTTTAAAACAGTTACAGAGTTTAATGGCTGTGAACAGGAGAAAACTGTGGATGGATCAACAACATTGTAGCTACTCCACAAAACTAACCTAAATGACCACAATACGAACATAAATGACAAAGTGAAAGAAAAGAAGGAAGCCTATACAGAATAAAAAATATCCCAAAACATGCATCCTGTCTGCAATAAGGAACTAAAGTAAAGCTGCAAAAAATGTTGGAAACAAATTACCTTTATGTCCTGAATACAAAGTGTTATGTTTGAGGCAAATCCAACGCAACACATCACTGAGTACCACTCTTCATATATTCAAGCATATTGGTGGCTAAATCATGTTGTGGGAATGCTTGTCATCGGCAAGGACTAGGGAGTTGTTTAAGATAAAAAGGAACGGAATTGAGCCAGTGCATTGGCAAAATCCTAGAGGAAAACCTGGTTCAGTCTGCTTTCAAACAGACACTGGGAGACAAATTCCCCTTTCAGCAGGACAATAACCTAAAATACAAGGTCATACATACACTGGAATTGCTTACCAAGACGACATTGAATGTTCCCGAGTGGCCTAGTTACAGGTTTGTCTTGAAATTGTCTTGAAAATCTATGGCAAGACCTGAAAATGGCTGTCTAGCAATGATCAACAACCAACTTGACAGAGCTTGAAGACTTTTTTAAAGAATAATCTGCAAATATTGCACAATCCAGGTGTGCAAAGCTCTTAGAGACGTACCTAGAATGACACACAGCAGTAATCACTGCCAAAAGTGATGCTAACATGTATTGACTCATGTAAATTAGATACAGTGCATTCGGAAAGCATTCCGACCCCTTTAATGTTTCCACATTTTGTTACGTTACAGCCTTATTCTAAAATTGATTAAATCGTTTTTTCCCTCATCTATCTACACATTACCCCATAATAACAAAGCAAAAACTGGTTTTTAGAATTTTTTGCTAATTTATAAAAAACTGAAATATCACTAGTACATAAGTATTCAGACCCTTTACTCAGTACTTTGTTAAAGCACCTTTGACAGCGATTACAGCCTTGAGTCTTCTTGGGTATGACGGTACAAGTGGGCACACCTGTATTTGGGGAGTTTCTCCCATTCTTTTCTGCCGATCATTTCAAGCTCTGTCAGGTTGGATGGGGAACGTTGCTGCACAGCTATTTTCAGGTCTCTCCAGAGATGTTCGATCGGGTTCAAGTCCAGGCTCTGGATCATTGTAGGGGTGGCAGGTAGCCTAGTGGTTAGAGTGTTGGACTAGTAACCAGAAGGTTGCAAGATCAAAATCCCCGAGCTGACAAGGTAAAAATCTGTCGTTCTGCCCCTGAACAAAGCAGTTAACCCACTGTTCCTAGACTGTCATTGAAAATAAGAATTTGTTCTTAACTGACGTGCCAAGGTAAAAAAAAGAATTACAAAATTGTCCTGTTGGAATGTGAACCTTTGACCCAGTCTGAGGTCCTGAGCGCTCTGGAGCAGGTTTTCATTAATGTTCTCTTTGTCCTGTTCATCTTTGCCTCGATCCTGACTAGTCTTCCAGTCCCTGCCGCTGAAAAACATCCCCACAGCATGATGCTGCCACCACCATGCTTCACCGTAGGGATGGTGCCAGGTTTCCTCCAGACGTGACGCTTCGCATTCAGGCCAAAGAGTTCAATCTTGGTTTCATCAGACCAGAGAATCTTGTTTCTGAGAGTCTTTAGGTGCCTTTTGGCAAACTCCAAGCAGGCTGTCATGTGCATTTTACTGAGGAGTGGCTTCTGTCTGTCTGGCCACTCTACCATAAAGGCCTGATTGATGGAGTGCTGCAGAGATGGTTGTCCTTCTGGAAGGATGTCCCATCTCCACAGAGGAACTCTAGAGCTTTGTCAGTGTGTGTAGATCGCTGAGGAAACGTTTTTATTTAATCAATTGATTAAATGATGTGGAAAAAGTCAAGGGGTCTGAATACTTTCCGAATGCACTGTATTTCTGTATTTCATTTTCAATACATTTGCAAAAATTTCTAAAAACATGTTTTCACTTTGTCATTATGTGGTATTGTGTGTAGATGGGTAAGACAAAAAAATCCAGTTAGTCCTTTTTGAATTTAGGCTGTAACACAACAAAATGTGGAGTAAATCAAGGGCTATGAATACTTTATGAAGGAACTGTAGTTCTGCTGTTGGCTGCCTACTGCTGCTGTGCAGTAATACTTAATCATACGAGCATTTTGTCTGTTTCATAAGAATCATGCATGTAGACCACATTTGTCTATAGCAGTAGGGCGAGACGCAGACTATTGCCTGCCAAAGTAATCTGTGCACTATCCTAAAGAGCTCTAGACTGTCATGGAAAATTTCTACTTGGATGCAAATAAGGCTTTGGCTTGGGTTCAATTGACAACCTGCCCATCTTCTCTCAACGTATACAGAAAACACATCCACATAAGAATTGGTTTTGTCTCAGCCGGGGATTCTAGCCGAATAATTTTTTTATTTTAGTTTTTAATCAAGATAGCCACATTCCTCCATCCAGCGAGGGAACCTGAGCCATGTGAACGGTAATGGTGGTGCTAACATAAAAGGTTGAGCTAATGAATCCCCGCCTTCCATTTGGTGTATTTGATACTCTCTTATCAGCAGGCTAGGCACGTGCTGTGGTAAACCTAGCCCCAAAACTAATGGAGGATCCGTCTGAGGTCCACAAGGCTCCCTACTGAGAAATTCTGTCAGTTGGAGCTGGACTGTTCGCGGATCAAGGGCAAGATGGAACAGCATAAGCATGGAATAGGCCAGATATCATCTAGAATGGATTTTTTAATTTTTAATTTAACCTTTATTTAACTAGGCAAGTCCGTTAAGAACAAATTCTTATTTACAATGACGGCCTACCCCGGCCAAACCCTAACCCAGACGATGCTGGGCCAACTGTGCGCCGCCCTATGGGACTCCCAATTACGGCCGGTGGTCATACAGCCTGGAATCGAACCAGGGTCTGTAGTGACACCTCTAGCACTGAGATGAAGTGCCTTAGACTGCTGCGCCACTCGGGAGCCCCAAAATGAATGATATGGCCTGGAATAGGCATGGAATAAACAAGATATGAACAAGTTTTCCATGTGGATATAGATAACACATGGAACAAGGTGATATCCCAAAGTGGCATTGTAGTCCACATTTCTGAATATATTGAAGGGGTCAGGTACTGCTGATACTTGTGTCAGTGAACTGCTTAATTTTTTTCACCAACATTGAAAATTGGGTCCAATTTGTGAACAGTGCCACAGCCTTCACACCCTGTCCTTTATATTCATCTGAGCTCAGTGCAGCATTTCTAGTGTTGATTCAGGTGTTAAATGAATTCTGAATGTGTTAAATTAACACTAATTTGTGTAAAAAAAAAACAGTTAATAACAAGTGCTATTATTTCCCAGCATGCTCTACTGCAGTTAGATTTTTTTGAATTGTTTGTTTCAGTATCTATGTTTTTGCATGCACATTGATTGATTGATTAATCGTATGCTACTCAAATATAAATAACATACATTTTTCTAAACTAATCCAATCTGTTACTTGGACTTATTTTAAATGCTTTAGGTAGTCTCATATATTCAGTCATTCTGAATGCAGGTTTTGGGTGAATACAAATTCCAAATGTTGAATATCCCACACTCTGGAATCCAATAGGAATTATATGTCACTTTGCAGCTATAGCCTCTCGTCTTGCAGCTTGAGTGGAGTGTGTACCTGTATTTGGTTTCCAGAGAGAGATAGAAATGGAAAGGGAGGAGCAGGTACAGTATACATCTGATGAGAGAGGGATTTCCCCACAGACAAGACCAGCACTCAGATCAAACAGAGGATCCTACATCTGCCCGCGTCACAGAGACACCTGGGACCATAACGGCTCACATCAAAACCATGAAGGGGAGAGAGAAGCATAAATCACCCTCTACAGAAGTGACAACTTAATAACCACATCACATTCATACTGTATGGAGCATGGACACACACATTCCTACGAAACACACACACACGTTCATACCAACATACATGTACAGTACATTCTTATTGCCACATACAGATACATAACATACATAACATAAAACAGAAAGGTGAACGTTTCATGCACGAATACACACAACGATGGGTCGTTTTATAAGATGGATCGTTTTATAGAGGCAGATAAATGAGCAGCATTTAGTTACATTAAATGTGCAATGTTGAACACCTTCGCACATTCGCACACTTACACTCACTGGCCTTGTCTCGATCCCATTTCCTCCAAACAGAGAGAGCTTTATCGGCCATTGAGAAATGACAGCACTTGCTAAAATATTTGAGGGCTTTTTCAGAGATCCAAAAGGGGTCAAGGGTTCCAGAGCTAATTTTCCATTGCTCTTGGTATTTACTTTGATTCTGTTTTTCCCATCGTGGCCTAGTGGTTAAATAGCTAGCACACTGTATTAAAATACTTCAATATAAATGTCCTTAATATAAACACAAATATGAATGTTGCTAAGCATTAAAAGCTACCCTGTTTTGGGTTTGTTTACTTTTTCCCGTCAGAGTGGGGAGGTTGGTGTAGACTGCTGTTGGCAGTGGAGCCTCGGGCCAGTTCAGAGTTGAGTTAAGGTCAATCCTCCTGCCTAATTATGGTCCATTAACCTTTGGTGTTGTTCTTACCTCCAGCCCCAACATAGGCCTCGACCCGTATTCCACTTCAGTCCCCCCATTCCCCTCTTAAACCTCTACTCTGACCCCCCACTAGAACCCAAATACTACTTCTTCCCTGACTGAGACTTTTGAGGGTCAAAGGATGATGTCCTCCCTCTCAGACGAGATGTTCTATACAAACAGATGTTAACAGATGTTCCAGCTGTTAATGTATGATATGGTTCAGTAATGAAATTACTATCGTGGTTATCTTGTCTCTCTTACTTCTCTCTCTATTTTACACTCTTCTTTCTCCCTCGCTCTCTCTAACTCACTCGTCCTCTCTCTTTCTCTCTCTCTCTTTCTCTTGCGTTCGTTCCGTCATTATCATGACTAATACTTCCACCAGTGACTTGACTCATTATGGATATGCCATACAGCTCGTGGCCTTGGATAAATGTGTGAACGTTATGTACATAGGACTACACACATATATATATATATAGCTCAACAGCTCAGTTTCCTCCATCGATTGCAGGCAGAACAGAAACAATGGCATCACATTATTCATCAGGCTTTAATTAGGCACCTTCCGGCAGCAGCCCTACTGGTGGTCATGTGTGGTCAGCAGAGACTATGGAACTAGTCTATATTCTTTCAACGCAACCTCCAAAGCAAATGGAGAACTTTGCCATAACTGCAGGCAACACCTATTATGGAGTGTGGTTTCCATTGTAATTATGGAGTGTGGTGCTGTCTGGAGTTTGGAATGCTTTCTTTCTGAGTAAAGTGTAAGGTGACTACCTACATACTGAATTTAAATATAACATCATTATATAATAAAGCTCATGTAAATTTGTCCTGAGCTCATGTTCAAGGACAATGATCATGATGTGACAAGAGAGCAAATGTCCATAAAGGCAGAGAGCCTGAAAGAGGCTGGACACATTTTAGTAGCTCATCCAAACTTGACCTCTGGTCCTCTCTTTAAAACCACAATGTTTCACTGAACAGTTTTCAACCGGACCGATTCCTCTAACACCCACACAGCTTCTATGAGCCTCAGTGCAAAATGCCAAACACAGTCACTTCTCTGTCTTTGAGCAATGAACATTTCCTCCCTGACCGCAATGTGGTTTTGTCCCTGGCAATTCACAGCAAAGCACTGTATTATTTTCCTATTACATTAATGACATACTTATCTGCTAACAAGTGATGTGGTGTTCCACAACACCGTTGCTGAAGCTCACTCAGTGAGCTAGTTCTTTTGGCTGTGACTTCCTCCGCTCTCTTTTCTCCTTTTTCTTTTTCTCTCCTCTTTTTTCGCTTTCCCTTTTTACAGTATAACGAAAACTATAAAATAAGTGACACATGTCTTATTTTGCATTAACAGAGACGTATCAACAAATCTAATCAACTTGTAAGCATTGCATCCAGTCCATAATGTTGGCTCGCTATTTCGGGGTTTAAGTCTAAGTGAGTCTAAGTTTGCTGAGTCACAGGCAGCACTGTCCAGAAATGTTCCATAAACATGAGCAGATACTGTAGGAAAGGTCATAATATCTGAAATAAGTTGTGTGTTTAGACATTTTTACAAATTATACAAATGATTTAAAAATGAAAAGATGAAATGTCTTGAGTCAATAAGTATTCAACCCGTTTGTTATAGCAAGCCTAAATAAGTTCAGAAGTAAAAATGTACTTAACAAGTCACATAAACAATTGCATGAACTCTGTGTACAATAATAGTGTTTAACATAATTTTTTTAATGAGTACCTCATCTCTGTACCCCACACATACAATTATCTGTAAGGTCCCTCAGTCGAGCAGTGAATTTCAAACACAGATTCAACCACAAAGACAAGGGAGGTTTTCCAATGCCTCACAATTAATGGCACCTATTGGTAGATGGTTAAAAATAAAATAAAAAGCAGACATTGAATATCCCTTTGAGCATGGTAAAGTTATTAATTACTCTTTGGATTGTGAATCAATACACCCAGTGACTACAAAGATACATGCGTCCTTCCTAACTCAGTTGCCGGAGAGGAAGGACACTGCTCAGGGATTTCACCATGAGGGCAATGGTGACTTTACAACTCTGTGACAGGATAAAACTGAGGATGTATCAACAACATTGTAGTTACTCCACAATAAGAACCGAAATGACATAGTGAAAAGAAGGAATCCTGTACAGAATAAAAATATTCCAAAACATGCATCCTGTTTGCAATAAAGCACTAAAGTAGAACTGCAAAAAATGTGGCAAAGAAATTAACTGTATGTCCTGTTTTACAAAGCGTTATGTTTGGGGAAAATCCAAGGCAACACATCACTGAGCACCACTCTTCATATTTTCAAGCATATTGGATGCTGCATCATGTTATGGATATGCTTGTCATCGACAAGGTCTAGGGGAGGTTTTAAGGATAAAAATGAACGGAAAAGAGTTAAGCACATGAAAATCCTTGAGGAAAACATCTACCCGTAGAGAACAGGCTACTCAGATGAATGGTGCTCATTTAATAAAGTTAGACCAAAGTTGAGTCAATGTATGCAAGGTCACATAATGATAGTATTCTACATAACATAACCAAATATAATAGCATAGTATAACGTTACTGTAAGACAAAAACACCACCGCAATTTTCTTTCATGTGGCCAAAAGTAGGCTATGCTACAGTTTGTCAGTGATGTAAAGTACTTAAGTACAAATACTTTAGAGTACTACTTAAGTAGTTTTTTGGGGTATCTGTACTTTAATTTACTATTTATATTTTTGATTACTTTTACTTTACTACATTCATGAAGAAAATAATGTACTTTTTACTCTTTACACTTTCCCTGACACCCAAAAGTAAGTTAAATTTTGAATGCTTAGCTGGACAGGAAAATTCTCAAATGCACGCACTTATCAAGAGAACATCCCTGCTCATCCCTACTGCCTCTGATTTGGCGGACTCACTAAACACAAATGCTTCATTTGTAAATTATGTCAGTGTTGGAGTGTGCCTCTGACTATCCGTAAATTTAAAAAACAAGAAAATCATGCCGTCTGGTTTGTCTAATATATATTTTTATACCTAAGTATATTTAAAATCAAATACCTTTAGATTTTTACTCAAGTAGTATTTTACTGGGTGACTTTCACTTTTACTTGAGTCATTTTCTGTTAAGGTATCTTTACTTTTACTCAAGTATGACAATTGGGTAATTTTTCCACCACTGCAGGTTTGTTAACACCACCTGCTCTAAAATTCGCCCACTGTACAGTACATGATTCCAAACAACATTGTAGGCTACTTTGAAACAACAGTGTATAACTCAAGAAGATCTAAATTCCTATCCCCATGAAACTGATTGAGATCAAATGATTGGTATGCAGATGCTGCATGGATGTTTCATGGTCAAACTTGAAGACTTATCTTTCATATCTTTTGAATGAGGTGGTGTTTTTGTCTTACAGCAAAGTTATACTATGCTATTACATTCAGTTCTGTTATGTAGAATACTATCATTATGTGATCTTGCAGACAGCTTTGGTCTAACTTTATTAAACAAGGACCATTCGCCTGAGTAGCCTGTCCTCACCGCATAAAGTAGAGAACATACACATGCGCAGTACATGATCGGCACATGTGCAGAAGCTTCACGATATTTAGTCTGCCAGAACTGTACCGATTACCTAAAGAATAAATATTGCATTTATAATAACAATTAGCAAAAACGTTTTCTCTCTTGCTTCAGAGGATTTGCTTTGATTTTGTTGCCTGTATGCGTTAAGTGTAGCCTTTTTATTTGAATATTCACAAATACAGTAAGTGAACTGCTACTGTATGTTATCCAGCATTTTTACGGTAATATTCCAAAATACACAAAACATTTCCCCGAAGTATACATTTTTCCCACAATGCAATGTAATGTATTGTAATCTACTGTATTCAGTTTATAAATATGTTACTGCTGATTATACAGTAATTAACCATGACATTAACAGGATTTGTTTTACAGTGTACTGTACTTACAAACATCTGTGCTAATAGGCTATTAAAAGTATGCTGAAATCGCCAAGCAGCCATTTCCTGGTTGCTAAAATTCAAATAGTTCACCTAATTTCAGTTTATTTAACAAACAAGCAAGTGTAGAGTAGTGTAGAGAATCTTTGTACCATCTAAACCGCTGTGAAATATATTTTCCATAACCAAAAATATTATATTTTCAGCTGTTTGAAGCTGGTGTACTAAACCGAAAGTAAAAGATGCAAAAACGAAACTTAAGAACGGAAAGCTTAGAAATAGGGCACGTGGAACATATCTACTGCTTCTTAAACTTGCTTTCAATGAGAATGACAGATCTATGACACACATTTCTGTGTGAATTTGGTTGGGTCGCCCAAAAAAATACATGATTGCAGACATAAACCCTTGCAATTAACTCACACGAGACTTCTCCTTTAAGACCTTTTAAGACCCCTCAAGACGCAGTAGCCCAGTCAGTCCTTTTTATATAGGCCCTGCCTTCAGGGGGCGGGAGAGATACTGTACAAACTAGGAAATCAGCTCTCCTGTCCCGTGCGGTAGCGGCGTAATCAGGAGGGAACAGGGCTGACGCGCACCGCGCCACAGAGAGCTTTGGATATTGATAAGCCTGTGACGAAGGAGCGGACAGCAAACTCCCATTGTATGCTACCACACTTGTGCTGCGCTTAGAGGCGCACCGTGCGTTATAAGGAGAGAATAACCTCATGTAGGCTACAACGCGTGGAAAAGGAACATAAAAAGGGATTTTAATCAACTTGAAAAGTTTTGATGTCTCGAGGGATAACCTAGCATTAGCCTATATTAATGTGTAGCCTATAAATAACATTTTACTATTCTAGTCTATAATATTGTTTGGAAGCTTTGTTTTATGTATGCAAGTAATTTAAATTGGTCAGAAGATATTTTTCTCATTACATTGATAATTTTTTTAGGATAATGTAAGAGGTCTATTTTAAAGCCATAGGCTAAAACATTCGATGTTTTAATTTCACACTATAACTTTTAATGACTCGAGTTGTGTGATACCAAACTATCTGAGACTATCGTCCCGACCGCAGGAGATTGTGTTTGGAACACACCACCAACAGTTCCTTGGGGATTTAACACATCAATTCAAGATGGACCAAATCATCTTTAAAAAAGTCGCCTTACTCCCCTAGTCCCCTGACAGTGGAATTTCGAGCTCGGTGGACGTTCGGCGTGGGAAGCGTATCATTGAGTAGGCAACAATTGCTAATTGACTGGATACTTTGCTGAGACAAGCGTGGTTGTCCGTCCGCTCGCAACGCCAGGAGTTCCAATTCCACAGAGCGAGCCGCTGTCCCTGCGCTTAGTGCTGAGGGAGAGACTCGTGCTGTTTCCATAAATGCTTGGTCTATCGCGGAGAATCCAGCCTGGGCAGCAAGATGAGCTCGTGGGTTTGGGTTCAGCTGCTCGCGTTGTTTGCGACATGTCTGCGGTCGGGCAGCGCAGAGGTATGTGACGGAGTCAATTAATTAAAATGTAGGTCTAATTGCCCTTTCAACGGTTCGTTGCCAAATATATGTTTATCTGTTTAGCTCATTTTAAAGGCTAAGTTGATTTTCTTTGTTTCATTTCACTGTGAATTTTAACATTAGGGACCATTATTGAGCATATTTGACACCAGGCCCCAATTATAGACCATTGTTGAATTTCAGGATCATTGTATTTTAACAACGTTTGCACTGGGGCTTGTGTGCTCTCTAAACAAAAAGGCACCAACTTGTTACATTCAATATTGTTTTGTACAAAATAAATGTGAACCAGGCCCCTCACCCCTCCACTTATTGTATGGCTGTGGCCTACAACCACATGTGCAATTATGAGTAATTATGAAGTATATAGTAATTAAGCTGTGTCTTGCAAGTTAAACTGCTCCTCATCTAAACCACACCTTATGACAGCTCATCTCATGGCTTTAATGGTTCTATATAAAATACATTTGAAACAGTCCTGAGTTTCACTTCAGGCTGTGAGGGCCTCGTGGTGAGGACATCCGATTGGGCCCTGCTTGGCAAGGTAACCATAGGACAGTTACAGCACATGGCAGACCCGTCTACAGAACATCAACTTCTTATAGTCCAGAATCCCAAAGTGAAAATAGCAATCTTTCTCCATTAACATGCATTTTCCTTTGGTACGCTTGGGACACATGCTCTGATGATGCACTCATTTGTTGGGCCCCATAACTCCGCGATGCTTGTCCACATGCTCATGATCAACATGGGCCCCTCTCCAGATGTCTAAACTCATAAACCTGTCGATAAACACCATATGAGTGGAAGGTGGAGGCCATGTAACATCTCACCAGACCCATCATGAAACATGCCTGGGAGCGAAGCAAGACCGTGTGTGTGTTTGTGTGTGTGTCCACAGGATATTTGACGGGCTAGCAGTAGGATGAGCGCTTGTCACAGCAACACAACTATAAATCATTCTAATCATGTGATGACTGACTATTGTCTTGAATCATGGCATTGAGGTCCTTAATACACATGATGACAGTTAAAAAAGAATAGGAAAAAATGTTTAGCTCAAGGAGAGAGGGGCCTCGTCTTGACCGCTAGAGTCGATTCTATGTACTTTGTATCGTAGCATACACAGCAAGTATCCTAAAAGTTCCTTCCCCAGGATACATCCTGCATATGACATATGTCAAGTGCATGGTGAATTATACCATGGTGAGTCCTGTCCCCTTATGGTTTCTATCTTTAAGAGAGGCGATAATTTAAGTATGAGGGTCTCATTTTGATAGGCTTGAAAAGAGGCCAAAGAGGCCTTAACTTGAATATGATAATATACACCGAGTGTACAAAACACTAAGGACACCTGCTCTTTCCGTTACATAGACGAATCCAGGTGAAAGCTATACTCCCTTATTGATGTCACTTGTTAAATCGATTTCAATCAGTGTAGATGAAGGGGAGGAAACAGGTTAAAGAAGGATTTTTAAGCCTTGAGACAATTGAGACCTGGATTGTGTATATGTGCCATTCAGAGAGTGAATGGACGATACAAAATATTTAAGTGCCTTTGAACGGGGTATGTTAGTAGGTGCCAGGAGCACTGGTTTGTGTCAAGAACTGCAACTCTGCTGGGTTTTTCACACGTTTAGAGTGTGTATCAATAATGGTCCCCCACCCAAGGACATCCAGCCAACTTCACGACTGTGGGAAGCATTGGAGTCAACATGGGCCATTATCCCTGTGGAACGCTTTCGACACATTGTAGAGTCCATGGCCCACCGAATTGAGGCTGTTCTGAGGGCAAAAGACGGGAGGGGGTGGGGGGTGCAACTCAATGTTAGGAAGGTGTTCTTAATGTTTTGTACACTCAGTGTATATGCCATTTTGCGGACACCTTTATCCAAAGCAACTTACAGTCATGCGTGCATAAATTTGCCATACTACTGGTCCCAAGAATTGAACCGACTATCCTGGCATTGTAAGCACTATACTCTACCAGCTGAGCTACATTGGACCATCTTTGTGACATTCACAGGAATTGGCAGTAGTGGCTGTGGGAAGGGACTGTAGTGAAACGAAGCTCTGACTATGTGGGTCATGACAATATACACACACACAGTCTTCAGTTATGGGAAATGAATGTTTAAACAGGGTGAAATTCGGCGCACCCCTTCTTTGCTGGGTTTCCTTGAATGCCATTCAGTTGCTTTCATGCTATCAGATCTATGACTTCCTCTAGTGTGTCTTTTTCCCAGAGCTGCCAGTGGTGTGTGTCGTCCACCACATCTGTCATGTCAAAGACTAGGCTTTTGGAGGCAGCCTCGGAGGGACGCAAATAAACATCCCAAATCATATGAATTGCCCTAAGGACAGGTTGTTGGAGGTGGCAGTAAGGATTGATGAGAAAGTATTGTTAGGAATAGTTGAAGTAGTTCTCTGTCAGCTATACATCCTCCCATCCAGTGGTGTATTAGTGTACATGCCTGTAGCTAGTTATCATAAGAGGTGTCTTTGAGGTATACCCTCAGGGAATTCCCTCAATCAACTATATCAATCAAATGTATTTAAAAAGCCCTTTTTACATCAGCCAATGTCACAAAGTGATGTACAGAAACCCAGCCTAAAACCCCAAACAGCAAGCAATGCAGATGTAGAAGCACGGTGGCTTGGAAAAACTCCCTAGAAAGGCAGGAACCTAGGAAGAAACCTAGAGAGGAACCAGGCTCTGAGGGGTGGCCAGTCCTCTTCTGGCTGTGCCGGGTGGAGATTATAAGTTACAACAGTACATGGCCAAGATGTTCAAACGTTCATAGTTGACCAGCAGGGTCAAATAATAATACTCACAGTGGTTGTAGAGGGTGCAACAGGTCAGCACCTCAGGAGTAAATGTCTGTTGGCTTTTCATAGCCGATCATTCAGAGTTAGAGACAGCAGGTGCGATAGAGAGAGAGTCGAAAACAGCAGGCCCGAGACAAGGTAGCAAGTCCGGTGAACAGGTCAGGGTTCCATAGCCGCAGGCAGAAGAGTTGAAACAGGAGCAGCAGCAGGTGGACTGGGGACAGCAAGGAGTCATCAGGCCAGGTAGTCCTGAGGCACTGTCCTCTGAGAGAAGAGAGAGAGAGAGAGAGAGTTAGAGGGAACATACTTAAATTCACAAAGGACACCGGATAAGACAGGAGAAATACTCCAGATATAACAGACTGATCCTAGCCACCCAACACATAAACTATTGCAGCATAAATACTGGAGGCTGAGACAGGAGGGCTCGGGAGACACTGTGGCCCCGTCCAATAATACCCCCGGACAGGGCCAACCAGGCAGGATATAACCCCACCCACTTTGCCAAAGCACAGCCCCCACACCACTAGAGGGATATCTTCAAACCACCAACTTACTACCCTGAGACAAGGGCTAGTACAACCCACAAAGATCTCCCCCACGGCACAACCCAAGGGGGGCACCAACCCGGACAGGAAGATCACGTCAGTGACTCAACCCACTCAAGTGGGTTACTACCCACCACTGCGACCTGTATGCTCTCGTTGGCTGGCCCCCACTACATATTCGTCGCCAAACCCACTGGCTCCAGGTCATCTATAAGTCTTTGCTAGGTAAAGCCCCGCCTTATCTCAGCTCAATGGTCACCATAGCAACACCCACCAGTAGCACGCGCTCCAGCAGGTATATTTCACTGGTCATCCCCAAAGCCAACACTCCCTTTGGCCGCCTTTCCTTCCAGTTCTCTGCTGCCAATGACTGGAACGAATTGCAAAAATCACTGAAACTGAAGTCTTATATCTCCCTCTCTAACTTTAAGCATCAGCTGTCAGCGCAGCTTACCGATCACTGTACCTGTACACAGCCAATCTGTAAATAGCACACCCAACTACCTCATCCCCATATTGTTATTTATCCTCTTGCTCTTTTGCACCCAAGTATCTCTACTTGCACATCATCATCTGCACATCTATCACTCCAGTGTTAATGCTAATTTGTAATTATTTCACCACTATGGCCTATTTATTGCCTTACCTCCCTACTCCTCTACATTTGCACACACTGTACATAAATGTTTCTATTGTGTTATTGACTGTACGTTTGTTTATGTGTAACTCTGTGTTGTTGTTTTTGTCACACTGCTTTGCTTTATCTTGGCCAGGTCGCAGTTGTAAATGAGAACTTGTTCTCAACTGGCCTACCTGGTTAAATAAAGGTGAAATAAAATAAAGTGACGCACCCCTCCTAGGGACTGCATGGAAGAGCACCAGTAAGCCAGTGGCTCAGCCCCCGTAATAGGGTATGAGGCAGAGAATCTCAGTGGAGAGAGGGGAACTGGCCAGGCAGAGACAGCGAGGGCGGTTCGTTGCTCCAGTGCTTTCACCTTCACACCCCTGGGCCAGACTACACTCAATCATAGGACCTCCTGAAGAGATGAGTCTTCAATAAAGACTTAAAGGTCGAGACCGAGTCTGCATCTCTCACTTGTATAGGCAGACCATTCTAAAAATGGAGCTCTATAGGAGAAAGCCCTGCCTCCAGCTGTTTGCTTAGAAATTCTAGGGACAGTAAGGAGGCCTGCGTCTTGTGACTGTAGCGTACGTGTAGGTATGTACGGCAGGACCAACTCGGAAAGATAGGTAGGAGCAAGCCCATGTAACGCTTTGTAGGTTAACAGTAAAACCTTGAAATCAGCCCTTGCCTTAACAGGAAGCCAGTGTAGGGAGGCTAGCACTGGAGTAATATGATCACATTTTTTGGTTCTAGTCAGGATTCTAGCAGCCGTATTTAGCACTAACTAAAGTTTATTTAATGCTTTATCCGGGTAGCCGGAAAGTAGAGCATTGCAGTAGTCTAGCCTAGAAGTAACAAAAGCATGGATAAATTTTTCTGCATCATTTTTGGACAGAACATTTCTGATTTTTGCAATGTTACGTAGATGGAAAAAAGCTGTCCTTGAAACAGTCTTGATATGTTCGTCAAAAGAGAGATCAGGGTCCAGAGTAACGCCGAGGTCCTTCACAGTTTTATTTGAGACGACTTTACAACCATCAAGATTAATTGTCAGATTCAACAGAAGATCTCTTTGTTTCTTGGGACCTAGAACAAGCATCTCTGTTTTGTCCGAGCCATCCACTTCCTTATGTCTGAAACACAGGCTTCTAGCGAGGGCAATTTTGGGGCTTCACCATGTTTCATTGAAATGTACAGCTGTGTGTCATCCGCATAGCAGTGAAACGTAACTCTATGTTTTCGAATGACATCCCCAAGAGGTAAACTATATAGTGAAAACAATAGTGGTCCTAAAACGGAACCTTGAGGAACACCGAAATGTACAGTTGATTTGTCAGAGGACAAACCATTCACAGAGACAAACTGATATCTTTCTGACAGATAAGATCTAAACCAGGCCAGAACTTGTCCGTGTAGACCACTTTGGGTTTCCAATCTCTCCAAAAGAATGTGGTGATCGATGGTCTAGTAGCACGAGGACAGATGCAGAGCCTCGGTCTGACGCCATTAAAAAGTCATTTACCACCTTCACAAGTGCAGTCTCAGTGCTATGATGGGGTCTAAAACCAGACTGAAGCATTTCGTATACATTGTTTGTCTTCAGGAAGGCAGTGAGTTGCTGCGCAACAGCTTTTTCTAAAAATGTTGAGAGGAATGGAAGATTCGATATAGGCCTATAGTTTTTTATATTTTCTGGGTCATGGTTTGTCTTTTTCAAGAGAGGCTCAATTACTGCCACTTTTAGTGAGTTTGGTACACATCCGGTGGATAGAGAGCCGTTTATTATGTTCAACATAGGAGGGCCAAGCACATGAAGCAGCTCTTTAAGTAGTTTAGTTGGAATAGGGTCCAGTATGCAGCTTGAAGGTTTAGAGGCCATGATTATTTTCATCATTGTGTCAAGAGATATAGTACTAAAACACTTAAGTGTCTCTCTTGATCCTAGGTCCTGGCAGAGTTGTACAGACTCAGGACAGCTGAGCTTTGGAGGAATACGCAGATTTAAAGAGGAGTCCGTAGTTTGCTTTCTAATGATCATGATCTTTTCCTCAAAGAAGTTCATGAATTTATTACTGCTGAAGTGAAAGCCATCCTCACTTGGGGAATGCTGTTTTTTAGTTAGCTTTGCGACAGTATCAAAAATACATTTTGGATTGTTTTCCTCAATTAAGTTGGAAAAATAGGATGATCGAGCAGCAGTGAGGGCTCTTCGATACTGCACGGTACTGTCTTTCCAAGCTTGTCGGAAGACTTCCAGTTTGGTGTGGCGCCATTTCCGTTCCAATTTTCTGGAAGCTTGCTTCAGAGCTCGGGTATTTTCTGTATACCAGGGAGCTAGTTTCTTATGACAAATGCTTTTAGTTTTTAGGGTTGCAACTGCATCTAGGGTATTGCGCAAGGTTAATTGAGTTCCTCAGTTAGGTGGTTAACTGATTTTTGTCCTCTGACAAAAATCAGAGGGTCACGTAAAATCACCAAAAATTAGAATATTATCTGCTATGACTACAAGGTCCGATAGGAATTCAGGGAACTCAGTGAGGAACACTGTATATGGCCCAGGAGGCCTGTAAACAGTAGCTATAAAAAGTGATTGAGTAGGCTGCATAGATTTCATGACTAGAAGCTCAAAAGACGAAAACTTCTTTTTTTTTTTGTAAATTGAAATTTTTGCGGGATGCACGGGGGATATGGTCACTAGTGTAACCAGGAGGTGAGGCCTCATTTAACACAGTAAATTCATCAGGCTTAAGCCATGTTTCAGTCAGGCCAATCACATCAAGATTATGATCAGTGATTAGTTCATTGACTATAACTGCCTTTGAAGTGAGAGATCTAACATTAAGTAGCCCTATTTTGAGATGTGAGACATCACAATCTCTTTTAATAATGACAGGAATGGAGGAGGTCTTTGTTCCAGTGAGATTGCTAGAGCGAACACCGCCATGTTTAGTTTTGCCCATCCTAGATTGAGGCACAGACACAGTCTCAATGGGGATAGCTGAGCTGACTACACTGACTGTGCTGGTGGCAGACTCCACTAAGCTGGCAGGCTGGCTAACAGCCTGCTGCCTGACCTGCACCCTATCTCATTGTGGAGCTTGAGGAGTTAGAGCCCTTTCTATGTTCATAGATAAGATGAGAGCACCCCTCTAGCTAGGATGGAGTCCGTCACTCCTCAGCAGGCCAGGTTTGGTCCTGTTTGTGGGTGAGTCCCAGAAAGAGGGCCAATTATCTACAAATTCTATATTTTGGGAGGGGCAGAAAACAGTTTTCAACCAGCGATTGAGTTGTGAGACTCTGCTGTAGAGCTCATCACTCCCCCTAACTGGGAGGGGGCCAGAGACAATTACTCGATGCCAACATCTTTCTAGCTGATTTACACGCTGAAGCTATGTTGCGCTTGGTGACCTCTGACTGTTTCATCCTAACATTGTTGGTGCCGACGTGAATAACAATATCCCTATACTCTCTACACTCATCAGTTTTAGCCTTAGCCAGCCCCATCTTCAGATTAGCCTTAACGTTGGTAGCCCTGCCCCCTGGTAAACAGTGTATGATCGCTGGATGATTCTTTTTAAGTCTAATACTGCAGGTAATGGAGTCGCCAATGACTAGGGTTTTCAATTTGTCAGAGCTAAATGATGGGAGGCTTCGGCGTCTCAGACCCCGTAACGGGTGGAGGAGAGACCAGAGAAGGCTCGGCCTCTGACTCCGACTCGTTGCTTAATAGGGAGAACCGGTTGAAAGTTTCTGTCGGCTGAATGAGCGACACCGGTTGAGCATTCCTACAGCATTTCCTTCCAGAAGCCATGAGATAATTGCCCGGCTGCAGGGACTGTGCGAGGGGATATATACTACTATCTGTACTTATTGGTGGCACAGACACTGTTTCATCCTTTCCTACACTTAAATTACCCTTGCCTAACGATTGCGTCTGAAGCTGGCCTTGCAGCACGGCTATCCTCACTATAAGGTTCTCCTGTATATTATGAGTACAGCGACTGCAATTAGAAGGCATAATGTTAACGTTACTACTTAGCTTCGGCTGGTGGAGGTCGTGTAGAACCATGTCCAGATAAAGCATCCAGGGTGAAAAAGTTGAATAAAAAAAGTCAAGCGAGGGAAAAAATAAATATATTAAACAAGAATTAAAAAGTAAAAACAACAAACCGCATAGGAGCACGTAAACAAGTCCACAAGTGTGTCCCGGAAATGAAATAGATTCATGCGTCCTAACTCAGTTGCCGGAGAGAAAGGAAACCGTTCGGTCATGTATATATATCCCACAGAATGGAGTCTAGCTGTATAATGTAATGTCTGAATATGTTTGTGTGTGTTCCTATAAACATATGCATAAACCATGTGCTCCTAGGCATGGTTTTAGGGATTGCATGTGAGAATGTGCAGTGCGCACATGTTCACCCGTATGTGTGTGTGTGTGTGTGCGTATGTGCATTTGTGTGTGTGTGTGTGTGTGTGTGTACACTCGCATGCTGGCAGGCAGCAAAACTAGACCCATAATTATGTATCATTACTCCTCACCTCTCTACTCCTATAGCCTGTACCTGGCATTCCTCAGCTCAACCCACTTCCCATGAAACATCCATCACTTGGGCTTTTCCCAGATGGCACTGTATTCCCTGTTTAGTGCACTACTTTTGACCAAGCCCCGATAGGGGTCTGGTCAAAATCAGTGCACTACAGTATGTATGAAATACGATGCCAGTTGAGATGCAACCTGGGTCTGTCTCTGTTCCCATCTGTATTCAGAGAGACGGAGATCTACTGTATGAACGCTCTAAAATAATTGCCTGTTTCAGCCTGTGTCATCAGCAGAATGACCGTAGATTTTTGAAGACACTGACTGTTCCAGAACTTCCAGATGTGACTCAGTCAGATGCTGATTTGTGTGTGTGTGCGTGTGCGTGTGTGTGCGTGTGATTTAGAGTTCTGATTTAGAGTTCACCAAATTAGGACCAGAGTAACTCCTGGATTCCTACGGTATTATAGGGTAAATGTTATGATTTTCTGTTTACGTCAGGTTTGTTTAGCAGTTGCAGGGGGGTAAAGTGTTTATTTCATTTTTCCTGCTCAGACACAAATCGCCATGACAGTGGCCACCCTATGAACAAAGGCCCAGACCATAGTGTGCAGCCAGCACAATTTGAATGCGCCCCAAATGGCACCCTATTCACTTTAGAGGGCACTACTTTTGACCAGGGCCCATATGGCACTGGTCAAAAGTAGTGCGCTAAGGAATTAGGTCCTTTTAGGGCCTCAGCCTTAGACTGGGGCCAAGGAGAGGAAATCACTGGGATGGCTCCTCAGGGGCATCACTACATAAATAGAGATGTTAATTTAACTCATGGCATTTTCCTTTTGTATGACTTGACTTTGTGCAGTGCCCAACAACAATGGGGAAAAGTCAATGGTATGTACATGAATAGTGTGTGAATGCCGTTCACGGATGGCTTCTTCCTCCTCAAGGCGCTCCCCAAAGGGCTTCGGCTTATTCTCACAAGAAACTGAATGGATTAATGTAACAGACTGAGGTCGTTCGGCTTGTGTTAGCTCCCTGAATTAATGCCTAGACATTAGCTCAGCAGGCTAACCCAGTTTTGTGGTGTGCAGGAGACCCGGGATTCGAACCCAATAGGTCAAACAGTGGTAGACCCAGCTAGCAAGAGTTAATATCTCCATAGATGCAACTTTTTCTCCATTCTTCATCCATCCCTCCATTATTCCCCCTGATGTCCATCTCTCTGTTCTGATCCACCTCTCCTCCTCCTCCTCCTCTCAAACACTCCATCCCCCACTACTTCCTGAACCCTTCCTGACTCCTGTGACCCCTAAGTATTAGCAGATGAGGTGACACAAGGCCAATAGTCATTCACCCCCTCTTAGTGGCCATTGTGAATCCAAGCAGCCATTTCCTTCATCCTCTTGTTTCATTAATGATTAGGGGGGTAAGTCGGGTTACCCCCTAACCAGAGAAAATGTATGGAGTAAAAAGCACATTATTTTCTTTAGGAATGTAGTGAAGTAATGGGACTCGGAATGGGATATGGGACTCCCAATCACGGCCGGCTGTGATACAGCCTATATTCAAACCAGGGTGTCTGTAGTGACGCCTTTCGCACTTAGATGCAGTGCCTTAGACCGCTGAGCCACTTGTACCACTGCTGTTGTCCCTTTGCTTCCATATCTATACAGAATAAATTGGGAAGCTGAGAAAATATCTGATTGGGGAGAATATAGTTTTATTCCTGTCTTATCTCTTTTTCTCAGGGGGATCCTCTCCCTCCAGGTTTGATGGAGCTGGTTAGGAGCAACCCTATCTCTTCCATAGAGGACCTGCAGCTGCTGCTGCTCAGTGACTCCATAGGTAAATATCTCTAACGTTGTACTATACTGATACTCATCAACATGCATATGCCATTTAGCAGAATCCGTTTACAAAGAGACCTACCGTCATAGGTGCATATCTTTTAACGTATGGGTGGCCCCGGGATTCAAACCCACATCCTGGCTTCCGAAGCCTAATACTCTATCAACTGAGCCATACAGGACCACAAGCCAGCCAGACACACTGGTCACGCCAAGAGATGGAGGCTCTCTCAGACTAACTAACCCGACCAACAGAGACTGAGGGAAAAATAATGAAAACTTTGTCACATGATTCCCAGATTTCATTCCCAACAGGGACAGGCGAACATCACACACAGTAAATACCACAAACAGAATCTCACAGACGGACTAACAGACAAGCCGTCAGACCCACAGCGGCACAGAGGGCAGAAAGACTTCTTAAATAGACACACATATTGCCCAGATTTTATTCCCATCATTGAATAGCAAACATCACGCAGGGTAAACAGTATATACAAACTCAACGAGATAAGAGAAGCAAAGAGTGAAGTATTCCATGTCTCAAGGTACAAAAACATACAAACATGAGGTTATGACAGAAACAAATTCCCACACAAACAGACATATATTACGGGGATGTTAAACATAAACAATGGTTCAAAGTCTCTCATAAACACACACATGCACCATACAACCATACACAGGTAAACACACAGACCACACGCACACGCACACACAGAGTAAAAGTCATAACAATAAACAATTGAAGTAATGAGCTGATTAGATCTGTAAACTAATATTGGAGTGTATTGTTTTTTTTCTCAGATGAGGATGTTTCGGATGATTTTTTGCCCAGTGGACAACACTCCAACAACAGTAGCAACCGACTACCAAGGAGTCTGGGTGAGTTTGCACCTTCCTCATATTTCTCTGACACTAGGCCATAATTCCACATATTTCCGTCACTCATGTTGACTTGGGTGGTTTTGGACAGCTGTATCTAATCCAAACTGAGTTGCGTGATGCATGTTTTGGTAAAGAAACATCTAAAGTATGTCACCGATTCATTAGTTATTTGCTGAACAAACACAAATACGACTTGCGACTCCAAGTTACACTCCAAATAGTTCAGCTGCAGCACATACAGTATGGAAACTCATGCATACACCGTTTCAATAGCATGTGATTTCTTCAAACAGCATAAGTAATATACCTTCAGTATAATTAGTGTAAACTAATTATACTGAACTACATTTAAACTACATTTTGAGGCCTATGTGCTGGCTGTTTTGTAGACACTGAGCAGTGTAGAGGGTATGCGTTTAACATTAAGCCTGAGGCTAACTCCAGCACATTTACAATGATGTGTCTGATATGTTGATTCATGTACACTGTCCCATCTTATGAAACCTGTAAGTTATACGTGACTTAAAAAAAATAAAAACGTTTTAAATGGTCTGTTTGTCTGTCTGTCTTTGTTGCCTCAGACGCCCAGCCGGCTCAGCAGGCACTATGTAAGGTGAGGACAGAGGTGATGGAGGTGACCCGTGCCATGTTGGACCGTAGCAACGCCAACTTCATGTTGTGGCCTCCCTGTGTGGAGGTACAGCGATGCTCCGGCTGCTGCAACACCAAGACGCTGCAGTGTGTCCCCGTGCTGACGCACACCAGGCACCTACAGGTACATATACACCACCCCCATCTCAACCCCTGTCCTCTTCCCTGAAACTCTTGCCCAGGTTGTTTCTGTAGAGAATGTTCACAGCTAACCTAGGCCTACCTGGTCAAATAAAGGGCTAGTCATTTTGAATTCTAATCTCCTCCACCTCCTCCTCACTAGGTGATGAAGATCCAGTACGTGGAGAAGCGGCCCAACTACTCCAAGGCAGTCGTCTCGGTCCACGACCACGTGGAGTGTCGCTGCCAGCCCGCCCCTCGCCCCCCGGCCGTCCCCAAGAAGAAGTCCACGCCCCGCAGACAGCAGAAAGACAACAAAGGAGAGGGGCATCCAGCCAAGGCCAGATCCAAGGAAGAGCTGCACCGCAGAGATGAACTGAAGCACAACCAGAGGATCCAGCTGGAAGACCTGCTGGACCAGCACTGGCACCCCAAGGACACCTCCACAGACGCAGGGGAGGGGAAAGGGGGCTATGGGCTGGACCATGACAAGATGGATCCTCAGTGGGTACTTAACGCTACCAGCCAGCTGGGAGCTAAGGAGTGGACCGAACGTCGACATCACGATGACATGGAGGAGGGGAGAGACAGTAGTAGTGTCAACGGCACTACAACCGCAATGGACATCGACATGGCACAACTTGATCACGAGAAGAGAGACGGGGTCGAGACACGAGGGGACACACTAGTTAACATTACTGAGGGTAATGTCAGTAGGGGAGATAGGCAGCAGGGAAGTCTGAGTCTCGGTGAGGAGGGAGACCAGGCGACACAGAGACAACCCACACAAACACAGAGTCCCTCGCTACGCACCGACACATCAAAGCAACAGCGACATGGGACCAACTCCTCCTCAGAGGAAACCAAAAGCAGAGAGGGAGCCAATCGAAGAACGGAACAGCGATTCCATCCTACGGAGGAAACCAATCAGAGGCCCGAGAGCAGATTCCCTCCCCTTGAGGAAGCCGATCAAAGACGTAAAGACAATGAGACCCCTGATTCCGAGAGGAGGCTCCAGCACGCGCTCCAACTGGAACAGGAGAAGCTGGAGGAGGAGAGGAAGGAGCTGTTGTTACTCCACAGGAGGCTGGACGATGAGAAGGAGCACCTGAGACGGGAGCAACAGAAACAACAGCAAGAAGAAGAGGAGCAGAAGTACCCTCGGCCTAATCATAAACATCATCAAACTCAAACCACCACACAAAGAACAGGTAGACAGAGAACAGTGTGAGCTAGCAAGTGTGTGTGGTGCGTGTCTGTGTGTCTATGTGTTTTGGACTTATGTTTCTCAGTTTAAATTGTATTCCAAACTGTATTCCTGTTCTCCCAGACGCAGTGTCGCCCACTTCGACGCGAGCGCCCTCAGACCTGGCTGGTCCCCGGCCACCTGCTCGGCCCGGCCCACCTAGGAAGAGAATGAGGAAGAACAACCGCAAGCGCATCAGCAAGGCTGCAATGAGAGCAATGCTAATGTAGAACAATCTCTCTGCAGGTAAGAGAGTTTCTATCCGTTCTAACATAAATACTTCCAAACCCATTCAAATACTTTCCAAGTACTTTCAAATACCAACACTTTAAAATACTTTTTTGGGGGAAATTATTTACAAACAGTTTTCAAATACTTTCCTAAGCCTTTAAGAAACTTTCCAAAGAAAAGTGTATATTCATATACAAAAACTACGAGCCTGGTCTAGAATGTAACCATTTTTTTTTTATTTTTTAAAAATCTGTTTCTCCTTCTTATCCAGGGAGTGATGCTCTCGGTCTTTGTTCTGGACAATCCAGTGGCGACAGCGAGCAGTTAATTCCTTTCTTATGAGTTAATATTCATGTGTCAGTAACCTGCCCATCCTGTGACCGTGAGGTATTCCCTAATAGTACTAATGATTGTCTGGTGAACCCAAAACAACCCTTGGACGGAAAGAAATATGGGACAAGAAGAACGGGATGTAAATACATACAAGGTTGAGGTGATCCATCAACATATCTCTGATCCATCAAAAGATGATCTCCTATTAACAACAAGATGTTCCCCCAGTCGGATCAAGAACATTGGAACGTTGGAACAGAACATTCAAACAACATTAGAACGTTGGAACAGATCATTGGAACAACATTAGGACTTTGGGAGATATCATTGGAACACTCGAAGAACGTTGGAACGTTCACAAGGATGTTGGACTGTTGCTGGACAGTGCTATTGGACCTCCCTCATGACTTTTCAACAGCGTAGTAAACCACTCCAGTCAGTAGAGATCAAGTCGGTTAAAAACTCTGCATGCTCACCCGAGGCATGGTTCATTACAACTCCCACGAAGTGGACTGATCACGCTTGTCAAGAAGACCAAGGAGAGAGAGAGCATTTTTATGTCAGTCCAAATCTCCCATTTCCCTATGAGCACAAGACGCTGAAAATACGTGTTTTTGGTTGAAAATATATTTCAAAAATACATATTTCAAAAATGTTGCTCACTGGGTTCTGACATGGGAGAAGACATTTTCTTTTTCCAACTAGAAAGATACACTGGTAGAGGACCGGGAAAATACCATGGCGAGCAGATATTACAGGGACAATGGGGAAGAAATGATGACATTTACATGAGCTAGGACTGTTGGAATGACTGGTAGTCTTGACTGATGCGAGCAGTATCCCTACAATGTACTTAAGCTGCTCTATATGTACTATTCCCACACTAAGGGAGGGCAATAGAACTACACAGCAAAGATATTACGTGTCTCAATAGTTACACAATGTAGAATCTCGTTTTCTATAAAGATATTTAATTGTATTTAAATTTGATCTGAAACACTGGAATTCCATCAACAACAATGCACAGGTTTGCCTTCTCATGTTCAGCTGAGGCTTCCGCACTTCTTTCGGAGAGTGTGATTAAAGATGCAAGGTGCTATACAGGGGTTGCATTACACCTTTATGTCTGTCTTTAACACGAATGATTCCTTATATCACAAAGGTCTCCTGTGTTCATTATCAATAGGATCACTGCATATGAAGTATTTTGGGGGGTTGAATATCGATCCCTCTTTCCGGTCTCAATATGATTTGAGCCGTCAGCCTTTGTGCACACAGACCGTGGTCTAGATTCAATCAGATCACGCGTTACACGATAGCGGACAGCCGCATAGCGGATGTTTTGGCGGTTTTAGAGGAGGATTGGAGCCATCAAATTGGCTCAAAGTCAGAAAATAAAGTGTAGTCCATATAGAAATAATTACGCTCAAATTAAAAACTCATTAAACATTAGGATTTCTATCATCCTAATCAAGGTGTAGATTTACAACTCACATTCCAGTGTTCCAACTTGTAAACAAGGCTGCAAAGCATTTCTGTTAATGAGACTCCAATGGCAATGTCAGACGCTTCAGACGCCAATGGCAATGTCCGCTTTAGGTATAATGCCGGGAGCCACTTACTGATTTGACAGCCCTAAATCGCCAAAACAACCGCTATGCGGATGTTGGCTAAAGCGAACGCGGATCTGATCGAATTGAGCCCAATGTAACTACAATGAAAAGCTTTGAAAAGGGAAAAGGTTTTGTCTGTTGCCTGTTATTCACTGTCTGTATGATAGACAAGTTATGGTAATGACTTTGTGTTGTTGTATAACGTTGTGTGTCAGTGTGGGTGTGTCTGTGCTCACGCGTGTGTACAATTTGCGCGCGTGTGCCCGTTTGAGTGTTAGAGTATATGTAAGTATGTGAACAGAATCATATTTATGCGTTTGATCACTAACACTCATAAATCCATAAGTCAGATCGTCCCTTATTCACAATGCTCATTGCTAACCAGTCCTTGTCTGCATAGGGAACAGTAGAGAATCAGACCTTGTGTATCCTGAGGCTGTGTGTTGCTTTATTTAATAAAGGCAGACAGACACAGCAAGGGTACTGGAATAGGCGCCATTGTCATTTTTAACACCGAGAATTATGCACTACCGAATACAGAAATTGGGGCTTCTCTCTATCTCTCTCTCTCTGTCAATTTGTGACAGCACACACAAACACGCCCCAGACTGAGACTGCAGTATTGTGACCCAGCTAAAGCAGGGATTGTGGAGAAATCATACAGTGGGACAGTAATCCTAGTTTTAACACCCTTTTGCTACAAAATGTTGACATTTAATATTGATTTACAGTAAGTTGTCCTAAAAAAAAAAAGGGTTCAAGCTTCGTTTATTAGTATCCTATGGATTTTACAAGGTCGTTTAGTAAAACTATTTGGTGAAAAATCTAACACTACAATTTGAAGAGAAGAAGTGCCCTGATAAAAGTGTCCGATATTAAAATCAGCATGGGTTAGATGTGTCAAGCAAAGAAGCTCAGTGCTTCTGTGTGGGCCACTGCAGGTCACCTTTCTGGTATAGTGAGCTCACTTCAAATAACCTAACTACCAGCCAAACTTATTTTAAATATTTAAAATGTGGCATAGTTCATAATGCCTTCTTTCAACTGTAATTAGTTATTGTCTGTTTTGTTTTGAGTTATGAAAAAATGAATGTTGTGATAATTGCCACTTAAATCTATTTTGATATGATTATAAAAAACATATGTGAGAAAGTGTACTTGGCTGTGAGCTTATATCCTGCTTTTTGTGTCGTGAAGTAAGAGAAGCTACCCACTGGGCACAGACGTCAGTTCAACGTCTAGTTTTGACTTACATTTTGGTTGAGTTGTCCACTAAGGTGAATTCAAGTTAAAATGTTTAATGTCACGTGCACAAGTACAGTGAAATGCATCTCTTGCAAGCTCCAAACCCAACAATGCAGTAATCAACATCCATAGCTGTCACGTGTGCTACCTCTCCGGCCTCTAGGTCACCAGGCTGCTCAGTATGGCGCACACCTGTCATCATCGTTAAGTGCATTATGACACTCACCTGGACTCCATCAAGTCCTTGATAACCTGCTCTATATACAGTTGAAGTCGGAAGTTTACATACACCTTAGCCAAATACATTTAAACTCAGTTTCAAAATTCCTGACATTTAATCCAAGTAAATATTCCCTGTTAAAGGTCAGTTAGGATCACCACTTTATTTTAAGAATGTGAAATGTCAGAATAATAGTAGAGAGAATGATTTATTTCAGCTGTTATTTCTTTGAACACATTCCCAGTGGGTCAGAAGTTTACATACACTCAATTAGTATTTGGTAGCATTGCCTTTAAAATTGTTTAACTTGGGTCAAATTCTTTGGGTAGCATTCCACAAGCTTCCCACAATAAATTGGGTGAATTTTGGCCCATTCCTCCTGACAGGTTGGTATGCCTCCTTGCTCGCACACGCTTTTTCAGTTCTGCCCACAAATTTTCTATGCGATTGAGGTCAGGGCTTTGTGATGGCCACTCCAATACCTTGACTTTGTTGTCCTTAAGCCATTTTGCAACAACTTTGGAAGTATGCTTGGGGTCATTGTCCATTGGAAGACCCATTTGCGACCAAGCTTTAACTTCCTGACTGATGTCTTGAGATGTTGCTTCAATATATCCACATAATTTTCCTGCCTCATGATGCCATCTATTTTGTAATGTGCACCAGTCCCTCCTGCAGCAAAGCACCCCCACAACATGATGCTGCCACCTCCGTGCTTCACGGTTGGGATGGTGTTCTTCGGCTTGCAAGCCTCCCCCTTTTTCCTCCAAACATAATGATGGTCATTATGGCCAAACAGTTCTATTTTTGTTTCATCAGACCAGAGGACATTTCTCCAAAAAGTATATGGCGGTTTTGGGGCAGTGGCTTCTTCCTTGCTGAGCGGCCTTTCAGGTTATGTCGATATAGGACTCGTTTTACTGTGGATATAGACACTTTTGTACCTGTTTCCTCCAGCATCTTTACAAGATCCTTTGCTTTTTTTCTGGGATTGATTTGCACTTTTCGCATCAAAGTATGTTCATCTCTAGGAGACGTGGTCCCATGGTGTTTATACTTGCGTACTATTGTTTGCACAGATGAACGTGGTACCTTCAGGCATTTGGAAATTGCTCCCAAGGATGAACCAGACTTGTGGAGTTCTACAATTTTTTTCTGAGGTCTTGGCTGATTTCTTTTGATTTTCTCATGATGTCAGCAAAGAGGCACTGAGTTTGAAGGTAGGCCTTGAAATACATCCACAGGTACACCTCCAAGTGACTCAAATGATGTCAATTAGCCTATCGGAAGCTTCTAAAGCCATGACATAATTTTCTGGAATTTTCCAAGCTGTTTAAAGACACAGTCAACTAATTGTATATAAACGTCTGACCCACTGGAATTGTGATACAATGAATTATAAGTGAAATAATCTGTCTGTAAACAGTTGTTGGAAAAATGACTTGTGTCATGCACAAAGTAGATGTCCTAACCGACTTGCCAAAACTATAGTTTGTTAACAAGAAATTTGTGGAGTGGTTGAATAACGAGTTTTAATGACTCCAACATAAGTGTATGTAAACTTTCGACTTCAACTGTATGTCACTCCCTTTGGTTTCTTCCCCAGTAGTCAATGTTCCTGTTTCATGTCAGTGCGCTGTTCGTGTTTCTTGTTTTGTTCATTTATTAATTCAATTGATTCACTCCCTGAACTTGCTTCCCGACTCTCAGCGTACATCGTTACAATAGCTAGGTTTCCATCCAATTGGCGACAGATTTTCATGTACTGAATAGAAATATAAAGTTCAATGTGTTTCCATCACATTTAAACTCTCCCGATAGTTTTGTCACAAAAACTGTTGCGTTAAATAGCAAATGTGCCTACTCGGGTCTTGGCACGTGCGCTCTAGCCAACAGCTTGCAGATACAATGATGAGATTATTATGGATCCTCAATCCTCATGTCACCAGAATAAGACCTTCGATATTTATTGGAAAGGAGCATCAAAATCACTGTGCACTTTCACCACCCTGTGAAGTTCATCATAACTTATTTCATCTGTAGCCTAATAAACTGCATGGTTTCCCAAGTCATAGTGGGAGGACCACGCACCATATCATCGCGTGACTCCAAGTTCACTTCGATATGATGGTTATTTGATCAATATTAGTGTATAAAGGCGTTTCCACCACCATTTCTCAAATAATTAATTTTACCGACACAAAAATATCCCACCATATCGAACGGACAAATGATATGTCGACATTTATAAAATTGTACCAAAACGACCTGTTTCCATCACAGCTGTCATGATTATTTTTTTTATACGGTATGAGTTTACTCCAGGGGAGGCTGGTGGGAAGAGCTATAGGAGGATGGGCTCATTGTATGGCTGGAATGGAATAAATGGAAGGCATATCAAACACATCAAACATATAAGTTCTTAACTGACTTGCCTAGTTAATTAAAGTTTAAATAAGGAAAAAATATAGAAACCATATTCAATTCCAGACATTACAATGAGCTCATCCTCCTATAGCTCCTAATATAGAAACCACCACTTTACTCATATAGAAACTGTGGATGGAAACGTGGTTAGCGTAGCACTAAAAATAACATAAAGTAGAACAAAAACAGAAGAAATAAGGATAAGAAATAAGAACACAAGAAAGTAAGAAGCTATTTACAGGGTCAGTTCCCAATACCATATTTACAATTTGCAGGGATACTGGAGCTATAGAGGTAAATATGTACAGGGGTAAGGTGACTAGGGATCAGGATATATAATAAACAGAGTAGCATTAGTGCAAATTATGATTGTATGTGAGTGAGTGTGTGTGCGGAGTCAGTACAACAGTGTGTGCATGTTACGTGTGTGTTGGAGTGTACGTGAGTGTGTAGAGTCCTGTGAGTATGCATAGAGACAAATGTTGTTTAAAAAAAACATGTAATACAAGGGTCAACACAGATAGTTTGTGTAGCCATTCTGTTAGCTATTTAGCAGTCTTATGGCTTGGGGATCAGTGGTGTGTATTCAGGGAAGCCAGGCTTCCCCCAAAAATTGGGGGAAAAAACATACAATAATTTATCGTCTCTCTGTGTTTTCATAATTTTTCTTAAATTCGCAAGAGGCTTCACCGGAGAAAGCATCCGAACGAGCGAAACAGCGGCCCTCTGTCTCTGAAGGCCATCTATCTGATGAGGTATGGTCATAAAGAGTATGACATTGTTGCCACCCGTAGCCTTGAATGCAAGGGAAGCCAGCGAGCATTTGACCTCCCTTGATTTAAAAAAAGTATAAAATAGCCAATCAGCGTTGAGCTGAATGGTCCTGGCGTACCAAAAAAAAAAAAAAAAAAGTGTGAAGGGAAGCCAGTTTGGATTTGGCTTCAATCCTATCACAGAGAAATATGTAATTGATAGAAACATCTTCTTGTGTTATTGTCCTACGGTGGCTAGCTAGATAGCTCAAATTGGCCCTTTTCTAAATTAAACATGGATGGAGATAAGGATTTGGATTTGTGGTTTTACTTAACTCTGTACTGGCCAATGATTATAACGACGATTCTGATCCATCCATAAAATACATTGAGTGATACACCTGGACTGAGAGGATGGACGTTCATTATGTAGCTAGATGTAGAAGGCTAATGTTAACTAGCTAACATTGCCCAAAAAGGACGTTAGGCTAGCGAGCAAGCATTTCAGCCAGGTAGCCTAGGACAACAAAAATAAGTGTGTACTGTATGACAGAGTGATAGACGTTTCGTCAACATGAATGAGAGGAGGATGGCATTGCCGTTTCTCTACAAGTAGGGTGAGTCAACATTTTTTTCTACTTGCACGAACGCGCACACACACACACACACACACACACACACACACACACACACACACACACACACACACACACACACACACACACACACACACACACACACACACACACACACACACACACACGGACAGCCACATCATATTTAGCTTACATTGATTGGACTAAATTATTTTTGGTATCTTTTAGTTGTCACTGTATTAGACCAAGCATAGGTGATTTTATGATGTTAAAATGTTGAAGTTGAAATGGTGCTGGAATAGTGGAGGCAGCTCCTATTTTCTTTGTGACTTGAGGTAACTCTCCGTTGTTCTAAATCAATAGTTGTTTAGTAGTCCAAAAATGTCGGAAAGATTAACTTTCTTGACCATGCTGTAGGTCATGTAACTGTTTGTTACATGCAATATGCTTTGTGGACTTCACCGGACAGAGATTGTTCTCCAGTTTTGTGAAACAAAGGTGTGGTTGAATTTATACTGCCACTGTGTCTTCTTGTCTCGGCCTTAGGCATATATCACGGTCGCACGGCATATGAATTAACAGGTTATAGAGAAAACAACACAATTATCAAATCAAATGTATTTGTCAAAAGCGCCGAATACAACAGGTGAACACAACAGTGAAATGCTTACTTACAAGCCCTTAACCAACAATGCAGTTTCCAGAAAAATACCCCCCAAAAAGCAATTAAAGTACCAAATAATTAAAGAGCAGCGGTAAAATAACAATAGCGAGGCTATATACAGGGGGTGCCGGTATAGAGTCAATGTGCGGCGGCACCGGTTAGTCGAGGTTATTGAGGTAATATGTAAATGTAGGTAGCGTTATTAAAGTGACTATGCATAGATATTAACAGAGAGTAGCAGCAGCATAAATGGGGGGGGGGGGGGGGGCAGTGCAAATAGACTGGGTAGCCATTTGATTAGATGTTCAGGAGTCTTATGGCTTGAGGGTAGAAGCTGTTTAGAAGCCTCTTGGACCTAGACTTGGCGCTCCGGTACCACTTGCCGTGCGGTAGCAAAGGGAACAGTCTATGACTAGAGTGGCTGGAGTCTGACAATTTTTAGGGCCTTCCTCTGACACCGCCTGGTATAGAGGTCCTGGATGGCAGGAAGCTTGTCCCGGTGATGTACTTGGCCGTATGCACAACCCTCTGTAGTGCCTTGCGGTCGGAAACCGAGCAGTTACCATACCAGGCAGTGATGCAATCCGTCAGGATGCTCTCAATGGTGCAGCTGTGGAACCTTTTGAGGATCTGACGATCCATGACAAATCTTTTCAGTCTCCTGAGGGGGAATAGGTTTTGTCGTGCCCTCTTCACGATTGTCTTGGTGTGCTTGGACCATGTTAGTTTGATAGTGATGTGGACACCAAGGAACTTGAATCTCTCAACCTGCTCCACTACAGCCCCGTCGATGAGAATGGGGGCGTGCTCGGTCCTCCTTTTCCTGTGGTCCACAATCATCTCCTTTGTCTTGATCACGTTGAGGGAGAGGTTGTTGTCCTTGCACCACACGGTCATGTCTCTGACCTCCTCCCTATAGGCTGTCTCGTCGTTGTCGGGGATCAGGCCAACTTAATGATGGGGTTGGAGTCGTGCCTGGCCGTGCAGTCATGAGTGAACAGGGAGTACAGGAGAGGACTGAGCACGCACCCCTGAGGGTCCACTGTGTTGAGGATCAGCGTGGCAGATGTGTTGTTACCTACCCTTACCACCTGAGGACGGCCCGTCAGGAAGTCCAGGATCCAGTTGCAGAGGGAGGTGTTTAGTCCCAGGGTCCTTAGCTTAGTGATGAGCTTTGAGGGCACTATGGTGTTGAAAGCTGAGCTGTAGTCAATGAATTGCATTCTCACATAGGTGTTCCTTTTGTCCAGGTGTGAAAGGGCAGTGTGGAGTGCAATAGAGATTGCATCATCTGTGGATCTGTTGGGTTGGTATGCAAATTGGAGTGGGTCTAGGGTTTCTGGGATAATGGTGTTGATTTGAGCCATGACCAGCCTTTCAAAGCACTTCATGGCTACAGACATGAGTGCTACGGGTCGGTAGTCATTTAGGCAAGTTACCATATTACAACATATGTAATATGGCTTTTCTTTCTGGCTTGGCTTCCCAGTGATTTTACCCACGCACCGCTAATGTTGGGGATAGAAACTGTTCAGAAGCCTGTCGGTGTCAGACTTGATGTCCCGGTACCGCTTGCCGTGCAGAAGCAAAGACAACAGTCTGTGGCCTTCTGGGCCTCCCTTTCACCCTGCCTGATATAGATGTCCTGGATGGCAGGAACCTCAGCCTCAGTGATGTGCTGGGCTATCTGCATCACCCTCTGTAGTGCCATTCAATCAAGAGTGGTGCTGTTGTCATACCAAGCAGTGATGCATCCAGTCAAGATGCTTTCAATGGTGCAGCTGTATAACCTTTTGAGGATTTGAGGGCCAATGAAAAAACCTTTTCAACTTCCTGAGGGGGAAGAGGCGCTGTTGCGCCTTCTTCACGACTGTGCGCATGGACCATTTTAAGTCCTTAGTGATTTGGACACGTAGGAACTTGAAGCTCTCGACCCGTTCCACTGCAGCCCTGTTGATGTGGATGGGGGGCATGCTCGCCCCCCCCCCCCCCATTTCCTGTAGTCCACGATTGTCTCTTTGTTTGATGATTTTTTGCAAATCCAATTCGTTTTCCATGTTGATTCAATGTCATCACAGAGATCTTTTGGGTTGAAATGACGTGGAAACAAAATTGATTTAACCAGTTTTTGTCCAGTAGGATACTTTAAATAATTTTGTGAAGTCATATCTATCTGTTTCCAAAATAGAATAGAACAAGCCTATAGGCCAGAACCAGTGAAAGTCACTCCGATTTTCCACTGTCACATTCTAAACCTATCAGTTCCATACATTTTTTTTTTACTTCCGTTTTTGAGAGTTGACGAGAGTTCCCTTAAACGAAACAAGACATTTTTGAGCCAACAATAGGGCGAACAAGGTGAGGCAGAGCGATCAGAATCTCTTACAGAGAAGTGAGAGAAAAACAGACTTACGGATTCAAAAAGGAAATGGTGTTTTTTTTCACAGCGAGGCATCAACAACAGGTGAGTATGAACCAGCTGGGGAAAAACTGCTACATGGATTTACACACGACGAGCAGTACGCTATGTAAACTGCAATTTGATTCTCTGACAGTGTTTTGGCGCGGGAGTCTCTCGCTGATGCAGTGCTGAGGCGAAAACGCAGCAGGTGCTCATTCTAAGCAACTGCGGTGGGGACACACATGAACTCTGGGACACCTCTTCATTCTGTGGTTTACTTTGCACACTTACCCTACACTCGACTTCTGGAACTCACAAACTCAGCTGTAAAACTGCATCTCAGCCTCTGCTACATGCAGCAGTGCAGGCCTGCATTGGCACACAGCACATAAACTATTGCTACCCCTGCAAACACATGAATGTGGATAACAATTCCATAGCTGTCAAGTAGTCTAAGCTATCAATTCAATTAGAGAATGGTCCCCATGATAATACAAAACTCATTTTTCATATTATCTCAATATTTTCCACTTCATTGTGACTGATTATGGCCTTTGAACACAACAGCTGTCCCTCTCTTGTATATTGGGCTTGGGCACACACAACATAGCTTTTTTTCAAGACATCATACAGCAGGTCCCAGAATCCTATGCACAAGGCCCATGGCGCTACCGTCAACCTCACATCCCCATACTACTTTTAAACAGCACACCATCTCAACATTCAGCACAGAGGTGGGAGGATATATTCAAGGAAGGGATGGTGAAGTTGTCCAACCCCCACAAACAACAATGGGGATAGCACAGAGGTGGGCCTGTTGACTGCCCCCATAGTCCCCATAGTCCCCCCAGTAGATTGGGTTCATCCACCATGGCAATGGGTGTCTGTGTGGGACCAGGGACCATGACTAAGGAGACATGGTTCGCAGATGACTACACTGATCTGGGTCATCGGATCAGAACAACACCATCCCCAACTCTGAACATTCACTTCCTGTGCCATGTGAGATATCTCATCCTCTTTCTCGGTTTGTGGGGACTGTTCAACCTTCTAACTCTGTTTCTCTTCTGTCCTTTCTCAATTGCTATTCAATGGTGACTTGAGTGGAGCAGGTGGTCGTGGCAAAGACAGGATAGGTGATAGATCCCATGGTTCTGCTGGGGATGGCACTCTTAGAAATCTCCTGGTGTCTTCACAGTTCTCTTTTTTTCTATGTTTGGGCATTATATATACAGTACTCTGCAAGCAAACACACACGCACACAGGGGCGCAACATTGGTTTTAGAAGTGTGAGGGACATAAACTTGCGATCTGGGGGTCCTCCCTAAAGCTAAACCATTTTGGGGTCACTTTTATTGTAAATAAGAATAGAATATGTTTCTAAACACTTCTAAGTGAATGTGGATGCTTCCATGATTCTGGATAATCCTGAATGAATCGTGAATAATGATGAGTGAGAAAGTTAGACGCACGAATATCATACCCCCCCCCAAAAATGCTAGCTTCCCCTGTTATTGTAATGGTGAGAGGTTAGCATGTCTTGGGGGTATGGTATTTGTGCGTCTGTAACTTTCTCACTAATCATTATTCACGATTCATTCAGGATTATCCGTAATCATGGTAGCATCTACATGAATGTAGAAGTGTTTGGAAACATTCTATTCTTATTTACAATAAAAGTGACTCCAAAATGACAATACGTTATTTACCATTCATTTCTATTTGGCACAAAATAATCTAAAACACAATCTAAAACGCATCCAACAAATTTGTAGAGTCACAAGCTTGATGTAGTCATTGTGTGCTATGAATGTGGGACCAAATACTTGTTACTACTCTAATACACATACAAGTGAATTTGTCCAAATACTTCTGCTCCCCTAAAATGGGGGGACAATGTACAAAAAGTGGTCTAATTTCTAAATGGTCCACCCGATATGGATGAAAATACGCTCAAATTAAAGCTGACAGTCTGCACTTTAACTTCATAGTCATTGTTTGGTTTTAAATCCACACTTTTGGCGCATAGAGCCAAAACAAGAAGAAAAAAATCACTGTCCCAATAACTACGGAGGGCACTGTAATTCATATCATAGGCCTAATAGTACTGTAGAGCTCTTTTTTCCGTCCTGCCCCTAGGGGTCCACCACCCTGCAGCCCCCCAACACACCCCACTCAGCTTTAGTATCTTAGTGAAACATTCATTATTGGTTTCAGGTGTGTTAGGCCAAGGCCAGAGTGACAACTAGTACGGCAGAACCCCAGGGCCGGGACTGAGCAGCCCAGCAGCTAGGGATTGCCTGAATAGGTATCTCCCCTTACGTGGGCATGTTTGCAACACAGAATCCTTTTGTCGTACAGTATCCCATATAAGGCATCCAGACCTTATGAAAGTTACACTGTATACCTTTAATATTGTAATTAAATCAAATCTAGTGATACATAACTTGACATTTCTGACATCCATTGTGACATAGTGGAAGGCTAACCAACATTACAATTAATGGCAATGCATTTCTTAGCCGCTATAAATGCTTGGTTACACAGTTTCTTCAGATAAGTCTCTGGTATATCAACATTTCCAAACAAACAAAAACAGTCAGAAGGAAGAATCTGTAAAAATGCTGAGATAAAAGAACATACTCTTTGCCAGAATTCAGCCAACCTTCACAAGAGCATAATATATGCAAATATGTCCTCTTTTGTGTTTTACACCTCCAGCAGAGGAAATACATTTCAGAGTGCATGATATTCCATTTCACTGGCATCTAATACGTTCTATGGATGGTCTTAAACTGCAGTAATTTATGACTGAGATTATATGAACAGGACTGGGCATTCAAACATATGTGTATCCATTCATCTTCATCAATAGTGTCTCCCAGGTCTTCCTCATATTTTTGTTTGACATGTTTTGTGTCATCGGGAAAAGCCTCTATCAACCCTTCATACAGTTTGGAAATCAACATTAGAGGTTTGTCAGACTGCCTTAATATAGTTTCAATCTTTGAAGCTTCTGGCTGTCCAGTGTTTGCTGCACAGAGAGAATAAAGTGTTGCATCTGCAAAAGTTCATCTCAGCTCCGTCACAGACTGGACTTCCCTGGTTGCCTGACCCTCCTGACACCCCAGTCACCATCTGATCCTTCTCAGATGAGGCATGACAAAGAATTACCTTGGTGTACATTTATACATTATATTATCCAAGAATAGAGTCAATGGTTCAATCATTGAAATGACCATTATTCCCAGATCCGAGACAGTAGCCCACCCATCAACTCAAGATCAAGCTTTGTATCCCATTCACTGGTTGTTATAATATACTGCAAAATTCACCTGAGCTTCGAAGACTGGTCTTCCCTGGCTGTCTGACCCTGCTGGGACACCTATCATCATCTGATCCTGCTAAGAAATGATGAGCATTAGTGTTGTGTACCGACTGTACACCATGACAATGAAGCCTGTAGAGCTGTTTATACCATGTTACTATGAAAAGTAGGGAATTAGCTAGGGGAACGGACATATCAATAACATTACATTGCTATGCTGACAACAACAACAAAAATCACATTGTGCTGTCAAAAAAACATCAGAATATCAGTCTTCAATCATTTGACCGCTGGTTTCATAATTTGATTCAGGTCTAGACTAGTGTGATTGAGGCAAAAAATAATAGCTACAGTTAGTGAGCTAGCTACCTAGCTAACATTAGCCAACTTTTTGCTAGCTCTAATGGTATATCAACTGGCAAAAATGTACTTCTGTTGAAACAGGACAAAACAAGGGCTACAAAACATTTCCATACCCACAACAGCTGTTAGATACTGCTTCCTGACAGATAGCTAGAGGCTAGAGCTGAACTGGCTGTGGTAGCTACAGTACTAGCTAGCTAGCTAGTTCATTCACTTCAGAGAGAACTTCAGTCGAGAGGGGATGAAACATGTAGCTAATGCATTAGTTAACATTTCATGTCAGTCACACTACAAACTCAGCACTGTGAATATATATACACTGCTCAAAAAAATAAAGGGAACACTTAAACAACTCAATGTAACTCCAAGTCAATCACACTTCTGTGAAATCAAACTGTCCACTTAGGAAGAAACACTGATTGACAATAAATTTCACATGCTGTTGTGCAAATGGAATAGACAAAAGGTGGAAATTATAGGCAATTAGCAAGACACCCCCAATAAAGGAGTGATTCTGCAGGTGGTGACCACTGACCACTTCTCAGTTCCTATGCTTCCTGGCTGATGTTTTGGTCACTTTTGAATGCTGGCGGTGCTCTCACTCTAGTGGTAGCATGAGACGGAGTCTACATCCCACACAAGTGGCTCAGGTAGTGCAGCTCATCCAGGATGGCACATCAATGCGAGCTGTGGCAAGAAGGTTTGCTGTGTCTGTCAGCTTAGTGTCCAGAGCATGGAGGCGCTACCAGGAGACAGGCCAGTACATCAGGAGACGTGGAGGAGGCCGTAGGAGGGCAACAACCCAGCAGCAGGACCGCTACCTCCGCCTTTGAGCAGGAGGAAAACTGCCAGAGCCCTGCAAAATGACCTCCAGCAGGCCACAAATGTGCATGTGTCAGCATATGGTCTCACAAGGGCTCTGAGGATCTCATCTCGGTACCTAATGGCAGTCAGGCTACCTCTGGCGAGCACATGGAGGGCTGTGCGGCCCCACAAAGAAATGCCACCCCACACCATGACTGACCCACCGCCAAACCGGTCATGCTGGAGGATGTTGCAGGCAGCAGAACGTTCTCCACGGCGTCTCCAGACTCTGTCACGTCTGTCACATGTGCTCAGTGTGAACCTGCTTTCATCTGTGAAGAGCACAGGGTGCCAGTGGCGAATTTGCCAATCTTGGTGTTCTCTGGCAAATGCCAAACGTCCTGCACGGTGTTGGGCTGTAAGCACAACCCCCACCTGTGGACGTCGGGCCCTCATACCACCCTCATGGAGTCTGTTTCTGACCGTTTGAGCAGACACATGGACATTTGTGGCCTGCTGGAGGTCATTTTGCAGGGCTCTGGCAGTGCTCCTCCTGCTCAAAGGCGGAGGTAGCGGTCCTGCTCCTGGGTTGTTGCCCTCCTACGGCCTCCTCCACGTCTCCTGATGTACTGGCCTGTCTCCTGGTAGCGCCTCCATGCTCTGGACACTAAGCTGACAGACACAGCAAACCTTCTTGCCACAGCTCGCATTGATGTGCCATCCTGGATGAGCTGCACTACCTGAGCCACTTGTGTGGGATGTAGACTCCGTCTCATGCTACCACTAGAGTGAGAGCACCGCCAGCATTCAAAAGTGACCAAAACATCAGCCAGGAAGCATAGGAACTGAGAAGTGGTCAGTGGTCACCACCTGCAGAATCACTCCTTTATTGGGGGTGTCTTGCTAATTGCCTATAATTTCCACCTTTTGTCTATTCCATTTGCACAACAGCATGTGAAATTTATTGTCAATCAGTGTTTCTTCCTAAGTGGACAGTTTGATTTCACAGAAGTGTGATTGACTTGGAGTTACATTGTGTTGTTTAAGTGTTCCCTTTATTTCTTTGAGCAGTGTATATACAATGGGGCAAAAAAGTATTTAGTCAGCCACCAATTGTGCAAGTTCTCCCACTTAAAAAGATGAGAGAGGCCTGTAATTTTCATCATAGGTACACTTCAACTATGACAGACAAAATGAGAAAAAAAATCCAGAAAATCACATTGTAGGATTTTTTATGAATTTATTTGCAAATTATGGTGGAAAATAAGTATTTGGTCACCTACAAACAAACAAGATTTCTGGCTCTCACAGACCTGTAACTTCTTCTTTAAGAGGCTCCTCTGTCCTCCACTCGTTACCTGTATTAATGGCACCTGTTTGAACTTATTATCAGTATAAAAGACACCTGTCCACAACCTCAAACAGTCACACTCCAAACTCCACTATGGCCAAGACCAAAGAGCTGTCAAAGGTGACACAAATCAGATGACACTCATAGGACATCATGTTACACAATACATTTATGTTTTGTTTGATAATGTGCATATTTATATCCACAAATCTCGGTTTAGATTGGCGCCATGTTCAGAAATGGCACCAAAATATCCAGAGTAATTGCAGAGAGCCATGTCAAATAACAGAAATACTCATCATAAACTTTGATGAAAGATACATGTTTTACACAGAATTAAATATACACTTGTTCTTAATGCAACAGCGCTCAGATTTAACACCATTTCTCCGCCATGTTTGAGTCAACAGAAATACGAAATGACATCATAAATATTCCCTAACCTTTGATTATGTTCATCAGAATGCACTGCCAGGAATCCTAGTTCCACAATAAATCGTTGTTTCGTTCGATAATGTCCATTACTTATGTCCAATTAGCTACTTTTGCTAGCATGTGTAGTACACGTGTCCAAATACTCGCGCAGATGCAGGCAAACGTCGGACGAAAACTTCAAAAAGTTATATTACAAGTCAAATAAACTGGCCAAACTTAGTAGAGAATCAATCTTCAGGATGTTGTTATCATTTATATCCAATAAGGTTCCAACCGGAGAATTCTTTTCAGTCTCTATAAGTAATGGAACGCATGGCGATATCATAAGGAATGCACGTGACCAAGAACTGGCACTCTGCCAGACCACTGACTCAAACACCTCCCATCCGGTCCCACATCACAGTATAGGCTTCATTCAGCGTTCTACAGACTGTTGACATCTAGTGGAAGGCGTAGGAAGTGCAAACAGATCAATATATTACAGGGAATTGAATAGGCGATGAGTTTATGAATGACCAGTCTCAGAATTCTCACTTCCTGTTTGGATTTTTTCTCAGGTTTTTGCCTGCCATATGAGTTCTGTTATACTCACAGACATCATTCAAACAGTTTTAGAAACTTCAGAGTGTTTTATATAGTAATAATAATAATATAGTAATAATAATATGCATATATTAGTATCTGGGACAGAGTAGGAGGCAGTTCACTATGGGCACGCAATTCATCCAAAAGTGAAAATGCTGCCCCCTATATCAAAGAAGTTAAGGAGAAGTGCATCTAAAGTTCCATGCATAACACTTGTATTTTCATCAACATTTATAATGAGTATTTCTGTAAACTGATGTGGCTCTCTGCAAAATCACCGGATGTTTTGGAACTACTGAACGTAACGCGTCAATGTAAACTCCGATTTTTGGGATATAAATATGAACTTTTCCGAACAAAACATACATGTATTGTGTAACATGAAGTCCTATGAGTGTCATCTGATGAAGATCATCAAAGGTTAGTGATTAATTTTATCTATATTTCTGCTTTTTGTGAATCCTCTCTTTGGCTGGAAAAATAGCTGTGTTATTCTGTGAATAGGCACTCACCTAACATAATCGTTTGGTTTGCTTTCGTCGTAAAGCCTTTTTGAAATCGGACACTGGCTGGATTTACAACAAGTATATCTTTAAAATGGTGTAAAATACATGTATGTTTGAGGAATTTTAATTATGGGATTTCTGTTGTTTTGAATTTGGCGCCCTGCAGTTTCACTAGCTGTTGACGAGGTGGGACGCTACCGTCCCACGTACCCTAGAGAGGTTAAATAATAAATAAATAAAAACATATATTGGGGAATTCTGAAACATATTGGAAAAAATGACCAAACTATTAAACTATCTAGCTAGCTGTAGCTGGCTAGGTACCTGCCAGGATTGCTAGCTAGCTACATTAGCTTGCTAGGTACATTAATAGCTTTAGGTTGATTGTTTTAAAGCTCAATTTCAAGATTTCCACCAAGGATGTTACGCCTCTGATCATCACGCTCCCTCGCTTGGGCAAGGGCCATTTAAGGTACACTCGGATGTGACGATGTAAAATGTAATTCAAGGGCTGAGGGTTTAGGCCCGAGGGCTGTCTACTTTGAATTGGGACTGCAGCCTCTCTCATTCTTGCTTCTCCTTAATTTTTTAAGAAATGTATTTGTTCAAAACTGTCTAACTATTGTCTTTCTCTACTCACCGCATTTTATGCAGTGCAGTGCTAGCTAGCTGTAGCTTATGCTTTCAGTATGAGATTCATTCTCTGATCCTTTGATTGGGTGTACAACATGTCAGTTCATGCTGCAAGAGCTCTGATAGGTTGGAGGGCGTCCTTCAGAAGTTGTCATAATTACTGTGTAAGTCTATGGTAAGGTGGTGAGAACCATGAGCCTCCTAGGTTTTGACACAAGCTTTGTGAATGAGACATTGGGGACTCTCCCAATTAAGTAAGCAACAGTAGGCTACAGGTCATCGGTAGTCTTCATTTAGTACTGGGACACACGACTCACACAATGGATATGATCTTTATCTTTCCCTGCAGCACAAGGGCTCTTCCTGTTATCTTATTCAGGCATGATTTCTTCCTCCGTGTGTGTGTGTGTGTGTGTGCAGGGACAACTTCCACTGGGGACGGGGGGAACATGACCCCCCCCCCACACACACATTCTGAAATTGCATTTTTGCCCCCCCCCCCAGTTTTATAATTGCACTGTGATACAAAAAGAGGTATCAGTGTGCTTTAGGACATGCGGACGCCTCAGAGCGGTCGGGTGGGCTGTTTGGCGGTATCAGCCAGCTGGATTTAGGACCGTGCAGACACCACAGAGCGTGTGAACAGAGGCAGCTGTTTGTGTGTGCTTTTTCTCTGAGCTGTAAAAACAAGCAGAGCAGAAACTGGCTACTCTTTATTTGATTGCTGTAGCTGGCAAGGTAACTGCTACTTGACTTAACAGAATATATATATATATATATATATACAGTGGGGCAAAAAAGTATTTAGTCAGCCACCAATTGTGCAAGTTCTCCCACTTAAAAAGATGAGAGAGGCCTGTAATTTTCATCATAGGTACACTTCAACTATGACAGACAAAATGAGAAAAAAAAATCCAGAAAATCACATTGTAGGATTTTTAATGAATTTATTTGCAAATTATGGTGGAAAATAAGTATTTGGTCAATAACAAAAGTTTATCTCAATACTTTGTTATATACCCTTTGTTGGCAATGACAGAGGTCAAACGTTTTCTGTAAGTCTTCACAAAGTTTTCACACACTGTTGCTGGTATTTTGGCCCATTCCTCCATGCAGATCTCCTCTAGAGCAGTGATGTTTTGGGGCTGTTGCTGGGCAACACGGACTTTCAACTCCCTCCAAAGATTTTCTATGGGGTTGAGATCTGGAGACTGGCTAGGCCACTCCAGGACCTTGAAATGCTTCTTACGAAGCCACTCCTTCGTTGCCTGGGCGGTGTGTTTGGGATCATTGTCATGCTGAAAGACCCAGCCACGTTTCATCTTCAATGCCCTTGCTGATGGTAGGCTTTGTTACTTTGGTCCCAGCTCTCTGCAGGTCATTCACTAGGTCCCCTCGTGTGGTTCTGGGATTTTTGCTCACCGTTCTTGTGATCATTTTTGACCCCACGGGGTGAGATCTTGGGTGAAGCCCCAGATCGAGGGAGATTATCAGTGGTCTTGTATGTCTTCTATTTCCTAATAATTGCTCCCACAGTTGATTTCTTCAAACCAAGCTGCTTACCTATTGCAGATTCAGTCTTCCCAGCCTGGTTTTTGCCTCCCATATGAGTTCTGTTATACTCACAGACATCATTCAAACAGTTTTAGAAACTTCAGAGTGTTTTCTATCCAAATCTACTAATATGCATATTCTAGCTTTTATGGCTGAGTAGCAGGCCGTTTACTCTGGGCACGCTTTTCATCCGGATGTGAAAATACTGCCCCCTACCCCAAAGAAGTTAACTAGTTTTGAAGCTAGCTACGTTTTATAGGGTCCTCACTACTAGATTAAGCCAATTTGCCAACACTAAAATTAATGTCATCTATATATATTTTTTTGCAAGCTAGCTTCATAATCTGACATGCCGATATGGCAGCCGTGTTGATTAAATTTGACACTTCACAGCCACTGGAGTATGACACGTGACTACAGTTTGCATTGAATTGTGGGTCATATCAACCCCACAAGTGATCAAATTTCTTAACTCACTCCCTTAGACTAAATTGAGGGCCGAGGGGGAAACGTTAGTAAATTGGACCTCCGATTAAGATGACAATTAAACTACATCCAGTTTCGGGAAAGTGTCTAGCGCGAGGGCTGGTGGGGGAAAATAACGTGTTTGGACTGCAGCTAGAGAGAGCTAGCTATATTTCATATTTTAACACTTTCACTTAAAAATACACTATGCAGAAATCACTCCGCCATTTCCTGGTTGCTAAAATTCTAATAGTTTGCTTAATTTCAGTTTATGTGACAAAACAAGCAAGTATAGTGAAGAGAATCATTGTACCTTCTAAACCGCTGTGATTTTTTTCCCCCATAACCAAAAATATTGTATTTTCAACTGTTTGAAGCTGGTGTACAAATCAAAAGTAAAAGACACGAAAACGAAACATAAGAACGGGAAGCATAGAAATAGCGCACATAGAACAGATAATGACAGATCTATAACATGCATTTCTATGTGAAAGTTACATATTGCAGTGAGATAGCGATTGCAGCTAGCTAGTTTAGCCTACTCAAACACCCAGCTCAAACAGAGGGATGCGACGATAGCTAGCTAGATATAGCTCTTCCAAGTCAAGGTAAGGTTTTATTAATTTATTGCCACCGGGGCCCGCCAATGTAACTGCTAAACTGCTTGCTGTACACTGTTTGCTGCTTGCTGTACACACATTAGTTCTAGTAGCTACAATATATATACAAAAGTATGTGTTCAAATTAGTGGATTCGGCTATTACAGGTAACGGGAGTATAAAATCGAGCACACAGCCATGCAATCTCCATAGACAAACATTGGCAGTAGAATGGCCTTACTGAAGAGCTCAGTGACTTTCAACGTGGCACAGTAGGATGTCAAATTTCTGCCCTGCTAGAGCTGCCCCGGTCAACTGTAACTGCTGTTATTGTGAAGTGGAAACATCTATGAGGAACAACGGATCAGCCGCGAATTGCTAGGCTACAGAAGCTTACAGAACAGGACCGCCGAGGGCTGAAGCGCGTAGCGAGTAAAAATCGTCTGGTCTCGGTTGCAACACTCACTACCGAATACCAAACTCCCCCTGGAAGCAACGTCAGCACAAGAACTGTTCATTGGGAACTTCATAAAATGGGTTTCCATGGCCGAGCAGCGGCACACAAGCCTAAGATCACAATGCGCAATGCCAAGCGTTAGCTGGAGTGGTGTAAAGCTCAGCGCCATTGGACTATGGAGCAGAGGAAAAGCATTCTCTGGAGGGATGAATCACGCTTCAACATCTGGCAGTCCGAAGGACGAATCTGGTTTGACAGATACCAGGAGAACATTACATGCCCGAATACTTAGTGCCAACTGTAAAGTTTGGTGGATGAGGAATAAAGGTCCGGGGTTGTTTTTCATGGTTCGGGCTAGGCCCCTTAGTTCCATTGAAGGGAAATCTTCACGCTACAGCATACAATTACATTCTAGATGATTCTGTGCCTTCAACTTTGTGGCAACAGTTTGGAAGCAAGTCTCAATGTTCCAACATCTAGTGGAAAGCCTTCCCAAAAGAGTGGAGTGCAGCAAAAGGGGGACCAACTCCATATTAATGCCGATGGTTTTGGAATGAGATTCTCGATGAGCAGGTGTCCTGCTTTGTCTAGCGGTTAGCGGTTATGGTATAACATTTTGGCTTGGAAAAGGTTTTTTCGCCTGGTCGCAGAATAGCGCATAGATGCGAGAAGGAATTATACAATGAGCAAAGCGATCATGCTGTTTGTATGTGGCTGCAATGAAAAATGAACTATGTTTGGGGATGATCAGGGGTGTATTCATTCCGCTGATTCTGTTGAAAATTGTTTCTTAAACAGAAGCAAATGGAATGAAACGGGGATGAACATACCTGAATTTGTCCAATAGAAACTCTCGTTTGCAACTGTTTGGACTAATGATTACACCCTAGATCAGCTAGATGCAGGCAAGAGTGTGCAAGGCAGTATTGAATGTGTCACTGTCTGTCACCTTGATTACTCAAATGTTTCTCTCGACCTATGCACCTATGTTGTAAATGTTCATTCGTAGGCTAGGTGGTAGCAACCTCATGGTGGGTATAGGGAACATTTGAGTATCATGTAGTAGCCTAAACCTATTGATGTTACATTGAGCTGGGTGAATGGAAAATAAATGACAATCATCCAATATGCTGTAATAGAAATAAGGTCACGCTCATAAAAATATATATCATCCTCCATAATCTTGAACAGCACTGACCGCCACTGCAGTGTAGGTATGTGTAGGCCTACCCTTCAGAACTGATCTAAAGACAGAGGTAGCATACTGTGCTTGGGTTTTCCTGTAGTTGCCATGGTGGGTAAATTATGTGTTGAAAACATGTCCGGTCTTGGCTCTTCTCGTTTTATGTTTTCGGTTGGCTTTGGAACTTGAAAGTGTTGTTTGGAATATTCAAGCCTAACGCTCCTCAATTGTGATCCTTTTTTAATTTGTATAAAGTCTTCGTGGGGGTGGGGGGTGTCCTCTGTGGCGTCCTTTGTGGCACTACCTGGTGGCTCCCGCCTGTCAGCGGTGAAAGTGACCTACACGAATTGTTACTGTCGAAAATAGAACAAAAGACTTTGAACAAGCCCTTGCATAAGTATCTGTGAGGCGCCACGCACCCCCTACACCTTCTTCACTTTTTATTTTCCTGTTCTTATTTACGACAAAGGATGGGGACAGACTGTACACAGAAAAGCCCCCAAACCCCCACCCCAGACATCACCGACTCTACCTCAACCCAAGCCGCCTTCTCTCTCTCTCTTTCTCTCTCTGTCTATTTCCCTTTATCCACCCCCCTCTCTCTCTGCGAACAATAGAACTGTGGTGGTGACAGAGGAATGTGGGACGGAGGAATGTGAGTGTTTTGGGGCAGTTTCAGCATCTGAACCAGTCTGGAATGTTTGGAAAAAATGAATCACCTCTTTACCTCCAAGCCACGGTCAAGGCCGTTATCTCAATAATAATAATAAATATGCTATATGAGCACGTTTGGGGGCAGTTTGACCGACACGCATGCACACACACACATACACAAACGTCTCTAAACTGAACCCCAGAAGACAGGATGCTGTACCTTGCAAACAGGAAGTAGTACCTTGTGATGGGTTGAAAACACAGGAAGTTCGTATCATCATGCCTGAAATTCTTGCATTGTGTTTTCTGCGCAGACCAAGACACGCACAAGTACACACACAACACAAATGACACCCACACTAAGGGCCACTGAGATATTAACCGTGAATACATGGTACAGTAATTCTCATATACTGACAACAGTTCCAAAAGTGGTTAGTTGGATGAGCGGATACACTCGGTCATAAATTTGATAAGTTATTCAGAACTGCAGACGCAGGAATATTTCCCACGAGCCAGGCTTTAGCTGGCAACAGACAGCCAGCCAAATTACAATGTTCAAATAACTGGAGACCTAGCACCTATACGCAGAAACAGACAGGGACTGGAGAGCAACCAAGTTTTGCATCTAAATACGAACATACCAATATGTTTTTCATAACTTCTCGCAAAACCGAGTAAGTGACACTGCCCAATTTCAATTCAACTACTTCAGTAAAATTCATTCTCTATAACCAGGTTCACATCCAACCATTTAATGCGGATGAATTTCCAGACTGATAGCAAAACCTGATAGCAACCAATGTCCAGTGAAGTCCAAAAAAGCATATTGCATGTACAGTAACAGACAGTTACATGACCTACAACATGGTCAACCAAGTTCATGTTTTCGACATTTTCGGACCACTTAACAACTATTGCTTTTTAGAACCACAGAGAGTTACCGCAAGTCGCAAAGAAAACAGGAGCTGCCTCCACCATTCCAGCACCATTTCAACTTCAAAATCCTCAAATCACTTCTGCTTAGTCTAATACAGTGACAATTAAAACATACACACAACTATTTAGTCCAATCAACGTAAACTAAATGTGATGTGGCTGTCCATGGTTCTGATTTATGTGTGCATGTGTGTGCGTGCACGTTCGTGCAAGTAGAAAAACATGTTGACTCACCCTACTTGCCAATGCCATACTCCTCCCTTTCATGTTGACGAAACGGTCTATCACTCTGTCATACAGTACACACTTTTATTTGTTGTTGTCCTTGGCTACCTGGCTAAAATGTTATCTCGCTAGCCTAACTTCCATTCATGGGCAACGTTAGCTAGTTAACATTAGCCTTCTACATCCTCTCAGGCCAGGGGCACAACAATGTATGAATTAATGGTTTGATCAGAATCGCCATTATAATCATTGGCCAGTACTGAGAATTAAGTAAAACAACAAGTTCAAATCCCTATCTCCATCTATGTTAAATTTAGGAAAGGGACACTTTTAGCTAGCTAGCTAGCCACCGGAGGACAACAACACAACGAGATGCAACAATTCAAGTTTTTCTGTCAACGCTGATTGCCAATTTTTTTATTTATTTTTTTGTCAAGGGCTCGCATGCGTTCTCCTGTAAAATACATTAATCCTTTTGCGAATTGAGGGAAAATTATGAAACACTGATTTATTTCCCTTGTCAGACTTGAATACACGTCACTGCCTGACGCATGAAAACAGTGACGACGGGCTGTTACTTTAGTAATGACCACCCAGAAACAGTGTTGAGTCTTTTTTTGGCATTGTATTCATGTAAGAAAACTGTGGCAAGACATCAGTAGATTTATAATTGAACACATTTATGAAGGTCTTACACTATTGTGGAGAGATGTACTGCTTGGATTCTTTACCTACGATAGGAATAAGCTGATACATTTGTATGTAATTAATTTCATTATTCTTTTGGCCAAATTTCATATTCACAAATGTAAATTTACAAACAAAAAAACACATTTTCTTACCCTACAAAAAGAAATTGAACTGTATTTTAAGACAATTAAATACTCTACTAACAAAAAAAGCTGTTAGAATTTTAAGTGTATGTATGTCCCTTATGGTCCTTGTGTAATGTGATATTGTACCCCCTAGCTCAATTGTCCATTGTATATTATCCATATATACTTGTGTTCCCTCATGTACTTCCTGTATTGATTTGTTGTTAATAAAATAAAATAAAACATTTAAATTAAAAACGACGGGTTGTTATAAATGCAGACAGACAATTTGTTCGTTGGACATTGAGATCTATTTGTGTCTGTATTGTATTATGTACTATGCGGGAAGTTGCGGTGGAAACGCCTTTATGTGCAAATATTGATATAATAACTATATCGAAGTAGACTAAACTTGGGAGTCATACGTTGTGTGGTCCCCCCTCCACGACTCGGGAAACCATGCAGTTTATTAGGCTACAGGTGAAATAAATTGGTGAATGTGCACGTGATGAGCTTGATGCGCCTTTCCAATAAATATCGAGGGTCTTATTCTGGTGACATGATGATCGATGTGGCTGCCATTTGACGGAATAAAAATAATATCGCTCAACAGTTTTTGTGACGAAACCAACAGTAGAGTTGAAAATGTGATGGGAACCATTTAACTTGTATTTTTCATTCGGGACATGGGAATTAAAACGTAAACGTTATTTTTATGTGCACAACTTTTATCTGCAAATAGTCCGTTTGATGGAAACATCTCTGGTGGGAAAATGAGCATATTATTTTATCCAGATTTTAGAATATTTGCATGAAAATCTGTCGCAAATTGGACGGAAACCTATTTTCAAAGAGCGGCCAAAATGGAACCCTATTCCCTATAGTGCTCAATTTTTTGATGTTCTGTAAACTACTTGATGTAGCACTCATCTCTATTCAACTTTTCCAGGTTTTCTGGAAACGGGTACGATCGAGTAGAATTGTTGAGGCCCTTTGCTCCAATAGGAGCTAAAAGGAAGAAGTAAAGTAAAGTGCTAACTTTATTGGTTAGGCTCGAATCCAGCCATGATATAAGGTTTAATGGGTAGGATCAAGTTCCCAAAAGAGCAAGGTTCTGGAGAGACTGCATAAATCAGAGAAAGCAAGGTGACAAGAGAGTGAGCGAAAGTGAGATACTCTTACTCTAGCGTGAAGGTGGGTCAAGCACATCATAAAACATAAGTAATGGTTGAAAAAGAAAGGAAAAAAAAGGGGTAGAGAGGAAAGAGGTAGTGCTGAGTGCCCTGACTAGAGGGATTATACATCTCAGATGGGGTGTATGAACAGCTGTTTCTTTCCCACTCCAGATGTATGTCAGAGAGAGGGGCCACGGAGACAAGGGTGCACAAGAAAGAGGGTTGAATTATCCAAGCATATACTGTACTGTATGTATATTTTCTATAATATGTGTCTGTAGCAGTGGAGGCTGCTGAGGAGAGGACAGTCATAATAATGGCTGGAATGGAGTGAATGGATGATAACCATGTGTTCGATACCATTCCATTCATTGCATTTCGGCCATTATTATGATCCATCCTCCCCTCAACAGCCTCCACTGGTCTGTAGCTTATCTGTAGGCCTACACAGTGCATTCAGAAATTATTCAGACCCCTTGACTTTTTCCACATTTTGTTACGTTACAGCCTTATTCTAAAATGGATTAAATCGTTTTTTCCCCCTCAATCTATACACAGTACCCCATAATGACAAAGCAAAAACAGGTTTTTAAGACATTTTTGAAAATGTATAAACAATTAAAAATGGAAATATCACTTTTACATAAGTATTCAGACCCTTTACTCAGTACTTTGTTGAAGCATCTTTGGCAGCGATCCTGACTAGTCTCACAGTCTCTACCACTGAAAAACATCCCTACAGCATGATGCTGCCTCCACCATGCTTCACCTTAGGGATGGTGCCAGGATTCCTCCAGATGTGACGTTTGGCATTCAGGCCAAAGAGTTCAATCTTGGTTTCATCAGACCAGAGAGTCTTGTTTCTAATGGCCGGTGATTCCTTTAGGGGCCTTTTGGCAAACTCCAAGCGGACTGTAGTGCCTTTTATTGAGGAGTGGCTTCCATCTGGCCACGCTACCATAAAGGCCTGATTGGTGGAGTGCAGCAGAGATGGTGGTCCTTCTGGAAGTTTCTCCCATCTCCACAGAGGAACTCTGAAGCTCTGTCAGAGTGACCATCAGGTTCTTGGTCACCTCTCTCACCAAGGCACTTCTCCCCCGATTGCTCAGTTTGGCCAGGCTGCCAGCTCTAGGAAGAGTCTTGGTGGTTCTGAACTTCCATTTAAGAATGATGGAGGCCACTGTGTTCTTGGGAACCTTCAATGCTGCAGGCATTTTTTGGTACCCTTCCCCGGATCTGTGCCTCGACACAATCCGGTGTCAGAGCTCTATGGACAATTCCTTCGACCTCATGGCTTGGTTTTTGTTCTAACATGCACTGTCAACTGTGAGAACTTTTATAGACAGGTTTGTGCTTTTCCCAATCATGTCCAATCAATTGAATTTACCACAGGTGGACTCCAATCAAGTTGTAGAAACAGCTCAAGGATGATCAATGGAAACATGATGCACCTGAGTTCAATTTCAAGTTTCATAGCAAAGGGTCTGAATACTTATGTAAATAAGATTTCTGTTTTAGATATTTTATAAATTAGCAAAATTTGAAAAAATAACTGTTTTCACTTTGTCATTATGGAGTATTGTGTGTAGATTGATGAGGATTTTTATTTATATAATCCATTTAAGAATAATGCTGTAACGTAACAAAATGTGGAAAAAGTCAAGGGGTCTGAATACTTTCTGAAGACACTGTATGTGACATATAGGTCATATCCAAAGCCATAGTCATTTTATTCTTAAATAATAATAAATGTATACATTATTAACCTCTGATATTAACCTGATAATATTAGGATAGGCACAATGAGAATCGCTATACAGAAAAAACACGGGGGGGAAAAAAATCATCATAGCACATCCCATCTGGTGACATTTTTCTTTACTTGAATGGAGCATTTGGGGAAGGAAAGTGTGACAGAAAGCTTGTTTCACAACATAATCTAATTGTATGATCGCCTAGAAATAGGCCTACACCACAAAACACATGAAATACAGGAAAAAGTTGGCACAATTTTTCATATATCAAACTGCTTATCATATCTCATATAAAGCAAAATATAAAATGTATATTATATTGAATATTTCAGAAGTAAATAGGACAGACAAATAGTTAACACAAAGTTAAGGGCACCAGATGATCCAACAGGGCATATGTAGTGTGCCAAAGACTAACATTTGCTCTGTGCTGGTGAAGCATTCATAACCTTGGGGAAACTGGGGATGGTTCTAACACTTTTAGCATTTTTGTCAATTTCTCAGAGAATGTTTAAGCTGCTACATTCAAAATGTGATAGGAACGGCTCCCATCTGTCTGCTACCAATAGGTATAGGTGTTTATCTCTCTAAATCAAACAGACAAGGAGTACAATGTTAACAATTTATGTCACCTCCCAGGTCAGTTGTAACAGGGCCTGGGGTGAAATGTAACAGTTAAAAAAATGCAGAAATCATGATATGCAACGAAATATTGAAAGCCTTATTGAGCCTTATTGCCACGTCCTCTCAAGGATCGGACCCTTTTTTTTCCATTTTCGCCTAAAATGACATCCCCAAATCTAACTGCCTGAAACTCAGGATCTGAAGCAAGGATATGCATATTATTGATACCATTTGAAAACGAAATACTTTGAAGTTTGTGGAAATGTGAAATTAATGTAGGAGAATATAACACATTAGATCTGGTAAAAGATAATACAATGAAAAAAACATTTCACTGTAACAGCTACTGTAAATTGGACAGTGCAGTTAGATTAACAAGAATTTAAACTTTCTGCCCATTTCAGATATGTCTATGTCCTGGGAAATGTTCTTGCTACTTAAAATGTCATGCTTAATCACATTAGCGCACGTTAGCTCAACCGTCCTGCGGGGGGACACCGATCCCATTGAGGTTAACATTTTGTGCAGCAGAAATAATAAAATAATAATAAAAATCATAAAATGTTTATTATTTTTTACATTTCATTAACTGGCCCTTCTCAACCACTACAACAACATCTGACAACTAAACAAGAACATCTGGACTAAACAACTGAATGTTTGTGGTGTCTCTTATGTAAAAAAAACCTCAGGAATTCCACACGTGTGATCACGTGTCATTCTATGTGAAGTTAATGTGATAAAATGTGACAGCGTGAGCACATGTGAGAACGTGATCTCATGTTCAATAAATGTGACACGGGGATGCAACATTTCAACATGTGATACCATGAAACTACACATGTGACATTTCACATGTTAAATCATGTGCACGTGTTTTTTTCCCAACGCTTCACATGAGACATTGAAGGGATTTGATTATCTGACACAGGTTGCCCCGGCAGGAGAAGTTTGCCCTGGGTAAAAAGTGATTGCATTCGGTTTGGAACAAGGCTGCCTCCCGGGCGTGAACCAAGTGCCCCGTTCAATGCCCACGGCAAAGTTGGCTCAAAACAAAAGTGACATACTGTAGATTAAGCAAGTGGATGTTCTCAAGACACTTGTTTTACCAGTCGTCAGGACGTCACATGATGGTCCCAAACCATTATAATAAAGTCATGGTATGGTGGTATTAAAGTAAGTGGTAAACTGTTCATCTAAAATATAACTCCACCTGGGATTTGACCTCACAACCACTGGATTTGAGGTGTGCTAATCTTTCTGCTGCACCAAAATGTCTGGCAGCATTCCTCCTGTGGCAATTTGCATTCCCAGTACCCAGACCTCCTTAGGCTTGTTCCAACTAACCCTGACCCTTGCAGCCATGAGCTATCTTCAATTTTAGCCACATGTTCAAACTTTAGCATTGATAGCATATATATAATATATACACACACTGGTTATAAACCTGATAAGTTTGGTGAATCTAACGACAAAGCAGGTGATGCTATCTGCAAAATACATTTGGTCAATTTGTTTTATTATTTATTTATTAACAGGGTCTTGCTTCTTCACAATAGATTGTGCACGGTGAGTCACGTGATTCTAGCTTGTTCCTGATTAGAGATATTGAGAGTGTTACAACTATCCTGTGTTACAACCATCCCCGGTCTCTCCTAAGTATCCCCGCTATGATAACCTTTCAGAGGAGCATACACAGTAGCTAAGTCGGAGTCCCAAATGGCACCCTATTCCCTACATAGTGAACAAGGAGGCATTTGGGACTCAACCTTCACTACTGTGTGCCCTCTTCTGATGTGTAACATGGGGGATTTACATATATCTACCTATTCCCGTAGTCGATAGTACGGCACATTTCTATACTAGAGGGGATGTCCTCAGGACTCATCTGAAACACACAGGTTCTCTAACGTCAGGGAGTGGAGCATGAGAATAATAGGCAGAGGTATAGTGAACAACAACAAAAATATTTTACACCATCTTTTCATCTTCAGCTCCAGGCATACATGTTCCTTGGAAGCTCCAGATCGTACTGGCATACGGGTACTCTTGGGTACTCTTGCCGTACACACGTACAAAATCCCCGGATATACTTCCGAATTTGGACTAGCCCAATGTTGCCACTCCCATCCTCCCTGCGCATGCCAACCTTCTCATGGTAATGCGACTATGTAGAACAACAAGAACAGCCAAGTTAAACACGGAAGGCCACACCCTTAATTACAATCAACAATCTCACACACCTGGCACTGACAGAGGCACAAGGCTGCATTCACCAACTCAACAGTTCCACCCTGTTACATCTTCCCCCTCTATTTTTGAAATGTGTCCTCACATTTAACCAAGGAAGTAAAAAGTTTGCCACGCTGACCCTCGACACGTGAGCCCCTCAGGGGTGCATGCTTAGTCCCCTCCTGTGCTCCCTGTTCACCCACGCCTGCTTGGCTGCGCACAACTCCAATGCCATCATTAAGGCTGCTTAGACCACCTATAGAGAGGAGGTCAGTGATCTGGCAGTGTGGTGCCAGGACAACAACCTCTCCCTTAACATCAGCAAGACAAAGGAGCTGATCGTGGACTACAGGATACGGAGAGCCGAGCACACCCCTATCCACATCGATGGGGCTGTAGTGGAATGCGATGAGAGCTTCAAGCTCCTTAGTTCCACATCACTAAGGAATAAACATGGTCCACCCACACCCACACATTTGTGAAGGTACGACAATGTCTCTTCCCCCTCAGGAGGCTAAAAATATTTGACATGGGCCCTCAGATCCTCAAAGTTCTACAGCTGCACCATTAAAGGCATCTTGACTGGTTGCATCACTGCTTGGTATGGCAACTGCTTGGCATCCGACTGCAAGGCGCTACAGAGGGTAGTGTGAACGGTCATGCCATCCAGGACCTCTACACCAGGTGGTTTCAAAGGAAAACATTTGTCAAAGACTCCATCCACCCAAGTCACAGAGTGTTCTCTCTGCTACCGCATGGAAAGCGGTACCAATGCACCAGGTCTGGAACCAACAGGACCCTGAACAGCTTCTACCCCCATGCCATAAGACTACTAAATAGCTAACCAGACTATCTGCATTGACCCTCTTTGCACTAACACTGCTGCTACTGTTTATTATCTATCCTGTTGCCTTGTCACTTTACCCCTACACATATGTACATATCTACCTCAATTACCTCATACCCTTGCACATCAACTCAGTGCTGGTAACCCATGTATATAGCCAAGTTATCGTTACTCATTGTGTATTTATTCCTCGTGTTATTTTTTTCCTATATTTTTCTCTCTGCATTGTTGGGAAGGGCCTGTAATTAAGCATTTCACTGTAAGTCTACACCTGTTGTTTACGAAGCTTGTGACAAATGACATTTGATTTGATTCTGTAACACAACACTTTGCGGCCCGTGGGCCGACCCCTGCTGTAGAACGACGAGAACAGCCACTGGCACTGACAGAGGCATAAGGCTGCGCTCACCAACTCAACAGTGCCACCCTGCCATCCATGTGATGTGGTGGAAACCTGGGATTCTGGCCCTGAGTCACCTTACCACCCAGAGAGGAATGGCTTACTGCAGTATGATTCTGTGTTTGTAGTTAGTCCTTACAGTAGAATCCATAGGCCACCTCTTGAGTTCAATAGATACACAGTAAGTACAGTGCTGCCATCTGCTGGGCATTGTGAGTAATCAAGGACGGCTACTGTATGATGCTCCACAGTTTTCCCTCCTAGAAATAGAGGTCTTTCTCAATCCCAACCCAGTCTTCAGTGACCACAAATCAGTAGTTTAACACGTGGTACATTTCAACACTAACACACCTGATTGAACTAGTCCAACTAATAATCAAGCTCTTGTGATTAGTTGAGTCAGGTGTGTTAGTGTTAGAATGGATCAAATATTGAGAACAGTGGCCTATAGAGGCCCTCATGTCCTGAGCATGTATTCCAGCATTAGATGGGGTTAGCTAAGTGGCTAGCTGGGACAGTCTGACATAGGGATCCTCCTTGCACTGCTCCTCCTGCCTCCTCTCTCTCTCTCCTCCCTGCCTGCTGCTCTTGACTTCCCCCTTTAGGTGGCCCAGAAGACTGCACATGGCCCCAGCCCCCAAGTGCCTGTAGAGCCGGGAGGAAGCAGTACCCAGAGGTATGTAGGGTAGGGTCCACTGGGGGCAAGGTGAAGGGGGTGGTGGTGGTGAGGGCCATGTACGCTGGAGGAGGGTCTTCATTCTCACTGGGTGGTGAGCAGGTGGACATAGAGCTAGGTCGGGGTGGGAGGAGCTCTGACTTGGGCCATGCCATGATGACGACATTGTTGCCGTTGTTGTTACCAGTGTTCTTACTGTCGTCCGTTACTACAGCGCTCATAAGACCATCAGACACTCCCTCTGTTGATCTGGACAGGCCAGCACTGACCTGAGGCATCGCCACATAGCCCTCACTCGACTCCAAGAAGGATGGGGCAGAGGGAGAAGAGGGGTCAGAGATAGAGAGAGTGTTGTCGGACTCCTCACAGGGAGGCTCCAGACTCAGAAACTCACTCGGCGCCGGTGAACTGTCACCACACAAGATGTAAGGGCCACTGAAGCTGAAGCCGGATGAGTCTAGAGCAGGAGGGCAAGATCTGTCCACAGACAACAGAAGTAGGGAGGAAAAGTTTGGGTCATACTTCTTCCACCCCTCCTTGGTAATGGAATGCAACAGTCCATTGGCCTTTACATCTGGGGTCAACCACAATGGATTATCTGAAGAGCTGCAACACAAGAATGAGTTACGGCTTAGGGTTGAGCCAGGTCACCGTGTGTACGAGTATTCTTTTATAAGTGTTGGATAGTGTAGGTTAGAAGTATAAAAGATATGAGCTAATTTTACCAGCTAAAGCAGAGACTGATATCCTCCCTGCTCTCCAGTGTCTGTACGCTGCAGATGTAGGTCTTTTCACTTCTCTCACTCTCGGGAAATAACAACCTATCAGGAGACTTCTGGGAAAGAGAAGACATTACCATTATCTGTGAGTGATGAACTATGAAAGATGGATACATGCAGGCACGTGCACAGATAGAGGTCTACCTGTGCCCGAGCAGCTGCCCCTTTGCCCTTCCACTCCCGTTTTCCCTCACACTCGCCCTTTTGGGTGGCGGTATATTTTTTGTATACCGTTTTTGTCATTTGTTGTTCTGAACCCATTGCCCCCAAGTCGTCGTGACATCGTCAAGTTCACTAACTGGCAGATTTACATCAATCAACATTAATGATCAGCTGATAGCCTACCCTCTTTTCCCAATATCAATCATGTCTTTCGGAGGCACTGTAACTAGCTGGCTTACAATTTTGTCAATGAGTGTAAATAGGCCAATGCTAAAACATGTTTAAACTTTCGCTACAGAGGCTGTTAGTAGGTTTTGAATTTCGAGATATGAATTGCCCCTTTTATCATTTTGAGCACCTGCCCCATGAAAGGTCTGTGCACAGCCCTGGATACATACATTGTAATTTATAGTGGTTATGAAAAATAATTTTTGTACACAGTCTAGACAATGTTTATTATTATTGTGCAGTTGTCATATAGCTGAATAGTCCACAGTGAGATGCTTTGTGAATAATGCTGGATGAATACTCAGCCATTCAGATGTATTCAGACTTACCTTAATGACCTCTCCCAGTGCCTTGCTCTTGAGGGGCGACGGGACAGACACCTCCCACAGGACTACCCTCCTACAGGCAGAAAACGAATGAATCAATCAATGGGTGGATAAATGAATGAATAGAATGACAGGTAACTGCCAAAATAAAGGATAGGGTGTTGGACCACCATGAGCCAGAACAGCTTCAATGCACCTTGGCATAGATTCTACAAGTTTCTGGAATTATATTGGAGGGATGCGACGCCATTCTTCCACGAGAAACTACATAATTTGGAGTTTTGTCGATGGTGGTGGAAAACGCTGTCTCAGGCGCCGCCCCAGAATCTCCCATAAGTGTTCAATTGGGTTGAGATCTGGTGACTGAGAAGGCAATGGCATTTGGTTTACATTGTTTTCATGCTCATCGTGACCACTCGTGGCCTGTGGATGGGTTATTGTCATCCTATGGGGGCATTGCCCATGTAGCCAAAATAATGGTCTGCCCAGCATTTTTATACATGACCATAAGCATGACGGGATGTTAATTGCTTAATTAACTCAGAAACCACACCTGTGTGGAAGCACCGGCTTTCAATATACAGTACTTTGTATCCGTCATTTAATCAAGTGTTTCCATTATTTTGGCAGTTACCTGTAGTTTAACACTAGTAATAACACAAGGGCAAATTCAAATGGTAGAAAAACAAGAAAAACAGTTGGAGAAGTTTGATTAATCACCTGTGACAGGCTGGTATGGTAACATAGAGAGCGATGAAGACAATGGCCATCAGTACACTGATGAAGATGTAGAGGAAGGTGGTGATGGACCAGGAAGCTACCAGGAGACATGGGACAAAACATGCATATGTAAGAGTGGAAAAAGTAGTTGATGATCATTGATGAGTAATTGATATGTAGTGCCTGGAAATTCCTGTCTGTCACGTGAACTGATTGAGATGGCAGTTGCTTCAAGAGAACAAAGTCCTATTTTATCAGCTCCTGTATGCTGCCTTCATCAAGTCTAGTCTTAATTTCTTCTTGTTTCACTCTCTGAACCCTCCAAAATGGCGTGTTACACACATTTCAATATTATGGTAGTTCAATGATAAAACATCCAACTCATCCAAGCTCATTTTTCACATGAAAGCAAATATCATGGCTTCACATTAGACTAACACGCGGAAGCAAAAAAACGCTCTTCAATACATAATGAAAGTCTTTGTTTGTTTTTGAAAACATTCCTCAAGGGATTTGAACTTTGGTGCTTTTTCATTCAGCATCACATTATAGTTTTTTGAGCTCTGCTGTTTTGACATGGATCACATCCCCTCATTTGTACTTGTTTTAGTTCAGACTGGTTATCTCTGATGATAAAATATGTTTTCAGAGTTATTTGCAAAAATAATAGAATTAGCTTGGTCCAAGTTTGTGCTCTTGCCAACTCCATTGCTGTCATTATCAAGCCATATATAGCAAATGACATGACAATGAGTGACAAGGAGTTGGCATGATGGCAAAAAACAGACTCTCGGGCTAGAATAGAATAGAGCAATAGAATAGAATACTATTAAAAACAGGCTTCAACCAGGAGACACAATCCAGGTCCATTACCTGGTCGTGAGGTCCACTCCACTGGGTCGGTCCATTCTGAGGGGGGTCCTTCGAAAGTATCACCCCTTCCCGGGACCACCAGGGCTCTCACCTTAACCAGGTAGCACTCAGAGGGGCGCAGGGACCCCCCCAGGATGGAGAGCGAGAGGGACCCCTGGGAGACATTGAGGAACCTAGTGTCCTCCTGAGAAAAAGAAAAGGTAGTCATCATCAAATGATCTATTCATGAGATGCTTAAAAAAAGCAACAATCTCGCTTGACGAGCGTTCTTTAGATGATGACCTAGATATGATCAAATGTAATGCTGAAAATGAAAAGACATTGCTTTTGGATCATCCCACTTCCTGTGAAATTATAGCACAGAAATAGATCAAATACTTCTCCTACCCGAGTGTCATTACTCCAGTAGTGCACCTGATAGGTGAGTTCAACATTTGATTTTGGCGGATTCCATTTTAGAAGCCAGTTCCCGTCTCGAGCTTCTATCTGCACGTGGAGTGGACGGTTTGGACGGACTGTGTAGAGAGATGCATCAAGAATCAGACGTCAAGAATCTTTAAAGAGATTGAACGGGATCGTAAACAGGCTGGTGTGATTACAGACATATTCAATCTCTCTCTATCCCAGTCTGCTGTCCCCACATGTTTCAAGATAGCCACCATTGTTCCTGTACCCAAGAATGTAAAGGTAACGGAACTAAATGACTATCGCCCAGTAGTGCTCACTTCTGTCATCATTAAGTGCTTTGAGAGACTAGTCAAGGATCATATCACCTCCACCTTACTTGTCACCCTAGATCCACTTCAATTTGCTTACCGCCCCAATAGGTCCACAGACGATGCAATCGCCATCACATTGCACACTGCCCTATCCCATCTGGACAAGAGGAATACCCATGTAAGAATGCTGTTCAGCATTCAACACCATAGTATCCTCCAAGCTCATCATTAAGCTTGAGGCCCTGGGTCTGAACCCCGCCCCCCTGTGCAATTGGGTCCTGGACTTCCTGACAGGCTGCCCCTAGGTGGTGAAGGTAGAAAACAACACCTCAACACTGGGGCCTCACAAGGGTGCATGCTCAGCCCCCTTCTGTACTCCCTGTTCACCCATGACTGCGTGGCCATGCACGCCTCCAACTCAATCATCAAGTTTGCAGATGACACAACAGTAGTAGACTTGATTACCAACAATGAGACAGTCTACAGGGAGGAGGTGAGGGCTCTGGGAGTGTGGTGTCAGGAAAGTAACCTCTCACTCAACATCAACAAAACAAAGGAGATGATCGTGGACTTCAGGAAACAGCAGAGGGAGCACCTCCCTATCCACATCGACGGGACAGCAGTGGAGAAGGTGGAAAGTTTCAAGTTCCTCGGCGTACATATCACTGACAAACTGAAATGGTCCACCCACACAGACAGTGTGGTGAAGAAGGCACGACAGCGCCTCTTCAACCTCAGGATGCTGAAAAAAATGTGGCTTGTCACCTAAAACCCTCACACATTTTTACAGATGCACAATTGAGAGCATCCTGTCAGGCTGTATCACCGCCTGGTACGGTAACTGCAGCGCCCACAACCGCAGAGCTCTCCATAGGGTGGTGCTGTCTGCACAATGCATCACAGGGGGCATACTACCTGCCCTCCAGGACACCTACAGCACCCAATGTCACAGTACAGCCATAAAGATCAAAGGACAACAACCAACCGAGCCACTGCCTGTTCACCCTGCTATCATCCACAAGGCAAGGTCAGTACAGGTGCATCAAAGCTGGGGCCGAGAGACTGAATAACAGCTTCTATCTCAAGGCCATCAGACTGTTAAATAGCCATCACTAGCACAGAGAGGCTGCTGCCTACATACACAGACTTGAAATCATTGGCCACTTTAATAAATGGAACGCTAGTCACTTTAATAATGTTTACATATTTTGCATTACCCATCTCATATGTATATACTGTATTCTATACTATCTACTGTCTCTTAGTCTATCCCACTCTGACATTGCTCGTCCACATATTTATATATTCTTAATTCCATTCCTTTACTTAGATTTGTGCGTATTAGGTATTTGTTGTGAAATTAGTTAGATATTGGACGTTAGATATTGCTGCACTGTCGGAACTAGAAGCACAAGCATTTCGCTACACACGCAATGACATCTGCTAAACACGTGTATGTGACCAATACAATCTGATTTGATTTACGAACGTATGTATTTTTTGCAGGACGTAACATATCATACGAAATGGATGACGTTGTACACAGTTGTGCACAATTCCCTGGACCAGTTTTGGCTCATGAGCACAAATTTCTTAACTACTGGCTAAAATTATACAAAACCTTCTAGCCTCATTTTTGAGAATACGCTTGGGGAATCAGCAGAAAATTGTGCCTGTGATACCACAATACAAACTCCAGGTGGCAGCACTGATACACAATCACTGAGGCAGTATATTTTCTGGATTGCATCAAAACAAATATCATCATAAATTGAGTCTCAGCTATGAGATTTTATTCTCCCTCAAATATCACCCCTGTGTCGGAGTGAAAATGACTCACTGTTTTTATGTGTTTTAAACATTTTGCTGTTGCATGTGGGGATGAGCTCCACCTCTAGCTGTTCTGAGTCTGGGACAGGAAAGGAGCAGCTGTATTTGAGCATTGGACCCCTGGATGGAGCGCTGACCATGGTGTTACCACAGCATTTCTGGGCTCTGGAGAGATGGCGAAAGGGAGAGAGAAATGGATAGATGGAGAAGAGGGAGGACAATGCTGTGAAGGAGAGTAGACATCCTTGAGTCTGAAGTGTAGTCAAATGTTTTGTCTCTCATCCATGGGCACACACACATAAACGCATGCACGCACGCACACACACGCACACACATAGTGCTTTGGCAGCAGATCCTAACTCACGGTGCAGTGTGGTTGTGTTTGCAGGACAGATGGAAGGTAAGGAACTGAGCCAGGTCTCTCTTCACCTCCCAGCTGCATGTCACCACTTTCTCGTCATCCACCACACACTGCGCACTGGAGGGGCCTGGCACAGGGTCTGCGTGAGGGAGGGAGGGAGGGAGGGAGGGAGGGAGGGAGGGAGGGAGGGAGAAAAGAGAGACAGAGAGAGAGTCAATAGGGAGGACGTGAGTGAACAAAAGGGAAGAAGACATTGATGCACGACTGAGCAATGCTATTCCAAACACATGACATGTAGAGATCACAATGCCCTGACACCGCCACGTAAATCACACACAATGCTATAAAGTCACTCGTAACAATTTAATTACAAACTCATTACAATCCTATAAAACTAATACATTAGGATGGAGTATGTTTATGTACAGTTCATTCGGAAAGTATTTAGACACCATTACTTTTTCCACATTTTGTTACGTTACAGCCTTATTCTAAAATTGATTAAATCGTTTCTTTCTCCTCAATCAACACACAATACTGGGGGCCAGCTCTAGGAAGAGTCTTGGTGGTTCCAAACTTCTTCCATTTAAGAATGATGGAGGCCACTGTGTTCTTGGGGACCTTCAATGCGGAAGACATTTTTTGGTACCCTTCCCCAGATCTGTGCCTCGACACAATCCTGTCTCAGAGCTCTGCGGACAATTCCTTCGACCTCATGGCTTGGTTTTTGCTCTGACATGCACTGTTGGACCTTACATAGACAGGTGTGTGCCTTTCCAAATAATGTCCAATCAATTGAATTTACCACAGGTGGACTCCAACGAAGTTAAACATTTCAAGGATGATCAATGGAAACAGGTGCACCTGAGCTCAATTTCGAGTCTCATAGATAAAGGGTCTGAATACTTATGTAATTAAGGTAATTTTTTCATATATATTTTTTTTTACTGTTTTCGCTTTGTCATTATGGGGTATTGTGTGTAGTTTAATGAGGGGGAAAAAAAGATTTAATCAATTTTAGAATAAGGCTATAACGTAACAAAATGTGGAAAAAGTCAAGGGGTCTGAATACTTTCTGAAATCACTTTATGTACAGTAGGATTTGCCACTCACCGTCCTCAGTCATCCAGGTCACTAGAGAGCTCCACTCACTCCACAGTCCCGTCTTCCCCTTTGCCCTAACTTTGGCCTCATACTGGCAGCCAGGCACCTGATCTTCAGCCTCCACACTCAGCTGGGTGTCCTGAACCTTCACTGCCTGCACAGAGAGAAACAGACAAAGACTATGGCTGAGTCCCAAAAGGGCCTCACAAGGCTCTGGTCTAAAGTTGTGTACTATAAAGGCAATAGGGTTCCATTTGGCACGCACATTATGTGTGCATCTCAATTTACTAAAGTAGCTCTCCATTGGGCACATACATCAATTCAACGTCTATTCCACGTTGGTTCAACATAATTCCATTGAAATAACGTGGACGCAGCATTGATTAAACCAGTGTGTGCCCAGTGGGTTCCTTTCCTTGTCTCATTCCCTACATCTGCACTAGAAGCACCTGGTCTGGACAGGTGAAAGTAGACTTCCTGAAATAATCTTTAAATTGCTTTCACCTATCCTGTGGTTTCAAATCAGTGCAGATGAAAGGGTGGAAACCACTTCAGACTATTGAGACAGAGCCCTGATCTTTATCTGACTCCCGCCGGCGGTACTGTTTTCTGTACTTCCGCCGTGTGAAATCCTCAGTCTCAGATAGTGGCATGGTAATCTTTGGTGAGGATTGTGACGTGCAAGATGAACGAAGCAGGAACATGGATGTCACCAGGACATAGCTTTCGGTACTTTAGCCCCGAATCTTTTGCGCTACTCCAATGGTGAATTTTTTTTTTTGTAGTCAACTGAATATAAAAAATATAAACGCAACATGCAACAATTTTACTGAGTTACAGTTCATATAAGGAAAGCAATCAATTATAATACATTCATTAGGCCCTAATCTATAGATTTCACATGACTGGGCAGGGGCGCAGCCATGGGTGGGCCTGGGAGGGCATAGGCCCACCCACTGGGGAGCCAGGCCCACCCATGGCTGCGCCCCTGCCCAGTCATGTGAAATCTATCAGTGAGACTTTTTGTCCAGCCTCTTGTCCAGCCAATCAGAAAGACTTTTTCCCCACAAAAGGGCTTTATTACAGACACAAATACTCCTCAGTTTCATCAGCTGTCTGGGTGGCTGGTCTCAGACAATCCCGCAGGTGAAGAAGCCGGTTGTGGAGGTCCTGGGCTGGCATGGTTACACGTGGTCTGCGGTTGTGAGACCGGTTGGACGTACTGTGAAATTCTCTAAAATTATGTTGGAGGCGGCTTATGGTAGAAAAATTAACATTACATTTTTCTGGCTGTGTTTAACTCGATCTTCTCTAAAATTGGATTAGTTCAGCCGGTTAACCACACTTACATACAACATTCAAGAAGATCAAAATCCATATTCCCATGAAACTGATTGGGATCAAATGGTTGGCATGCATGCAGCATGGACCTTTAACTTCTTATGGCTGCAGGGGCAGTATTGAGTAGCTTGGATAAAGGTGCCCAGAGTAAACGGCCTGCTCCTCAGTCCCAGTTACTAATATATGCATACTATTAGTATTGGATAGAAAACACTCTGAAGTTTCTAAAACTGTTTGAATTGTGTCTGTGAGTATAACAGAACTCATATGGCAGTCAAAAACCTGAGAAAAAATCCAAACAGGAAGTGAGAATTCTGAGAGTGGTCGATGTTAAAGTCATCGCCTATTCAATTCCCTGTAATATATGGATCTGTTTGCACGTCCTACACCTTCCACTAGATGTCAACAGTCAGTAGAACGTGGAATGAAGCTTATGCTGTGTTGTGGGACCGGATGGGAGGTGTTTGAGTCAGTGGTATATAGGAACGTTATTGGATATACAGTGGGGCAAAAAAGTATTTAGTCAGCCACCAATTGTGCAAGTTCTCCCACTTAAAAAGATGAGAGGCCTGTAATTTTCATCATATGTACACTTCAACTATGACAGACAAAATGAGAAAAAAAAATCCAGAAAATGACATTGTAGGATTTTTAATGAATTTATTTGCAAAATATGGTGGAAAATAAGTATTAAATAAGTATTTAAATAAGTATTAAATACTTTTTTGCCCCACTGTATATGATAACAACATCCTTAAGATTGATTCTCTACTAAGTTTGACCAGTTTATTCGACCTGTAATATAACTTTTTGAAGTTTTCGTGCGACGTTTGCCTGCATCTGCGCGAGCGTTTGGACACGTGTACTACACATGCTAGCAAAATTAGCTAATTGGACATAAGTAATGGACATTATCAAACAAAACAACGATTTATTGTGGAACTAGGATTCCTGGCACTGCATTCTGATGAAGATAATCAAAGGTAAAGGAATATTTATGATGTAATTTCGTATTTCTGTTGACTCCTCCATGGCGGCTAATTTGGCTATTGTTCTGAGCGCCGTCTCAGATTATTGCATGGTTTGTTTTTTCCGTAAAGTTTTTTTGAAATCTGACACAGCGGTTGCATTAAGGAGAGGTATATCTATAATTCCATGTGTATAACTTGTATTATCATCTACATTTATGATGAGTATTTCTGTTGAAACGATGTGGCTATGCAAAATCACTTGATGTTTTTGGAACTAGTGAATGTAACGCGCCAATGTAAACTCAGATTTTTTGTTATAAATATGAACTTTATCAAACAAAACATGCATGTTTGTGTAACATGAAGTCCTATGAGTGTCATCTGATGAAGATAATCAAAGGTTAGTGATTAATTTTATCTCTATTTCTGCTTTTTGTGAAAGCTATCTTTCGCTGGAAAAATGGCTGTGCTTATTGTGGATTGGTGGTGACCTAACATAATCGTTTGTAGTGCTTTCGCTGAAAAGCATATTTGAAATCGGACACTTTGGTGGGATTAACAACAAGATTACCTTTAAAATTATATAAGACACATGTATGTCTGAGGAATTTTAATTATGAGATTTCTGTTGTTTGAATTTGGCGCCCTGCACTTTCACTGGCTGTTGTCATATCATCCCGGTAACGGGATTGCAGCCATAAGAAGTTAACCTGTAAAACGCGAAGAATTATACATTTACGATTGACAGTGATGATGGCCTAATTTATAAAAAGGTAGGTCTAATTTGGTGTTTTAGAATTTTCTGAATGAAAGGTTTCATGTCGGTCGGTACCAACTTTCATTCATAAATGGCTTAATAATAATTTATAAAATGGTGCTCCAGGAGGCTACCTAAAAAAATAGCACTGGTTATAATAAATGTAAAGCAATTGCCATGTGTGGTCAACTGATCCCTCCAGCTGTCACGTTCTGACCTTAGTTCCTTTTTTATGTCTTTTTTTTTGTTTGGTCAGGGCGTGAGTTGGGGTGGGCATTCTATGTTGTTTTTCTATGTTTTGTTCTGTATGTTATATTTCTATGTGTTTGGCCTAGTATGCTTCTCAATCAGAGGCAGATGTCAGTCGTTGTCTCTGATTAGGAGCCATATTTAGGTAGCCTGTTTTCTGTTGTACTGTTTCGGTTTTCATTTATTCTCTTTTTCTTTACTATTCATTCTCGGTTAAATTATATTATGGATATGTACCATGCTGCATTTTGGTCCTCCTCTCCTTCCACCAAGGAAAGCCGTTACACCAGCACCGGTTTGATTGGGACAGGTTCATTGTGCTGCTTTGAGACAAGCATGGGAACTCATCTTGATAAATCAATCAATGTAAGATTTTTGTTTTCACTGAATCTCTGTTTGGATATTAGGTTACAATTACGCTGGGTAATGTTAGCTAAGTTGAGGTGAGTGTTCATGGTCATTAGTCTAGCATTTTAAAAGCAATGCAGATGTTCTCAACACACATATATTAGGCCTATAGCCTACCTGTTGAGCTACGCTGCTATTTTCCTGAACTTTCCAATACTTTTCTGATGCATTTCAGTCACTTAGCCTACTGATGTGAATATACCTTGTACACTTTTCCCATAGGAATTCAAGGCTATTCAAGTCATTTTACATATTTTTGGTTATTGTTTAAAAAGGTCATACAGTAAGGCCTACATTGTTTTAATAACAATATAGCTGAAACCACTATTGGCTTTATTGACTTACTGAATTTATGCTATTGTAATTTTAGGCTAGGCTACTAGCTGATAGATTATTTTAAATATTATTCTAACAGTAGGCCCCCCAATAACAATTGCGGAAGAATTCTGTTTAAATACGTGAGTGGCACTGGAAAGTTGGTGGACTATAATTTCCTACTCATATTGTAGGCCTAAGATCTGTGTATCCACTATTTTCATTGGCCTATGCTATTTGTTGCATTTAAGACATGGGTTGTTTGACATTTACATATTGAGATCACTAAAACAGAGTAGCTTGACATTTTGATCATTTGTGTGCTATAAAAAAAATATTATTGTAACGTCTCCAGTCATGTAAAATGATAGAATTATCATTAGAATTACAGGAAATGATTTCAGAAAATTCATTTTTTTTCTCACCCACAAACCCCTCAGTCCCCCAAATGTTATGAAACTCTGGTGAAACCCGGGCAGGAAGCAGAGGGGTAGTAATGAAGGACTCTAAAGAAGTGATTAACGATTTTGTCACCGAGCAAAACTACCCTGTGCTTGTTTTGCGTGGAATATCTCATGCCATGATGAATAACCATGAGAGTTAGCATGTCTTTTTACAAGAGGGTCGGAAAACATAAGCAATATGTTAACTAACAGTCCTCCTACACTCTTACAAAAAAAGGTGATATCCAGAACCTAAAAGGGTTCTTCAGCTGTCCCCATAGGAGAACCATTTTTGGTTCCAGGTAGAACCCTATTGGGTTCCATGTAAAACCCTTTCCCTGGAGGGTTCTACATGAAACCCCAAATAAATCTAACTGGAACCCAAAAGGGTTATTCTATGGTGACAGCCAAAGAACCCTTTTGGAACCCATTTTTCTAAGAGTTTGTATTTATGAAGATTCAGAAGCACAAGTCTTAGATGAACAGGAGTCTTTGAGAGCACATTGTATGTTAACCTGGTCCCAGATTTGTTTGTGCTCTTGCCTGCTATCCTTGACAATGAGTGATAGGGAGTTGGCAATATATAGCAAAAACAAGATATGGCACTCAAGCTAATTGTTTGTTACTCCAGTACATACTGTCCAGTCATCCTGGTTAGACCTCCTGTAGTTGACCTGATAGTTGAGAGTGGGGGTTAGGAGGGACGTTGGGGGGTAGGGGCTTTCCCAGCTGAGCAAACGGCCCCCTCTCTCTACAGGCTGCTGTGATAAGTGGACTGGTGGACGCACCCTCACTGTAATACACAGAAGCACACACTGTCAAAAACAAATCAACACATAAATGAATAGTCAAATACAGATACAGGACCCTATATATTTCGTAATCTGCTAGCTAACTTGTAACTAAAATTAAACATGTAGATGTAAAATGATTGAGAACCAATGATTTATGACAGGGGTCCTGTAATGTTTAAACTCACGATTCTTAGACAGAAGCAGGGCAGGGGGACAGGAGGTCTTGAAGAAGAAGACATGGTTGGTATTGATGCCAAAGTCACGAGTGTTGTAATGACACTGGGCGGTGAGCTTGCTGTTGTTGGCATTCGATGCTGGCTGACCATAGGGTTTACACAGGGACTCACTGGAGGGACAGAGGGGAGAGAAAGTGAGAGAAAGAGAGAGAGAGACATGAGTTAATTGAGTACATTGTTTCTCGGTGTCCACATTTTCCTTCTCCCCTCTCTCCCTCCCTCTTTCTGTCCTCTCATCACCTCTATCCTTACCGGTTCTCAGTGTCGTCCCAGTAGTATAGGGCTAACAGGGCCTGTGAGGACGCGTGTCGACTCTCTTCCCAGCTACAGCGGACGTAGGAGCTGTAGTCATTGTAGCACCGCAGGGACTCAAGCACAGGGGACACTATGGAGAGAGGGAGTGGGATATATATATATACAATAGAATTAGACCGCATTGTGCTGTATGATGTAGTGTAGTTCTCTCTATAGGGCATAAAAATACATTTCCAAGTGGGTGGCAGTGTTGTGATATTGTCTCAATATTAATAAGACTTTCTATAATGTCCACAATTAAACATTTAACCATATGTCCATATTATACATTTTGTTGTCATCGATATCTGCTAAAAAGATTCTTAGACTTAGACCCTACCATGATATTGTTTGTTCTCCTGGATTGTGCAGCGTTCTTTTCCATTATAGCAGAGGACCAGGGGAGGGAGAAGTGATCCACAAGACATCCAGAAGATAAGCATGTTTCCTGGGGAGCGCAGGAGGACAGGTCCCCCGGAGCAGAAGAACATGGGTAAGGGTCAGCAGGTGGGTCTCAGTAATTAACCTTCCAGATCTAGACCATCCTGGGCCCGCATTATGTGGACTGGTTGCTATATCTGTCAGGGTTCAGAGAAAAATGGCTCAGATACAAAAAGTCTCTCTCTCTCACGCACACGCAAATATCATAATTCTCTGAAAAAATTACACCATTACCACTCACTTCCCTTACAGTATATTCTTCACTAAGTGACTCTGATGTTCCTCACACCATCCACTGTGACCACACATCCGTTCTTCTCACCCTTGTTGGCTTTCTCGTGTCTGTATTTGTTCCAAATGCCCCTCTATTCCCTATATATAGTGCACATTACCCTGTGGGACCTGGTCAAAAGTAATGCACTTTATAGGGATTATGGTGGTATTTTGGACGTCTCTTATGACAGTGGTACTGTCTACATTGTAATGTCATTTCATCCGACACAGACACTTTGGAAGAGAAGAATGAAAACAAAGTGACAGACAGTTGTGACTGTAGTGGCGTTGAGAAATCCCCCTCAGATAGTTTGTGTGTGTCTCTGTGTCTGTGCGTGCATTTAACGATAAGCATTCTAAGAATATATTGTGGGATAGAGGTTAAAATACAAAAAGATGGTAAGAATCCCCAAAAATTATCACTTATATGTAAGCTTATTTATACAACTTAAGTTATTCTCACCTAGTCTCCTCTTAAGTGTTCAGTGAATTCTGTAGTCCTATTTCCAAGAAGTTATGGTGTGCGAGGAAATGTCAAGACTCAAGACAGATCTGTTCTGTCTGTCGCCTCAACTTGATCTGCTTCCTCTTTTCATGTGGCTGTTTACCATGTAGTCATAAATGACACTTAATCAGCATTCAGCTCCATCGCAGTGTGATCAGTATGCTCCCAGTGAGCAAAACACATTGAAAAAAACACTTTTCAACCAGAAATACATCTTTTCAACCAAAAAGGCTTCTTTTCAACATCTTTTCAACCAAAAAGGTGTCTTTTCAAAAGGTTCAACATCTTTTCACGTCTTGTGCTATAGTATGGAAATGAAATGCTGCCATGAGGGTAGTATAAGTAGCATAGTATGCATGAATTATGAATATCACTTTCACACAATTTATTTAAAACTAACTTATTCCTTTTCTGTCATCTTATAATTGTCTTGCTGTTACACAAGGGTGAGACTCTAGCCCAGGTATTTTATGAGTGATGGGGATTTCCAATGAGGTGCTACTAAACAGTGTGAAAATGTATCGATGAAGTCTCTTAGTTGGTTGAGGGAGTGTCATGTCACTACAGCAATTGTCTGCATCACAAATGGCACTCTATTCCCTATATAGTACACTACTTTTGACCAGAACCCTATGATCCCTGGTCAAAAGTAGTGCACTAAATAGGGAATATGGTGCCATTTGGGATGCAAACAATTGATGTCATTTAGGTCCCTTTGGCATGCCAGGACTGCACTTCAGTAGCAGAGCAAATCCACAGTATAATACACCAGTCCTTAGCTAACCCACAGACAGACAGGGAAGGGAGTCTGGATTCTGTGTCCCAAATGGCACCCTATTGCACTACTTATGAACAGAGGCCTATTTGGGACGGAGACTGGAAGCTGTGCTGGGCTGCTAGAGTAGCTTATCCTGCTGCTCACTGTGGCGTGAAGGGAGAGGCACAATATCTGTCGAAGAACTCCTGTCTAGTACCTAGCAGGGTGATGATTTGACTCTTAAGTGTATGATACTCACATAGACCACTGATGAGGTTTTTAAGCGCACTCAAAACGCCAAAACCTACAATCGAACAACATTACTGTGACACAACAGAGAAAAAATAAAATTTGTGGTAAGAAAGACCAAATTTACATTGGCGATGGCATCACCTGCCTTGTCGTTAGATTCACAAAATGTATATCAGGTTTATAACCAGTGTGTGTAGATATATTTGATGTAAGTTAGCAATGCTAAAGTTTGAACGTAGCTAAAATTGAAGATAGCTAATGGCTGCAAGGGTCAGAGTTAGTTGGAACAAACCTAAGGAGGTCTGGGTGCTGGGGATGCAAATTATGGGCCCACCAAGCCTGTATCCCAGGACTACCATACCACTGTCACAACTGTGACTCTGAGTGAATATGTCCAACATACACACACACACACACGGAAAAAACATGTGGTTTTGGAAATCTTCACGTGACATTTCACATGTGAATTTACGTGTTTGTTTTTTTAACACTTCACATGTGAATTTACGTGTTTTTTTAAAAACATTTCACATGTGAATTTACGTGTTTGTTTTTTAACACTTCACATGTGAAAACGTGTTTTTGGACAACAAAAACAGTGTCTATGATACACACACAGTGCTTTTAACATACTGTTTTCATCTTACATATTTGACACACATGACTACATTGTGTATGTTATGTCATCATCTGGGATTTGAACTCACAACTGCTTGGTTCACGGCATTATGATATTTCTGCTACGCCACCACACCTGTATTGCTACACTTTGGACTTATATACTCCAGAAAAACTATGCTACTGTATTTATCGTAGTGATTCAGGGGTAAAATTAAAACGGAATAATATGGCCCAACAACATTAATGAAAATGAAATCAATTACGAGAGAATAGTCAGATTAACTGATAACTATTTTTCTAAGTCCATACTGTAGATCAGTGGTCACCAACCTTTTCTGAGTCGAGATCACTTTCACTAATGCGCAGATTTTTTTTTTTTTTTTTTTTACATTAACCTCACACAGTTTTGTAAGAATGAAGTTAGGGCAGTAGGCCTAATACATTATCGCAGCATATTGGCTACATGATTGGCCTGCCAATATTGTTAACCAGACCATATTATATTTAAAAACTCTAGCTTTGATAACAAAATAGATCAGTTGGTTTAGCACTTGTGAGGCACTGTGGAGCATGAATTGAAAACATTTGCTTTTTTATTTTACTGGACTGATGGTACCTGCATCTGATGGTCAACGAGATCAAAGTACGACGTCAGTGATCTTCAGGTCGAAAAGTCGGAGCTCTATCTAGAAAGATGCCCTAGTTTCCGACTTGGAATTCCGAGTTGGATGACCGTTTAAAACGATTTTTCCCAACTGCCTCTCACGGTCCCTGCTCTCTCCTTCCTTTCCTCCGGTGAGACTGACCAGAGAGAGGGGACACCGTCTTCCACCTGATGGCGAAACTCGAGTCGCACCGCATCTGCCTCATGCACAACTTCATATTGTTCCTATGACCAGAGAAAGTTAAATATTCCTTAATATTAAAATCGACACGAGCTGCTAATAATAATAATAATAATAAAACGCAGGGCTATCGATACTTGGCTACTCATTCATTGCAGCTGCATCCAGAGCGGAAGTACGGAGAAGCGCGTTTTGTAATATTGTTGAATAAAAACAGTTACAGTGCTGAATATAAACTTAAACATGAACTCACTCATAAAAACTGCAGTTATTTGCTGTATTCGTTGACCGTCTCTCTGTGGTCATGAATTGAAAAGTTATTAAATCTTACGTAGGCTAGTAGCCTATAAAAGTTGGCTGTGGCCAGGGTCATGGAAGCTCTGTGGCCAGGGTCATGGAAGCTCTGTAGCCACGGTGATTTGAGCTATCCGATTGGGCAGCACAGTAGGTGGACTCGATTTAGTCACAGATTTGCCGGTCCGCCGGGTAGGGGGAGTTTGTCTCATGGGAACACTTTGCTACCCGGTGCGCAGGACTTTTGAATCATGTGCATCTACTGGCAACAGCTCAACACGATTTTAAAAAAGGAGCGCAAGCCTTTATCGTTCGTTGGCTTTCCACAAAAATATTTGGTGATCGACTAGGAATGCCTTGAAGATCGACCGTACTAGATGGTAATAGGCGCTCGCGTTGCCAGTACTGAACGGTAGGAAATTGACAGTGAAATAAAACGAAACCCAGGGCCATAATTTCGCAATTTCAATTATGGCACTGGGTGTCATATTCCATATTCTAGTCTGGCCTGTGATGAAGTCAGGTTCTGCGTCACAAATGGGACCTTATTCCCTACATTATGCACTACTTTCACCCAGAAAAGTAGTGCACTCTAAGTAGTAGGTTTCCATTTGGGATGCAAAGGCCTTATTATGTTTTTACTTCACTTCCATAACGACCACAAATAAACCAGCCCTTTGCCATCTGTCCCGGGCTGTAAGCTCTCTGAACATCTACTGTTTTGTTCAAATAAAGTTATTCTATTTGATTCTATTATATTTCCTTAGGGCCCCTCACCCCTATCCCTCATGAGCAGCAGTCATACAGTGCCCTTCTAATGACAAACCTGGCATGTCTGTATCAAAGTCACACATACAATTAACCCCTGAGTCCCTGAGCTCGGATCAGATTCTCTCAGCAACACTGTGCACTTCACTCCCACCAGACTCCACCTGGTCACGTACTCAGAAACACTCCTCTTGTCAGCCAGGTGTGTTTGTTGTTTTGCATTTGAGAAAACGCCATTTGAGAGAACACCTGACTTTTCACAAAAGCATCACTTTCTGTGGACTATGACCTTGTTGTTTAGGTTAAAACAATCTGACATACTCTTAATCTCTACTCAGTCCAGTCAGAAGAGGATGGGCTACACATCTGACCCGGGTCTCCTTTCTATGTTTCTTCCCTCGGCTGAGTTTGTTTTTCTGGCCACTGTGCTCTCGCTTCTGCTTTTCTTGGTCTTTGGGGTCTAGGCTGGGTTACTGTAAAGCACTGTGACAACTGCTGATGTCAAAAGGGCTTTGTCAAATAAATGTTATTGATTGGTTGATTAAGGTCAAAGAGTGTGAATGGGATGCATCAGTATACTGCAGTTTGTTTGTGTTCAACTCCCTTTTCCATTCACCATCCGTCTGCAAATGAAATGCTTTAACATTTTGTAATTTATACGCCGGGAGGACCAAACATGAGACGCATATTGAAGATGAGAGAAAACAATAACACCTAAGGACTGATAACAACAACTGAGGGCTAAATAAAGTGATGAAGCCCAGGTGTGCCTAATGATGGGGCGCAGGCGTGCGTAATGACGGTTGCCAGGTGTGCGTAATGACGGTTGCCAGGTGTGTGTAATGACGGTTGCCAGGTGTGTGTAATGACGGTTGCCAGGTGTGTGTAATGACGGTTGCCAGGTGTGTGTAATGACGGTTGCCAGGTGGGCGTAATGCCGGTTGCCAGGTGTGTGTAATGATGGGTTGCCAGGTCTGGTGGTTAGTAAACCTGCAACATCGAGTACCGTAGCAGGAGTAGACATGACACAGTGTAACTATCTGTCATTTTGAGACCGGCAGAACTAAGGAGGATCAAGGTGTTAGCCAGATAACTAGCTTAAATATTCATATTTTTTCTTTCTTTTTTTAAAGATAAGCTTGACATGGGCATGGTCTTTATTGGCTCAACAACCAAAAACACATATCTAAGTTTATCTTTCTTAATTAACTAGAAAATCAATAGTTATTTCTGGTTATTATTAAAGTTAGCTGGCTAGATTCTGCTTTGTAGTATACCCCTCTGAAATGTTTTAATGTGTTGTTGTGTCTCACTTTCTTTAACTTCCTGTAAGCAAGTGTCAAACCAAGCAGTTCCTCTTTCTTTCTCTGAAAAATGTGCTCTTAGAATTGTTTTGTGGGTATTTGATGGAGATGACATTCTATCATCAAATATTAGTTGTTGGTTGCACTTTCGCACTTTCACACATTATAGTGTTGAGAGAAATGTATACATACAGTAACTAATGAGGAAGTCCTTACTGTTCTCAACACAAGTTCACAAATGCCCTTCCCATCCTAGATTATAATAGTGATATTGTTAGGTTTTTGAAAGGTGTTATGTGTAGTGTTGAAATTCGCACTACTTCTATATCACCATTATGCAGAGTGCGAATTACACCATTACATTCGGGGTCTCTGTATTGAAACATTTTTATGAGCCTAATAATAAAAAATGCATTACCTTTTAATATGGCATGAACACAACCAGTCATGATATTTTCATCTGATTGTCAAACGAATCACTTCAAAAAGTAGGCATGTTCGTCCACTCCAAAATAATTCCAGCATCCAAACTGCTTGTATACCTGTGCCATTTGATGAACTGAAATAGACATCTGTTACAAAACACCAAAAAGTGTGCCTAAGGACATCTGCAGATTGCCATTGATTAGGCCTACATTAATTAGTTCTATATTGATTAGGCCTACATTAATTAGTTCTATATTGATTAGTCCTACATTAATTGATGCTCTTACTGAAAAATTGACCTTTTTTTGTAGCCTGAAAAGTCGGGACACCTGAAATGGGTGTTACGGCTGTCGTCTTCCTCCTCCGACGAGGAGAGGAGAGAAGGATCGGAGGACCAATACGCAGCAAGGTATGATGACATAATGTAATTTATTGAAAGACGAACACGAACACGAAAACACTTGGAAAATTACAAAATAAGAAAACGACGTAGACGAAACCTGAACATGGAACTTACATAACTACACGCAGAACTCACGGACAGGAACAGACTACATCAAACGAATGAACAGCCAAAACAGTCCCGTGTGGTGCACATACACAGACACGAAAGACACAGGAGAAAATCACCCACAAACAAACAGTGAGAACAACCTACCTTAATATGACTCTCAATCAGAGGAAATGCCAAACACCTGCCTCTAATTGAGAGCCATACCAGGCAACCCTTTAACCCAACATAGAAACACAACACATAGAAATGCCCACCCCGCTCACGCCCTGACCAATAAACACATACAAAACAAGAGAAAACAGGTCAGGAACGTGACATAACCCCCCCCTTAAGGTGCGAACGCCGGGCGCACCAGCACAAAGTCTAGGGGAGGGTCTGGGTGGGCATCTGACCACGGTGGTGGCTCAGGCTCCGGACGCTGTCCCCACACCACCATAGTCACTCCCCGCTTCTGTATCCCCCTCCCAATGACCACCCTCCAACTAAACCCACCTAAATGAAGGGGCAGCACCGGGATAAGGGGCGGCAGCTCCGGGATAAGGGACTCTGGCAGGTCCTGGCTGAGGGACTCTGGCAGGTCCTGGCTGGACGGACTCTGGCAGGTCCTGGCTGGACGGACTCTGGCAGGTCCTGGCTGGACGGACTCTGGCAGGTCCTGGCTGGACGGACTCTGGCAGGTCCTGGCTGGACGGACTCTGGCAGGTCCTGGCTGGACGGACTCTGGCAGGTCCTGGCTGGACGGACTCTGGCAGGTCCTGGCTGGACGGACTCTGGCAGGTCCTGGCTGGACGGACTCTGGCAGGTCCTGGCTGGACGGACTCTGGCAGGTCCTGGCTGGACGGCTCTGGCTGGTCCTGGCTGGACGACGGCTCAGTCCAGACGAGCAGTTCATGCGGCGTTGGGCAGACTGGCAGTTCAGGCGCCGCTGGGCAGACGGGCAGTTCAGGCGCCGCTGGGCAGACGGGCACACCTGTAGGGAGGAGACGGAGAGACAGCCTGGTGCGTGGTATAGGCACTGGCTGCGCTGGAGAGGAGGAAAGCTCTGACAGCGCTGGACAGGTGGGAGCAGCTGGAGAGAGAACCCGGAGAGACAGCCTGGTGCGGGGGGCTGCCACCGGTGGACTGGTACTTGGAGGTGGCACCGGGTATACCGGACCGTGAAGGAGGACACGTGCTCTTGAGCACCAAGCCTCCCCAACCTTACCAGGTTGAATGGTCCCCGTAGCCCTGCCAGTGCGGCGAGGTGGAATAACCCGCACTGGGCTATGCAGGCGAACCGGGGACACCACCTGTAAGGCTGGTGCCATGTACGCCGGCCCGAGGAGACGTACTGGAGGCCAGATACGTTGGGCCGGCTTCATGACATCCGGCTCGATGCCCAACCTAGCCCTCCCAGTGCGGCAAGGTGGAATAGCCCGCACTGGGCTAAGCACGCGTACTGGGGACACCGTGCGCTTTACCGCATAACACGGTGTCTGACCAGTACGACGCCCTCTCACTCCACGGTAAGCATGAGGAGTTGGCTCAGGTATCCTACCCGGCTTTGCCACACTCCTCGTGTGCCCCCCCCCAAGAAATTTTTGGGTCTGACTCTCGGGCTCCCAACCGCGTCGCCGCGCTGCCTCCTCATACCAGCGCCTCTCTGCCTCCAGCTCCGCCTTGGGACGGCGATATTCCCCTGGCTGAGCCCAGGGTCCTTTGCCGTCCAGGATCTCCTCCCATGTCCATGAGTCCTGGTTGCTCTGTTGAGCTCTCCCCCGCCGCTTGGTCCTAGTAAGGTGGGTGATTCTGTTACGGCTGTCGTCTTCCTCCTCCTCGGACGAGGAGAGGAGAGAAGGATCGGAGGACCAATACGCAGCAAGGTATGATGACATAATGTAATTTATTGAAAGACGAACACGAACACGAAAACACTTGGAAAATTACAAAATAAGAAAACGACGTAGACGAAACCTGAACATGGAACTTACATAACTACACGCAGAACTCACGGACAGGAACAGACTACATCAAACGAATGAACAGCCAAAACAGTCCCGTGTGGTGCACATACACAGACACGAAAGACACAGGAGAAAATCACCCACAAACAAACAAACAGTGAGAACAACCTACCTTAATATGACTCTCAATCAGAGGAAATGCCAAACACCTGCCTCTAATTGAGAGCCATACCAGGCAACCCTTTAACCCAACATAGAAACACAACACATAGAAATGCCCACCCCGCTCACGCCCTGACCAATAAACACATACAAAACAAGAGAAAACAGGTCAGGAACGTGACAATGGGGCTGAAACTGTCCCGGGAAATACAGGATGGTCAACTTACTAGACTAGGCTACAATGTATATTACCATGAACTTCAAAAAGGCCTACCAGTAGTAGCCAGTGACGTATTGTTTAAAAAAATATGTGCGTAAACTCTGATTGCCGGTTGATTAATTAATACTGCTTATACCTTCAACGCATAAAAAAAAGGTGGTTAACAGTGTTTGCTTGTGTTTACCTTGCACTAGGCCTACGCTACTGCCACATGAACACACCCAGAATAGGTATCCTACATTCAATATATAGTAATACGAGTCGAATCAAAGCATGTTTTACACCCTAGTTCATGCGTTAATGCTTGGAGTCTTCACAAATCGTGAAACATACCTTTCTTTCCTTACATTAATGACATTTATGACAGTGCTATTTGTCATTATTACGCATTTAACAATTGAATTAGAACACTGAACTTAAACCCTGTTACGAATCAAAGATCTTGGAGATCAGCGAAAATGCACTGTAGGTCTAACTGTAACTATGCCTACGTAACGTTTCATTACGTTTCACTGTGAAAACAGTTTTCATGGGAACACAAATCTAAAATAATGTAGGCCTATGCCGTTGCAAAATGTAATGCTTCTAACCTGAAAAGTCAACTATAGGACTACTGGCATTAACGTATGTTGGATGGATTGGATGCGCATTGGTGTCTAGCTGTAGGCTGGTTGTCTAGTGATATTGTCGACCATCATCAGCTGATCCAGGAAAGAAAACAAATATAAATGTTTTATTTAACCTTTATTTAACTAGGCAAGTCAGTTAAGAACGCATTTACAATGACGGCCTACACCGGCTAAACCCGGACGACGTTGGGCCAATTGTGCGCCGCCCTATGGGACTCCCAATCATACAGCCTGGATATTGATGGAATAAAGAACACCAGTACCCGCGAGCACCTGAAAAACAAATCAATGAGCGCTCTAAACAGTTGACTGACAAAAGCAAACAACGATTAAATATTTTTTTTATCATGGAAGCATGGCAAACAAATGGCGAAAATGAAGACGCGCAAAGGAGCTCAGCTGAGTCCGAAATTCAACACTACTGGATGAACAACTCTGCCACATAGAAATAAATGGTTTAAACCATTACAAAGAGGTGCGGGTGTTTGGTTCATTGAAATATTTTTGCATTTTGAGGAGCTAACGTCTCATTCAGGGCCGCTGAGCCGACCCCTGGCTCCCTCGTAATGCCCTTATGCTAATAAACCTCTCAAAATGCCCGTAGGCAAACGCAATTCATATTAACCTCACCACTCCCATCTAGTGACCACAAAATGTTACTCTCATTCACTTGATCAGAAAAGGAAATTTGATTTTCAATGTCATGTTTATTTTTAGAAAACCATTCCATAGTGAGTTCACAATCATATGGACAGTTTTCTTTATTTTCAGGAGATACTTATATCTCATATTCAGGAGATACTCTATCCACCAGATGTGTACCAAACTCACTAAAAGTGGCAGTAATAAAGCCTCTCTTGAAAAAGCCAAACCTTGACCCGGAAAATATAAAAAACTATCGGCCTATATCGAATCTTCCATTCCTCTCAAAAATTTTAGAAAAAGCTGTTGCGCAGCAACTCACTGCCTTCCTGAAGACAAACAATGTATACGAAATGCTTCAGTCTGGTTTTAGACCCCATCATAGCACTGAGACTGCACTTGTGAAGGTGGTAAATGACCTTTTAATGGCGTCAGACCGAGGCTCTGCATCTGTCCTCGTGCTACTAGACCTTAGTGCTGCCTTTGACACCATCGATCACCACATTCTTTTGGAGAGACTGGAAACCCAAATTGGTCTACACGGACAAGTTCTGGCCTGGTTTAGATCTTATCTGTCGGAAAGATATCAGTTTGTCTCTGTGAATGGTTCGTCCTCTGACAAATCAACTGTACATTTCGGTGTTCCTCAAGGTTCCGTTTTAGGACCACTATTGTTTTCACTATATATTTTACCTCTTGGGGATGTTATTCGAAAACATAATGTTAACTTTCACTGCTATGCGGATGACACACAGCTGTACATTTCAATGAAACATGGTGAAGCCCCAAAATTGCCCTCGCTAGAAGCCTGTGTTTCAGACATAAGGAAGTGGATGGCTGAAAACTTTCTACTTTTAAACTCGGACAAAACAGAGATGCTTGTTCTAGGTCCCAAGAAACAAAGAGATCTTCTGTTAAATCTGACAATTAATCTTGATGGTTGTAAAGTCGTCTCAAATAAAACTGTGAAGGATCTCGGCGTTACTCTTGACCCTGATCTCTCTTTTGACGAACATATCAAGACTGTTTCAAGGACAGCTTTTTTCCATCTACGTAACATTGCAAAAATCAGAAATTTTCTGTCAAAATGATGCAGAAAATTAATCCATGCATTTGTTACTTCTAGGCTAGACTACTGCAATGCTCTACTTTCCGGCTACCCGGATAAAGCACTAAATAAACTTCAGTTAGTGCTAAATACGGCTGCTAGAATCCTGACTAGAACCAAGAAATTTGATCATATTACTCCAGTGCTAGCTTCCCTACACTGGCTTCCTGTTAAGGCAAGGGCTGATTTCAAGGTTTTACTGTTAACCTATAAAGCGTTACATGGGCTTGCTCCTACCTATCCTGCCGTACATACCTACACGTACGCTACGGTCACAAGACGCAGGCCTCCTAATTGTCCCTAGAATTTCTAAGCAAACAGCTGGAGGCAGGGCTTTCTCCTATAGATCTCCATTTTTATGGAATGGTCTGCCTACCCATGTGAGAGACGCAGACTCGGTCTCAACCTTTAAGTCTTTACTGAAGACTTATCTCTTCAGTAGGTCATATGATTGAGTGTAGTCTGGCCCAGGAGTGTGAAGGTGAAAGGAAAGGCTCTGGAGCAACGAACCGCCCTTGCTGTCTCTGCCTGGCCGGTTCCCCTCCACTGGGATTCTCTACCTCTAACCCTATTACAGGGGCTGAGTCACTGGCTTACTGGTGCTCTTTCATGCCGTCCCTAGGAGGGGTGCGTCACTTGAGTGGGTTGAGTTACTGACGTGATCTTCCTGTCTGGGTTGGCGCCCCCCCTTGGTTTGTGCTGTGGTGGAGATCTTTGTGGGCTATACTCGGCCTTGTCTCAGGATTGTAAGTTGGTGGCTGAAGATATCCCTCTAGTGGTGCGGGGGCTGTGCTTTGGCAAAGTGGGTGGGGTTATATCCTTCCTGTTTGGCCCTGTCCGGGGGTATCATCGGATGGGGCCACAGTGTCTCCTGACCCCTCCTGTCTCAGCCTCCAGTATTTATGCTGCAGTAGTTTGTGTTGGGGGGCTAGGGCCAGTTGGTTATATCTGGAGTACTTCTCCTGTCTTATCCAGTGTCCTGTGTGAATTTAAGTATGCTCTCTCTAATTCTCTCCTTCTCTCTTTCTTTCTCTCTCTCGGAGGAACTGAGCCCTAGGACCATACGTCAGGACTACCGGGCATGATGACTCCTTGCTGTCCCCAGTCCACCTGGCCTTGCTGCTGTCCCAGTTTCAACTGTTCTGCCTGCGGTTATGGAACCCCTACCTGTCCCAGACCTGCTGTTTTCAACTCTTAATTATCGGCTATGAAAAGCCAACTGACATTTATTCCTGATTATTATTTGACCATGCTTGTCATTTATGAACATTTTGAACATCTTGGCCATGTTCTGTTATAATCTCCACCCGGCACAGCCAGAAGAGGACTGGCCAACCCTCATAGCCTGGTTCCTCTCTAGGTTTCTTCCTAGGTTTTGGCCTTTCTAGGGAGTTTTTCCTAGCCATCGTGCTTCTACACCTGCATTGCTTGCTGTTTGGGGTTTTAGGCTGGGTTTCTGTACAGCACTTCGAGATATTAGCTGATGTACGAAGGGCTATATAAAATAAACTTGATTGATTGATTGACTTATACACATCTCATAAAATGGCTTTTTTCCAGGGCTTCTTCTTTTTGTTACTGATAGACATTTCATCCTTTCTACGCTACTAGGTCACATTAATGACTTGCAGGAACACATCAACTCAAATTGCTCCTTTTGTAATGACCACCCAGAAACAGTGTTGCATCTTTTTTGGCATTGTATTCATGTAAGAAAACTGTGGCAAGACATCAGTAGATTTATAATTGAACACATTTATGAAGATCTTACACTATTGTGGAGAGATGTCCTGCTTGGATTCTTTACGTACGATAGAAATAAGCTGAAACGTTTTTATGTAATTAATTTAATTATTCTTTTGGACAAATTTCATATTCACAAATGTAAATTTACAAACAAAAAAAACACATTTTCTTACCCTACAAACATGTATTGAACTGTATTTTAAGACAATTAAATTACTAACAGAAAAGCTGTTAAAACTTCTTCAGGGCAGGGGGCAGCATTTTCACTTTTGGATAAATAGCATGCCAAAATTCAACTGCCTGCTACTCATCCCCGGAATACAATATTATTGGTAGATTTGGATAGAAAACACTCTGAAGTTTCTAAAACTGTTTGAATCATGTCTGTGAGAATAACAAAACTTATGTAGCAGGGCAAAACCCCGAGGACAAACCATTCAGAATTTTTATTTTTTTGAGGTCACTGTCTTTTCAATGAGTTTTCATTGAGACACCAGATTTCTAAGGGACTTGTTTGCAGTTCCTACCACTTCCACTGGATGTCACCAGTCCTTGGAAATCGGTTGAGGTTATTCCTTTGTGTATTGAAGAAGTAAGGCAATCGTAAATGAGGGGCACATGAAGTAAATCGTTTGAGAGAGGCACGTTACCAAAAATGTTGGGTCAGTTTGTTTTCTTTTTGTATTGAACACAGATCATCCCGTCTTCAAATTGATCGATTATTAACGTTTAAAAATACCTAACGTTGTATTACAAAAGTAATTTGAAATGTTTTGGTAAAGTTTACATGTAACTTTTGATATATTTTGTAGTGACGTTTCGCAAGTTGGAAGCTGTGTTTTTCTGGATGAAACGCGCCAAATAAATTGACTTTTTGGATATATATCGACGGAATTAATCGAACAAAAGGACCATATGTGATGTTTATGGGACATATTGGAATGCCAACAAAAGAATTTCGTCAAAGGTAAGGCATGGTTTATATTTTATTTCTGCGTTTTGTGTCGTGCTTGCAGTGTTGAAATATGCTACTCTCTTTGTTTACTGTTGTGCTATCATCAGATAATAGCATCTTATGCTTTCGTTGGCTGGATTCACAACGAGTGTAGCTTTAATTTGGTATCTTACATGTGTGATTTAATGAAAGTTAGATTTTTATATCATTTTATTTGAATATGGCGCGCTGTATTTTCCCTGGCTATTGGCTGCCCCAGAGAGGTTTTAAGGTCCTTGTGTAATGTGATATTGTACCCCCTAGCTCAATTGTCCATTGTATATTATCCATATATACTTGTGTTCCCCCATGTACTTCCTGTATTGATTTGTTGTTAATAAAAATAAAAATAAATATTTTTTTTAAATGACTTGCACTAACGTGTGATTACCTTAGTGCTATATGAGGAAGGGCTCCTTGTAATGGCTGGAATGGAATTAATGGAACGGAGTCAAGCATGTGGTTTGCATTAATTCCAGCCATTACAATGAGCCCGTCCTCCTATAGCTCACCCCACCAGCCTCCTCTGGTCCCACAGCATGACACACAAAGTAGCATCTGATCGATTCACCCTATTCTATTCCTATATATTTTATAGCAGGTTATTATTCAGAAGTGGAAACATTTTAAAGGAAGTCTTCCTGTATGGATAATGAGATTATATTGTAACTGTATAGGACCATTTAGACCAATAAGATGGAGAGGGATGGATGGGAGAGAGCTGTTAAGTTCGGCCTCCCTTTTTATAGATACGTTATTGTGATTATAAGGCACTTGTGGTTTTAATCTAAGTGAATTGCTTTGGGGAGATATGGCAGTGGGCTGGCAGAGGAGAGGAGAGGAGATAACTCTCGAAAACTGCCTTTGAATGAGATATATAGAGCGGAGGGGATGCGCATCCACAGTACATGTTGGCTTTGTCTTAAAGAACCCCCATCTATCTCTCTCTCTCTTCAGAACAGCCAGCCAAGTCTAATAGACGAGACATAACGTACTAAATGGAAATCTGGGACACTCAAATGAGTATGATATGTTACATTTGGTATGGCTGCAAAAAACACAAGGGCAAGCTGGATGGGTAGGCGTATAATGCGAACGTCTAGCAGCCCGAAGGTTACGTGTTTGAATCTCATCGCAGACAACTTTAGCATTTTAGCTAATTAGCAACTACTTACTACTTTTGATCTACTTTCAACTACGTAGCATGTTAGCTAACCTTTCCCCTAACCCTTAACTCTTTAACCTAACTCCTAACCGTAACCGTAACTTTAACCCCTAAGCCCTAGCCTAGCTAACGTTAGCCACCGAGCTAATGTTAGCATTAGCCACCTCGCCACCTAGCTAACGTTAGCCACAATAAATTGGAATTCATAACATATGATATGTTTAGCAAATTCGGAAACAAATTCTACGTATTGCAATTCGTAACATATTGTTTGAGTTGCAATTTAGTGAAATATAATAAGAATTGTAATACGTAACATATCATATGAAATGGGGTGTACCAGATTTACATTTACTATGTTATGTCTACCCCCGAGTCCAGGTTGGAACAGCAGGTTGATATGGGGATATTTCTCATTCTGTAATGCACATGGTAAGGATAGAAGTTATCCTCAGGCACTGATCTAGAACCAGCTCACCCTCCCACAAAGCCTAACTTAAACCATGAGGGTGAAAACACACACCTGACCCAAGATCAGTTTCTACTGTCTAGAGGCATCTTGTTTAAAATAGCCTCAAAATAGCCTTCTAAATAACCATACGACAGATGACAGAGAAAGAAGGGGAATTTCAATTTAATCTTTCTCTCTATTTATTCATGTTCTTTTTTTCCCTCTGACCTCCTTCGCGTAACCTTTCACTCCTAAGTGCACTCACCCCCAGCCTCAGGCCAAACTGACATCAGCACTTCATCTATAGGAGGTTCATCCCTCGCTGCACTTTGTACTACTCCTCCACTCTTCCCTTTTCCATCACCTTTTCTGCATCACGTTCTTATCCTCTACTCCCCTCCCTCCTCTCTCAACTCTTCTCCATCTCCCTAGCCACCCTTCCTCTCCCCATCCCTTCTTCCACTATCTCCCTCCACTCTGCTGCAATCCCTCCCTCCTCTTACACATCACAAAATCCCCTCCTATCCCAATCCAGCCCTCTCTCCCTCTCCATTTATCTTTCCCTCCCTCTCTCTCTCCCCTTCATCTCACCTCCAGCCACTCAGCGCTCCCTCTTCCTCTTCAGCAGCACCGCCCGCTCTCTTTCTCTTTCTACCTTTCTTTATTTCTCTCTCTCACTCTCTCTTTTTTCCTCTCCTCCTTTCTTTGGCTCACAGAAGGTTCCCAGGCTCCTGGTCCGTCCCTCTGCCCGTCCGCCTGAGCGTCCGACGATCCCACTGAAGCTCCAGCACCAACCGGGACACAGACTCTCACAAAGGTAAGAAATAGGGGAAGATGAGAGGAGAGGAGAGAGGGGCTCTGCTTCCCTCAATTATCACTGATGCTGGAGGCAGACGGGACGAGGGAAAGAAAGAGAGAGGGAGTGGGGAGAACCAGAAATGAGAAGAGATGAAGTGGAAAAAGAAGAGGGAGAGAGGAGTGGAGAGGAGAGGCGGTAATGCAGTGCACTGTTACTTGTGAGAAGAGAGGAATATAGAAAGAGATTTAGATTGAAATGGTGTGTCTTGAAGAAACTGTCTGAGAATAGAGAAAGCGAGAACAGTTTGATGCATACAGCGGGCAGAATTGCAGAAAGGGAGAGAGGGATGGAGATGGATAGAGAGAATATCATGAAAATGTTGGTGTATCAGCTGTGCGGCTACAGAAAGCATAAAGCAGCGGCAGCTCTGCCTCTCCGTAAAATCCCATTCACAAATAAGACCTGAACTCTGGCAACTCCGATTGGTCCCCGAATGGTGTATGTTTCATTCAGTGTGTGTGTGCACTGTATTAGAGAAAGAGATTGAGAGAGGGAAGGAGGGAAATGGGAAGGGAGGAGGGGTATAGAACGTCTATTAGATAGCTCTTCTGTGGGTCTGGTGCTAATGCTGTGCTTGAGTGGCTGCTCCAGCAGCACACACCAAGCAGGCTAACAGAGAGAGAGAGAGAGCTGGGCTGAGTTGGAGTGTACGCTTTAATCCGAGACGTAATGTAGGGAGGGGGGTCCAAATGAAAATAATTAGTGATGTTGGCTGTGCGGGTGGGTATACTTGTCATAATGCAGGCTTTAGATACAGAGACGATCAGTGTGACTTTACGACAGACTTTGGGACACCCTGCCCTCCTCCCTACCCTTCCTTTCCCCTTCTCCCTGATTGCCTCATCTCTCACTCTAGATTGCTCCCCTTTGATAACATCTGTAGAAACAGAGCTGCACTCCTGGCATGCAAACAGCAGCCTGTAAGATTGACGTTATATTTCTGGGAAACTGTCGTTGGTGCGGCAAAGTACGGCCAGCCTGAAGTATATATGGGAGGGAGAGAGGGATGGAGAGAGAGGGATAGAGGGATGGGGAGAACTTCAGCAACCACAAGGGAGTTAATGGGACAGAGAGGAGAGAGAGAGACCGGGAGAGGGAGAAAGAGAAAAAGAGCACGTGAGAGAGAGGAGAGAAAGCATAAACTGACATATGGAGGGAATGAGGGGAATAATGAGTTGGCAGGAGAAAAAGAGGAGGAGGGTTGGGCAGCCAGAATAAAGGGAGTAGAGAGAGAGAGAGAGAAGGGATGGATAGCGATGAAGTGAGGGACAGAAGTAGAGAGAGAGGAGGGCGAGAGAAAGAGAAAGAGACGGAACGAGAAGGAGAGGCGGTAATGCAGTGCACTGTTACTTGTGAGAAGAGAGGAATATAGAAAGAGATGTGTAGATTGAAATGGTCTGTATTGAGGAAACTGTCTGAGAACATTGAGAGAGAACAGTTTGATGCATGCAGCGGGCAGAATTGCAGAAATGGAAAGAGAGAGATAGGGATTGAAAGAGAGAGGGATGAGGGGATAGAGAGAACGTCATGAAAATGTTGGTCTATCAGCTGTGCTGGCTGCAGAAAGCCATAAAATCCCATTCACAAAAAATACCTGGAATAGACTTTGAATTGACATCGGTGCCCATCTCCTTTTCACTACATATAGTATCTTACACCCCATCACTCCTCTTTCATTAGAAGTGAATGTGAGGGGTGTGATGCATAACTCTAGACTATATCACATCAGGATTTTCTAGGAATTCACTGATTTAGAGGCGAGCGGCTCTTCGGAGTGTGAAATACAGCCTTGTGAAATATATCGTCGTATTTGTGGCAGCTGGGATCGACTGGGATACCCAGTACAGCACAGGAGTTATGGGGATGTGCACGGGAGCGTGGTGGAAGGGTGGGACTGTGGGGAGATTTAAGGGATGTGTCAGTGCGGGTAACTGAGTTCTTGGTGGTAGCTATGTGTTCAAGGGTTCTGCCTCCGGTTTGGTTTCCTGCTGCAGTGTGTGTTAGAGTAACTTTCGTCCTCCTTCTTGAGGTGTCTCTCCACAAACCCTGTCTATAATAGTGGAGTAGTACAAGTATGTTATTGTGTGTGTGTGCCTGCAACCAAACCAGATCAGACCAGAGCAGGCGCGATGTAGCACCGCAGTTAATGAAGCATATGTCATCCCCGATCCCTGACTCAGGCACGGGCAGATTAATGACCATGGAACATGGATGGGATTAGAGTACCAATCCAACAGAGATGATCAATCTAGCCAGCTAGTACCAGTGTAGCAGCCCCACATACATCAAACTACAGTTATACTTATTATCTATATATTTTCTACAATTCCACATATGTGTGTGGGTGCCTTTCTGTGTGTGCAGTGCAAGTATGTTTGAGTGAGTAGGTAGCTAGCTGTGTGCCAGTGGGTGGAAGAATAGAAAAATGTCATGATTACTTGGAAGAAGAGTATTTGTTTGTGTGGGATTGTGTAGGTGAGAGGTTGTTAGATGTTAGATAGGACCAGCTAATTGTGTGCGGACGGATCCAGAGTGCATGTTTGAATTTTTACGTGGGCAGACTTTTAAACTGAGCTGTAGGAAACTAAAGCACAGCTGCACTCTACAGTCCGAAAGGCATCACTCACAATTCAAAAACTACCTCACACACACAACTACACTAGTAGAAAAAAGGATTCTAAAAGGGTTCTTTGGCTGTCCCCATAGGAGAACCCTTTTTGGTTCCAGGTAGAACCCTTTTAAGATCCATGTAGAATCCTCTGTGGAATGGGTTCTACATGGAACCAAAAAGGTTTCTTCAAAGGGTTCTCCTATGGGGACAGGTGAAAAACCCTTTTAGGTTCTAGATAGAACCTTTTTTTTCTAAGAGTGTAACAGAGATGTGACGAAAATATGTATCTTCCCCCACTTAAAAGGTTACTTGCAATTAGCCATCATTAGCCAACAGAAAGTGACACATTCAATACCACCTTGCACACTCTTGCCTGCATCTAGCTGATCTAGGGTGTAATCATTAGTCCAACATTTGCAAACGTTTGCTTCCGTTTATTTTTATTTTTAACAGAATCAGCTGAATGAATACACCCCTGATCAATCGGAAACACAGTTAACTTTCATAGCAGTCACATTGTATTCCTTCTCGCCTCTATACGCTCTCTTCTTCTCACCTTTTCCCTTAGTTTGTGGACTTCTGCTGTATGTGGCCAGACGAAAAAACCTTTCCAAGCCAAACCATATCATAACCGCTACACACAGCCTACATCGTTGTCAACATATTAGCAAAAGTAACGTCATAGTCAACATAGCTAATATAACTAATGTGTTAGTAAACCTGCTACAATCATGCAGTAATGTTATAGTGTACAGTCAGTAAGCAGTTTAGAACAATGAATTAGTAAAACCCAAAGCTCACCTTGACTTGGAAGAGTTCCAGTGTTGGAAATTCATAGCCAGCTAGCCTACATAGCATCCCTCTGTTTGAGCAGTAGGCTAAACTAGCTAGCTGCATTTATTAGCTAAGTAAGTGAAACTAAATGTAAAAAAAAAAAAAAAAAAGATGAAATCTCGATCTCTCAATCTCTCTCTTGCTTGTCCTACATTTTGGAAGAAATTAATTTGTTAAAAATTGTTCAACTATTGTCTTTCTCTCTCTTTTAGTCAACTACTCACCACATGTTATGCACTGCAGTGATAGCTAGCTGTAGCTTATGCTTTCAGTACTAGATTAATTCTCTGATCCTTTGATTGGGTGGACAACGTCAGTTCATGCTGCAAGAGCTCTGATAGGCTGGAGAACGTCCTCCGGAAGTTGTCATAATTACTGTGTAAGTCTATGGAAGGGCGTGGGAACCATGAGCCTCCTAGATTTTGTATTGAAGTCAATGTACCCAGAGGAGGACTGAAGCTAGCTGTCCTCCGGCTACACCATGGTGCTACCCTGCAGAGTACTGTTGAGGCAACTGTAGACATTCATTGCAAAACAGTGTGTTTTAATAAATTATTTGGTGACATGTGAATATATTTAGTAGAGTTTTATCTGAGAAGGAAAACTTTTAAAATGTTTTACTTAAAAAAAAAAAAAATCACTGAGGAGGATGGTCCACTGCTGTAAGGAGTGGGAAACTCAGAGGCTGCTGCCTGCCTGCCAGTCAGTATCGTGGGGATTGATCCCAATGTAGTTTGACACTCATGTCAACTCATTATTGTGCTGAGACACACTCTTGTATTAACCACCACTCGTGCGCGCTAGCGAGCACACACGCACGCACACACACACGAGCACTTACAAACCCCTTCACCTAGATGCACACATAGCGAGATGTTACACACCGTTCCGGAAGAGGCCATTTAGTTTTTCCATTGCTCAGCAGAACAGCACAAGACCATCTCCACCTACATAAAGTCCCACGGTCAGGTCACCAATGCAACGCATTCATCTCTTGAACGTTGGCCAACAAAATTCACTTAGACCTCCCATCATCCTCCAACTCATAATGCTTCGGGGTTAAAGGGGGATACCTAGTCAGTTGTACAACTGAATGCCTTCAACTGAAATGTGTCTTCCACATTTAACCCAACCCCTCTGAATCAGAGAGGTGCGGGGGGCTGTCTTAATCAACATCCACAGCGCCCGGGGAACAGTGGAATAACTGCGTTGCTGAGGGGCAGAACAACAGATTTTTACCTTGTCAGCTCGGGGAGTCGATCCAGCAACCTTTCGATTACTGGCCCAACTCTTTAACCACCAGGCTACCTGTTGCCCCTGTCGTTAGGGTTATGTTCATGGTTAGGGGTTCGAGAAAGGATGTTGAATGGGACTGAATTGTGTGTCCCCACAAGGTTAGTTATACAAGACCGTGTGTGTGTGTATGTGTGTGTTACTGATCAGATGAAAGCACATGTGGGACCAAGTGGCATTACAGGGCTGGAAGTTGGAAGCCAGGGGCCATAACTTTGAGCCACCTGCTAATAGAGAATTATGGCTGTGGTGTAATGTAGCCTGGTCCCAGATCTGTTTGTGCTTTTCCCTACTCCATTGGCATTCCATAAGGAGTTGGCAAGAGAGCAGAAACAGACTGGCACCCATGCTAGTGCCAATGGTGCTGGAACATCAGCTGTTGTTCCATCTACATTTGCCTCTAGATAATATGATTTCAGACATTCTACTTTTACAAACCGCCTGTTATCGTGCAGTAAGCATATTAACGTGTGGACGGGACAATTGTTGTATTGTTTTGATGGGTGATTGCTTTTTCTGTTGAATATCCAGGTGCTGATTTAATTGCCACCACACCTGCAATACACTCACTCACTTATTTTACGCTCTCTCTCTCTCTCTCTCTTCCTCACGTTTTCTTTTTTTCTCTCTATCACCAGCGATCTCCCTATCCAAATGAAGGTGTGAAAAGGGAACACTTCCCACTGTGTGCCAGAGTTCAGTCGATCTATTTTAGAGATTTGGCCATGTATTTTTTGAAGGCCAACGTATTTTTAAACCGCCCGAGCAACAGAGGTCGCTGAGAGCGAATCTAACTTTAGTAGTGACACAGAGGTCACCGCAGCGCTGCAAGGAGTCAGGCCTAGCAATTAAAACATCCACAAACTCCTAAATGAGATCATTAGTGTGCTGGGATGGATGGAAGTCATCTGGGAAGAGGCAGGGGAGACGAAAGAGGATTGAGATTTTCCTTTTTATGGGTCACGGAGGGAGGGAGTTTTTGGTTAAATGAATGGGATGATAAGGTAACATTGTGAGCTATTTTGATGCGGTGTGACTTAAAGTCCTTACTCTTTTGGGGGAGTCAGTGGATGTGGATGATATATAGACACAGATGTACACACACACACACACAGCACAACAAACAACTCTTCTTACCCAACATAGTTTGTAAAGGTGTACTCCTACTCTGTGACCTCAAAACAGCATCCCTCTGCACCACCGTTCATCTAAGTGAGGCAGGGGGCACTGTTTCACAGACAAGTGGATGAGTAGATGGAGATACTGCTGCATTCCCTATATGGGGGCTCAAACTTCTGCTCCATCTCCTGCTGAGGTTTCTCATGAACCTGCCACTTACCGGCTACATAATTAGCCCCTTACAGAAGACTGCTGCCTGGTCCCTGGCTGAACAGTTCAATCTTAGAACTACTGTTCTCTACTCCCTGCATAGAGAATATATGCCAAGAAAGGCCAATTTACTGGGCAAAGTGCAGAAGTTACCAAACTCTATTCTACTCCGTTCCAATGTATTCTATTATGTTGCTAGCGATGACTACGACGACCAGATATCATTGCATTATCAGTGATACAAGAGATAAGCATGACTTGGAATAGCGGTCGTTGTGACCAATACACATCATATTTCACATCAGCTGTGGAATATCAGCTGTCATATACACTGCTGAAAATGAGCGAAGAGGATGATAGAAGTTTCCTCCCCTCCTCTCCCATTTCTTTGCCACCCTGCTATTATATTGTAGATTAAGGTGACCAGATTTCTGAAATTTAAAATTGAAATATATCATTAAAATGTCCAATGTTATTATCTATGAAATAAAAAAGGGGGACCATTCTGGTTTCATGTATTAGGTCTAAACAGGCACACTGTGATAGAGAAAACAACTATATTACAGAAACACTACAGACAAGACTGAACTGTCCGATCTGAACAGCCATTCAGTGGTCCTGGTAGTCTGGGTAGAATACGAGCAGAATAGAACATGAGCAAAATTGAAGAAACAGACAATAGTATATGTGAAATACTTAACAACATAATAAAGAAATAAGACGCTGATGAGATTGGTAACTACATCGTATACTTATACCAACCTAACCTGTATATTTCTCAGAAGAATGCATCTTCTTCCAGATTGCTCTGTCTTTGGCCAGCTTCTCCATGAACTCCTGGCAGAGGAGGTTGAAGTTTGTCTTCACAATAAGCATGGCCTTGATGGTAGGAACAGTGAACCTATTTCTTGCTGCCGTCCATATATCATTCATTTGGGAAAACACTCTCTCGACTGGTGCATTACTTCCAGGTAAACACATGACAACAGACGCTAATCTAGCCAGGTTAGTGTGTAGGATGTCGTTCTCTTTGAAGTGGGTAACCACCGTGCTCCATCTCTGACTAAGCGGTGTCTCAGATGTTTTCCATTCTTCAAGCGATCCCCCCTTTAGGAACTCTTGCAGGCCAGTAACCTCGTCAAACAACGCATCCTCATTGATGGTCACATTGGGGAATTTTTCCTGCAGTGTGGCTGCTGCCTTCTAGATCTCTTCACGCTGAGGTTGCCTTTTTAAAAGGAGACAATGTAAATCTTTTAGATTATCTGTGTGCTTTCCCCATGCTTGCAAGTAGTTCACCGCCGTAGTGAAGAATGATTGTGATGTTTTGAGAAAGCTTCTCTTTAGACATGGCTCCATTTTCCTCTAGCTCTCTCAGAAGTCCTCTGACCAAAACTGGAATGAAGTTGTCATCACGTCTTGCAGTCAATTTTGCCTCAACGTTTCTCAGAATTGCAGCGGACTCCACAGCACAGCGGTCCTGGCCTTCAAGCATCTTGATCGTGTCACTGAATACGGTCACAGTTTCCATGGGCAAAGGCCAGCCAAAGTTCAGTCAGTGGATCTTCGAACATTGTTCGCAGGACAACAGGGCATTTGTCTTCAGAAAGAAAAAAGGATTTCAATGGAACATGCATTTTCATCACTCTTTCTAGAGCAGGGAGCCTGGACAGCCAGCGAACATGGCTGTGTCCTAAAATGTTATGGTACTCCTGATCAACAAACTCACAAAAGCTCTTCAGTATTTCTACTCTGACGGTGAAAATATGAAAATATCCAAATATCTTTGTGGGCAGGTACTCAATATCAAGGGGAATCATATCCAAAGCTGTTCTGGCCGTGTTATGAATGATGTGGGCAGGACAATCTAAGCCAATCACCTCCCGCTGCAGAGCATTTTTTACTTTCGTATGGACATTGACTCTCCCCAGCCTATTCAGTCCACCAAAGTTGGTATTTGTGTTGTCGGCAGAGAATGTTTTCCAGGTTACATTCTGGGATGACCACCAGGACCTCAGCTGTGATTTCCTCTGCTGTTTCTCCTTTCAATTCAACAAAATCAAGCAGTTTTGTTTCCACAGATGTGTTGCCATCATATATCTTACAATATCTGACTACTATTGGCAGCAGCTTTACATGTCCATGATTGGACGCATCAATGGACAGGGACACAAATTCAACCTGGTCTAGGTCCTGTGTTACCAAAGTAGTTACCCATGGTGCTAACACGTTATTCGCTATGGCGTCACATTTTGCCCTAGCACTTGTAAACTTCGGCTCATAAAGCTTCCGTGTGAGTTGTGCAGTCCATAGATCTGTAACTATGATTGTGTCGCATAGTGTGGTATGTAAAGATACCCTCCTGCACAGCTAAATCATATTCTTCTTGGGAAGGCTCTACCTTCTTGAAGAATGTGGTGACAGAGGGCATACCAACACGGGCAATCAGAGGCTTTATGCTTTTTCGTCTGTTGTTTTACCACTGCCGTTATTCCCCCGCTGCCAATTGAAAAAGAGGAATTACAAAGGGTGCAGTTAACCCTTCTATAGTCTTGACCTGAGCGTATAAATGGAAATTCTCTCATCATGTTGTCATTAAAATGGCATTTCCGTTTCTTGGAAAGAGTCATTGTACCTCCTCTGTCTGCTCTTCTTCACTCTCCTTGTGTCACTCTTCTTACTCTCTTAACTTTTTCTTCTCCTCCTCTTTTCTTCACTCATCTTTCTGCTCTTTCTTCCTTTCCTTCTCTTCATTTTTCCTTCTCCTTCGCCTCCAATCTTTAATAATAAATAGTATACTATTAGATAAAATACTTTGGTTAACAGATTCCCATTGCTTGCCTCATTTTTGTATTTTATCTGAAAAACATAGTTTGGAATAATAAATTGGCAGGCTCTGTAATCATATCATTATCTTTCCTCCTCTCTCTCCTTCACTCTTCTTCCTATCCAGTCTTCCTCCTCTCCTTCCTCCCCACTCTCTAACAGAAAACATTATGCTAATGTTATCCATGAAAATGTCAAAATATATTATATATTATTATTATAATGCCAAACCATTAAAATTGTAATCTACAAATAAATATTCTCAGAATGAATTGTGCATTAATTTAATATAATTATATTTTTAAAGTAGCCCGTCCACTGCATGTTGTGAACGTTTTTTAACCTAACGTAAACTCACGTAAACTCGTACATCGCCTTGGTCCGTACAATTGCCCTTATTTTAGCGCCCAAAAAACGTAATACTTGTAATGGCTTCTAGGAGTAGAGGGTGGAGGAGTCAGGCGCAGAGAGCAGGGTAGTTCAAAACGTGGATCTTTATTCCAAGAACAGAGTAACGGTCACGCCAAACACAAGGGCGCATAAATAACCAAGTCCAACAAATAGGACGAAACTGTCCAGAAAAACGGAATCCACAATAATCCACACACCATGAACAGAAAAACAAGCCCGCACAAAAGCCGGCGGGCATACCGGGTTTAAATAGCCCAAAATAAAACCCAAACAAGAAACAGGTGAAACTAATCAGACAAAACTAACTGAAACAGAAAAGGGGATCGGTGGCAGCTAGTAGGCCGGCGACGACGACCGCCGAGCGCCGCCCGAACAGGAAGAGGCACCATCTTCGGCGGGATTCGTGACAATACTTCCAGATCAACTGTAATGTCAATACCATTGTAAAGCACAATTTCTCCCCTTTCCAACAGAATAAATTACATGACCTAAACACTGCCCGTTTCTGCATAATTCAAGCAGGCAATGAGCCCCGTCGGGTCTTTTTAAAAATGGCGGGTGGGGAAGCGAAACTAATGCGTGATAGTGAGAAGGAGAGATGTCGTATGGGAAAATTGCTTTTTTTCACTCGATCTGTCCAACTTATCACCTTATCGCCTCTAAAATGTAAATAAAACACTATAAAGAGTTTATATAATGTGTCATTACATACCTGTTTGAAGGTTTGTGTCGAATTTGAATCGGGTTTTTAGGGCGGTGCTAAAGTGATCTTAGAAGTAAACAGCGGCTTTGAGAATGATGATCACATGCAATGATGCGCAAAAAATTACTAGGTATCCCCCCTTACCCCCGTCACTGTCCATTTCTTGTTTTTAAAGGATGAGAGAAGTGCTACACCTGGTGGAAAGAGATTGTAAGACAGAAATAGTTGCTTTATGCGTGCTGTATGTTACGACATGACACGTCCCGATGTAACGGAGGGTCAGTTTTTTCAACTTTTCTCCAATACTATAGAGCCATTACCATGTCGATCAACGCTTGAATAGAAAACTAGTTCACACCCCCGAATTTTGAAGTCAACACAGTCGCTACAGTCCCATTAGTTTTCTTTGTAGCCTCGTTTGAATGTCGCGGTTACGCACATTTGTACGGAATGGGGTGAGTTTACGTTAGCTACCATGAAAGTAGCTAGCTAGATAAATTAGTCGACCTAGCTAATGTTAGCTAGCATAACCTATTTAAAACCTTATAAAGCAGAGCATCTATCTATATAATAAATTGTGACATTATAACATCACCAGCTAGTATCTCAAACAATTGTAACTTACCTGGCTTGAAAAGACGTTTGTGGTGACGTTGTGGATTCACTTGACACTTGCTAGCTTCTGGCCGAGTTCTCCACAGCTGTTTTCTCTAAAACTAGCGCGAGCAAGTAGTTAGTAGAATAAGAAGAGTGAATGAAGCTGATATAGCGAGGAGCCCCCTCTGCTGGACAAAACAAGCACAATGCGATTGAGACGTCAACCGGTAGGCTCTGCTGCCCAGTCTTTCTTGCCACGTAAAATATTATTTCACTTTGCAGTCTGTTTTTAACGCACAGTTCAAAACGGGGACATTTCTGGGGACAGCTCCAGCCGGGGACAGGCCACCAAAAACAGGGAGTGTCCCCAGAAAACGGGGACGTCTGGTCACCCTATTTTAGATGGGAGCTGGGAGCATTTCGGACTGGCCCCTGATCATAGAGATCATCTGAATGCAGGAAACATGCAACCTCATCTGTGTCCGAAAATCCTCTATGTCATTCTCTGTTTGGAAGTGTTAGGTTGAAGCTTTATCAGTGAATGGGTTTTGGACATTATACTGTACAGTAGTACTGTAGATTCTCTCACACACACACACACACACACACACACACACACAACTACAGTATAATGTCCGAAGCCCGAGGAAGTAGTGCACTATCTCTATCTTTTCTATCTTTATGAATAACTGCACATGTTGTTCCTTTGTAGGACCATGAATGTTTTCATCCCCCTTCTCCCTCTTTCCTCTCCTTCTCTCTCCTCCTCCCCCTTCTTTCCTCTCCATCTCTCTCCTCTTCCTCCTCCCTCCCTCTTTTTCATGTGGAGCTGTGAGCGCTGGCTGGACACAGTCAACTCAGCTTGCCCCGGGGCTTGGCCCCGGCTCCCACCAGCAGAGTGTGAAGACTGTGTCAGAGTAAGAGAAGAGAGCAGTAGAGGAGGAGTGAAAGCCCAGTGCTGGACTGGCTTTTATAATGCAAGGTCAATGGAGAGTTTATGTAGCCGAGAGCACACACACATACACTTCTGCAAGACAAGAGGAGTTGTCAGGCGGCAGAGTTTCTGCTGCCAATACTGCTGACAAGGCAAGCCACTGCTAATGGGACAGGGGCTTTAGCCTCTCTCTCTGAATACACACGCTCCGACAATCTACATTGAAATACACACACGGACACACGCACACACACCCTGACTCACTCATACACTCAGTAACAACATGAGCAGAGAAATGTGCAGCTATGCGTGGATGGGTGTCACCCACCCAGTCACCCACACTGCACCAGAAAACACAACAAGAACTAATGCAAATACATGAACACACACTCAATATCTGGTTTATATTTAGTCTGATGCAAACAACCACACACAACAAAGCATAGTTAAGTAACGTGATGTCATGTCAAAGTTCTGACGGATAGGCCACTTATGTAATGTATTACTACTTTGCCGATAATCCCGTCATTACGATTTTGAGAGTCCTACAAGCGAAAGAATGAATTACGAGTCATTAACGATAACAGCATAATTATAATTATGTGTTTGCAGCCTGCAGGACCATGGGTTAAATCCCAGACAAACAGAGAATGTGCTGACAATGTAAAGCCCAAACTGTATGTTCAAGGATTTTAAGCCGCCTATGACTGTGATTTTAAACCTTGTCTCCCCCCTCCTTCATCACTCTTCTACACCCAACATGGAAACATGTTTGATACCTTTCCATCCATTCCATTGCAGCTATTACGATGAGCCCATTTGTTGGGAGTTGTTCCCATGTGGTGAATGGATGCTGAGTTCAGAGTTGTTCAGAGTACTCCTGCCCCGCTGCTGAGACGAGGCTTGTCTCATATATTGGGTGTTAGGCTCTGAGACTATAAGGCAGCAACAGGTCAGTCAGCAGTGTGCTGCGTTGCCTACCTACTCCTTCACCCACTAATACTACTACTCTGCATTGGCAAGCCCACAAGCTGTCAGTCAGTCATCCGGGAGGAGAAGGGGAAGGAAAAAAATGCCCAAGCAGCAAAGAGAGATGGAAGGATGAAGGGAGGGATGGAGGGAGATGGAGAGAGGATGTATGAGAGATGGAGGGATGAGAGAGGAAGAAAGACAGTGGGATGAAGGGAGGATGGAGGGATGGAGAGAGGAAGAGCACTACTGACTGTCATAAATCCTTCACTGCCAGTGGATTACCATAGACTGGAAAGACCTTATCCTTTAAACTTTTTACCCATAATCCCAGATTATGTATGTTTATAGGGGAGTTCACATGTCATGATGTCATTACCAATAAAGGCAAATCAAACATCCCATCTCAAGACCCACCAAATCAAATCAAGTAGCAGTGGAATAACATAACAGGAACACCTAAATTGAAACAATACCGGCACCCAAAATTAATGCCAGAACCTATTTAAATCCAAGTCAAGCACTGCATGACAGTGATGGAATGGTCTGAGTGTTATCGGAAATACTGGCTGTTAAAAACAAAATGGAGTAATTAACATAATACAAAATATCCCCACCAACACCCGTCTGTTTAAACTAGAGATATCTGTTTTTGTGTGCGTCTCAATCCACCACATCCACCGATGTCAGCCTTCCACACCTACGGTGGAAAGTGGCAGAGCTACGGCTCTGTTTGTCAGACCAGGAGACGTCCCGAAAATCGATCCTCACAAATGTCTGTAGCGTCAGAACTGTTTGGCCTACAAACTAATACACGATGGTGTTCTACGTTTTGTTCTATGACACCCACAAGCCCCATGGGACTCGTCTGAAGTCAGTGCCGCCAATGTGCCAATTTCTGTCTGTAGCGCCCGAACAGTTTGGGCTAATAACCAACTATGATCCACACAATTGTCACGGGACTCTTCTGAGGGTAGCCCGGTACTGGTTAAAAAAATGAATAGAAGTATGGAAGTCGTTTTGTGCAAATAACCTCTTGGCGCACAGATCCCTTTAGCGGGATAATTTTCGTAAACATCCGCTGAATTGCAGAGCGCCAAATAAAAAAAAAAATACTACAAATATTTAATTTCAGGAAATCACAAGTGCAATATAGCAAAACACAGCACAACACAGAAAATATGCTTTACAGGGAAAGCAATCCAAGCGTTTGTGTGAGTTTATCGATCACTAGACAAAACATTACATACAGCTAGCAGCAATGTAGATTGGTCACGAAAGTCAGAAAGCAATAAAATTAATCGCTTACCTTTGATGATCTTCGGATGTTTGCACTCACGAGACTCCCAGTTACACAATAAATGTTCCTTTTGTTCGATAAAGATTATTTTTATAACCAAAAACCTCCATTTGGTTGGCGCGTTATGTTCAGAAATCCACAGGCTCGAGCGGTCATGAAGGGCAGACGAAAATTCCAAATAGTATCCGTCAAGTTCGTAGAAACATGTCAAACATTTTTTATAATCAATCCTCAGGTTGTTTTTAACATAAATAATCAATAATATTTCAACCGGACGGTAAACTATTCAATACAATAGATAAAGACATTGTCGAGCTACAACTTTCGCGCGCATGAACTAATCGAAGGACATCTGGCTATCCACTGACGCGTTTTGATAAATCTCACTAATTTTTCAGAATTAAAGCTTGAAACTATGTCTAAAGACTGTTCACACCCTGTGGAAGCCACAGGAAAAGGAATCTGGTTGATATCCCTTTAAATGGAGGCAAGGCAGGCAATGGAACAGGGATTTTTCAAAATAAGAGGCACTTCCTGGTTGGATTTCCTCAGGTTTTCGCCTGCAAAATCAGTTATTTTATACTCACAGACAATATTTTTGACAGTTTTGGAAACATTAGAGTGGTTTCTATCCCAATCTGTCAATTATATGCATATTCTAGCATCTGGGCCATAGGCTGTAATAGGCTGTTTACTTTGAGAACTATATTTTTCCAAACATAAAAATAGTGCCCCCTAGCTTCAAGAGGTTTTAATCAATATATGTGTCAAAAAATAATAACGAATAATTCCTGAGCTTTCTTATATCACCTAGATATAGGACAGACACTTAAAAACCTTATGATTTATTTTTCGACTGTCTGTTTTGCCATTTATAAATTGGTTATTCAATGCATTTCTATGGGCTATAGCAGTAAAGGCCAATTTATATACAGTACCAGTCAAAGGTTTGGACAAACCTACTCAGTCCAGGGTTTTTATTTATTTTTACTATTTTCTGCATTGTAGAATAATTGTGTAGATATCAAAACTATGAAATAAAACATATGGAATCATGTAGTAACCAAAAAAGTGTTAAACAAATCAAAATCTGTGATATTTGAGATTCTTCAATGTCGCTTTTGACTGGTACTGTATATACTGATAGGGGTCCTACAATTCCAAATCAAATAGCTAAGTGAGCCATGGTATGACCATCTTAAAACAGGGGTTATTAATAGAAAAGATGAATTTATCCATTTAGAGAGAGAGGGAGAGAGAGAGAGAGAGAGAATATCTTAATCTCTGCTGTTTCAAGAGAAACTCCTGAGAAGACATTTGACAAATAGATAAAGAGCAATAAATAAAAAAAGCTAAAGAGAGAGAGGAAATATGTCACAGAAACCGGAGAGAGGGAGCCAAGGACAGGAGAGTTGCATACAACAAACCAATAGCTGTTTGGAGAAGGAGGTGCCTCCTGTCTGGAATGTATTGTGGAATACTACTCAGCTCCCCAGATTTCCATTCCAGTTGTACAATTGACAGAAATACAGGGGGCAGAGAGGGGAAGAGAGGAAAGAAGAGGAGGTGGCACTCTTGCATTTGATTTGGCGCTGGTTGTATGTGGAGGAGCAGAGCAATGAGGAGAACTCAGCCATGCCAGCAGCATGGCACCTCAATCACACTGTATCTATCTCTGCTCAGAGCAGCATTAACTGGGTCGTTACTGAAGCAGATTAGCTCATCAGCTCTTCTCCTCCGAGGCCTCCCTCACTTCCATTGTAAGGGGCGCTGCCACCTTACAAGCCTCACACGCCTCTCCTAATTATGCCCCCTGTCTGTCTCCAAGCCTCCACCCCCCTTCCTCCCCTCTCTCTACCCCCTCTCATCTTGTCACCTACAATTTTAGTTCAGGTGGTTTATTGGCAGGGCCACTTCAGGTTCAAAACCAATGCTGGCATTCTGAGCAGATTCCATTATGGTCACGACAACAGTAAATAGAGGTTGGTAGCAGAATGGTAACAACAGTGGCCAACTTCAAAATATTGTCATTGTTCGGATCCCTGGTCAGTTCCTTGGGATTACCTTGTTTAATTAGGGGCGTTTCGAAATGCAAATGGCCAAGGTCGTGCACGAGCACTGAGGCTGAGAACAATTGCCATTTATCAATGGTGATCGCCTACCGGTGTGTGTATGACACTCATTGGATTGTTTTATAATCACACTTTTTCTATGCGTATGAACATTCTAAATTCCATTCGTAAATAGTATTTGAGATAAATTGATAAATGAGGCCCCAGGTGTTCCTTGTCTATGTTTTGTCCACTTACCCACTGCCTATGCTCTATAAGAGGAAAGAGACAAAGAGAAAGTACTGGTTAAAAAGTTTGGCTGCATCAAATGTCCTTACAACCCAACACAATTATGCTTATTTTGCCCTCAGTCTGATTAGTCTTTATCATGTGTGTCTTTCACTAGTAGAAGAGCTTCTAGGGAAGCCTGGCTACAGATTAACTAGTCCCCTCTTTGTGTTCACATTCAAACCCCTCTGCCCATATGTGTGAGACTAAGATATATAGAGAGAAATAGTGGAAGACATGAGAAAAAAAAGAGAGGGAGAGCGAGCCAGTGGAAGGATATGAGAGAGAGAGACAGCTCGTGTGAAAGTGTGGGCATCTAAGTGCCTCGGGAGAAACAGGCAACATTAGTATGTTAGTAACTGAACAGAGCTCTCGTGGCACTCTGCTCTAGCGTGATGTCTTTAAAAAAGTAGGCTCCTTCAAATGCATTGTTGTCCTTGCACTGGCTTGCCTTTTGGCCAGTTAGTATAACCTCCTAGACAACTCTTCTCCTTTCACCAACCCGTAAGTGTGTGTAAAGAGTCACGGTAGAGTTTACGACTCAGTTAGTTATTATGCGTCTGTATTAACCAGGGTTGGGGTGAATTCCATTTAATTTCCAGTCAATTCAGGAAGTACAATCAAATTTAAATGATCTTCAATGCTTTTCAATTAGGAAACATTTGAATTTGAATTGGAGTTTGGTTCACTTTTTGGAATTGACTAATTGATATGGAATTGACCCCAACCCTGGAATTAACCCTCCGACCCTACACTACACTTTTGCTCTCCTCTCATCTAATCTCCTCTCCCCCCTCATCTCCTCTCCTCTCATCCCTAGGCGACGTGGACCCATCCTACATCTTAACACAACAGTGATCCTCATCCTACATCGACTCAGTGACTACTGACGCGAGGGGAACCAACAGGGTCATGAACCCTCATTATATAGGCAGGCCTATAATGTGAACAGAAATGTGTCTTCTCTATGCCTCCATCTCTCTGTGTAGGCAGAGAGAGAGCAGAAGAAAACACAATGGACAGGCACAGAGAGAGAGATACACGGCAGGCATAATAAATAGCCTACAGTGGCGCGATAATCTAAGAGTGAGCACTATTGGGTCCTTACTCTCTAGCTGCTGACAGTATGGGCGTAATATCAAACCCTAGTCCTTCCTATGACCGTCAGGCTCTGAAAAGCATGAGAGGGTGTGAGCGGGTTTAAAGCTTGATCAATAGCTCGACCTTTTGGCCGATATGGCTGAGTAGTATCCGTTACTCTCCTGGGACAATGTCAATGTTCGTGACTTCCAAAAAGAGTGTGTGTGTGTGTGTGTGTGTGTGTGTTGTGCATGTTTAATCTGTTATTTCCGAGAACAAAGTAAGAGTAATAGTACGCATAGTTTAAGGACATAAGAAGATGGCAGAGAGAAAGAAAAAAGAGAGAGAGATGGAGATTGAGAGAAAGGGAGAATGTGTGAGAGAGAAAGAGAAAGTTGGAGAGGTACCAAATATTTTAACCATATACAGCACGTTCGGAAATTATTCAGACCCCTTGACTTTTCCCCTAATTTTTTTTTACTTTACAGCCTTGTTCTAAAACTGATTAAATAAAAAACTGTCCTCATCAATCTACACACAATACCACATAATGACAAAGTGAAAACAGGTTTTTTGAAATTCTTGCAAATTAATACAAAATAAAAAACTGAAATACCTTAATTACATAAGTATTCAGACCCTTCGCTATGAGACTCGACATTGAGCTCAGGTGCATCCTGTTTCCATTGATCATCCTTGAGATGTTTCTACAACTTGATTGGAGTCCACCTGTGGTAAATTCAATTGATTGGACATGATTTGGAAAGGTACACACCTATCTATATAAGTTCCAACAGTTGACAGTGCACGTCAGAGCAAAAACCAAGACATGAGGTTGAAGGAATTGTCCGTAGAGCTCAGATCTGTGTTCTTGGGCACAGATCTGGGGAAGGGTACCAAAACATGTCTTCCGCATTGAAGGTCCCCAAGAACACAGTGGCCTCCATCATTCTTAAATGGAAGAAGTTTGAAACCACCAAGACTCTTCCTAGAGCTGACCACCAGGCCAAACTGAGCAATCGGGGGGAAGGGCCTTGATCAGGGAGGTGACCAAGAACCCGATGGTCACTCTGACAGAGCTCCAGAGTTCCTCTATAGAGATGGGAGAACCTTCCAGAAGGACAACCATCTCTGCAGCACTCTTTATGGTAGAGTGGCCAGGCGGAAGCCACTCCTAAGTAAAAGGCACATGACAGCCCGCTTGGAGTTTGCCAAAAGGTACCTAAAGACTCTCAGACCATGAGAAACAAGATGATCTGGTCTGATGAAACCAAGATTGAACTATTTGGCCTGAATGCCAAGCATCACGTCTGGAGGAAACCTGGCACCATCCCTACGGTGAAGCATGTGGTGGCAGCATCATGCTGTGGGGATGTTTTTTAGTGGCAGGGACTGGGAGACTAGTCAGGATCGAGGGAAAGATGAACGGAGCAAAGTACAGAGAGATTCTTGATGAAAACCTGCTCCGGAGCGCTCAGGACCTCAGACTGGGGCAAAGGTTCACCTTCCAAAAGGACAGTGACCCTAAGCACACAGCCAAGACAACACAGGAGTGGCTTCGGGACAAGTCCTTGAATGTCCTTGAGTGGTCCAGCCAGAACCCGGACTTGAACCCAATCGAACATCTCCGGAGAAACCTGAAAATAGCTGTGCAGCGACGATCCCCAACCAGCCTGACAGAGCTTGAGAGGATCTGCAGAGAAGAATGGGAGAAACTCCTCAAATAAAGGTGTGTCAAGCTTGTATCTTCATACCCACGAAGACTAGAGGCTGTAATTGCTGCCAAAGGTGCTTCAACAAAGTACTGAGTAAAGGGTCCGAACTTACTTATGTAGATGTGATATTTCAAAAAAAGAAAATTATACATTCCTAAAATGTTCTAAAAAACATTTTCTTCTTTGTAATTATGTGTGTAGATTTATGAGGTTAAAAAAACATTTTAATAAATGTTATAATAAGGCTGTAACTTAACAAAATGTGGAAAAAGTGAAAAGAATACTTTCCGAATGCACTGTATATGGTCAAAAGCACCCCATTAAAGCCTGCAAGGAATATACAACGCCATACCATGAAATACAATGGCACAACCTAAAAAAGCTATGAAAAACAACTGAAATCGAGGTGCTAGTGTCAGAGGTTGAGTACGACCAAAAGGTTTTATTTGGGTCGCTCAGTTGTGGCTTGACCAGTAAAAAATGTAAGTACTAAGAGAGGACCATTAGGACAATTCAAGTTGCTTTAGCTATGGCAAATATACTTAAAATGAGTAGGCAACACTCACCAATAGGCTATCCATCCTCAACAGTTCCCTCCTGTAGGCGTATAGGCCAACATTGCTGTTCTGCAGAATGAACGAGTCGTGCGCTCCACCTGGCCACCTTGCCACCACATTCAGCAGCGTCTTTTGCGCATCACATCACATACTGCAACCATAGTCGAACTCATTTTGGAATAGTGCTTTTATGGCAATGTGGGTGACGTCTATTGCTCCATTCGAATTTGGGACCCCATTGAAGGCGAAGAAACCCCTCTGACATCAACCTGTTGTGCGCTGGTGTATGGAAAGTGTACGTAACTGTTTGTTTAGCTGATTATTGCGTCTAAAACATTGTCTCATCGAAGGCTGTGAGATGCCGATCAGCAAACTCCAGCTGAAAAGTGCCCATTGCCATAACCCTCCGCTTGAAAGCACTTGGATGTGCACCGGAATGGCATGTGTTTACCTTTTTTAAAGTAGGTCTAAAACCTAGCTAAAATCCTATAAGATTGGTTTTGTGAAACAACATCTGATGACCAAATCTGTATTTTCTGCAAAAAAGTCTCACCTGTCTCTAAAAAGAGACCATTATCTCAGTCTTTTATAGTATTTCAACAATGGTTTCACCTTCACACATGCCTCTAATTTAACAAACTACTGTACATTATATGGATTATTATCTTAACAAATGTACTGATGTGGTCAAATTATATGATATAGCCTGTAAAGAAATGTTGCATGAATTCACAATGGAAATACAATGAAATAGAAAAATGATTTAATTATTACTCTCACAATTTCACTAATTGTTCAACATACAGTGCACATAGAAAGTCTACACCCCCTTGAATGTTTTCTCATTTTGCTGCCTTAATATTAAATCTAAAAAGGAGTTCAATTTGATTTTGTCCTACAAATCTACACAACCTACTCCACATTTTCAAAGTGAAAGAAAGTTTTAGATAATGTTTCACAAAAAAAAAATACAGTATCATAATTGAACAAGTCTCCACCCACCTGAGTTAAAACTTGCGGAAAGCACCAGCCATTACAGCTGTGAATTATTTTCATTAAGATTCTACCAACTTTGCACAACTTTTAGGGCAACATACAGTGCCTTCAGAAAGTATTAACACCCCTTGACTTTTTCCACATTTTGTTGTGTTACAGCCTGATTTTAAAATGGATTAAATATACAGATTTTTTTTATGCACAGTACCCCATAAAGTGGAATTATGTTTTTCAAAATGTTGACTAATTAATTAAAAACGAAAAGCTGGAATGTCTTGAGTATTCAACCCCTTTGTTGTGGCTAGCCTAAATAAGTTCAGGAGTAAACATTTGATTAACAAGTCACATAATAAGTTGCATGGACTCACTCTGTGTGCAATAATAGTAAAACATTTTTTTGACTACCTCATCTCTGTACCCCACACATACAATTATCTGTAAGATCCCTCAGCCCAGCAGTGAATTTCAAACACAGATTCAACCACAAAGACTGTTTTCCAATTGGTAGTTGGGTAAACTGGAAGGAAACTGCTCTGTGATTTCACCATGAGGCCAATCGCAGTTTCCTTCCTCTCCGGCAACTGAGTTAGGATCTTTGTAGTGACTGGGTGTAATAATACACCATCCAAAGTGAAATTAATAACTTCACCATGCTCAAAGGGATATTCAACATCTGCTTTTTTAAAACAGTTACAGAGTTTAATGGCTGTGATAGAAGAAAACTGAGGATGGATCAACAACATTGTAGTTACTCCACAATTCTAACCTTATTGACAGAGTGAAAAGAAGGAAGTCTGTACAGAATACAAATATTACAAGACATGCATCCTGTTTGCAACAAGACACTAAAGTAATACTGCAAAAAATATGGCAAAGCAATTCACCTTTTTGAAGGTTGTACTGTACTAGAATAAGCTAATGCTAAGCTATTTGCAAGCTATGTGTGGCGCCATGTTTGTTGACATTATATAATGCGTTCTATCAGACCAAAGATGTTAAAATGGGGTGAAGGAATGGTTCACTCATCTTTCGAATAAACTTCCGGAAGTGAATAAAGGGAAGTGAATGATCGTAGACGACACACCCCCTTCAACATGCATACTGTAAACAGATCAAACTCATCTTCTCTCCTCTTGTTATCTTTGGTTGACGTGAGAAAACAAACATGGCGGAGCGCTCAAACTGCCCATCGTCGGGAATACTTTCAATTTCTAGAAAGTGTTTTACTCAGTCATTACGATCAATGTTGAGTTCACCTGTGATGTGATGAATTATAAATAGTAATTGCTATTAGCTAATTCATGTTGTGGTTTCTGTCAGCAGAGAATTCTCTAAATATGACCGCTTGTGTTACTTTAGTCTTTCCTCAGTTAGCGCTAGACCTAATGTAGTCTACATTTTCCGGTTTGGGTTATTGTGTGTGGTAGCTACTTCTGTGAATGTCTGAACATTGCATCCAAAAATAAACTGGTCACATTCAGGACATAACTTTGTAAGGACTGTGTTTGTGCAAAATGTTTATTTGAAAAACCAGTGTGGCTAGCTCAAATGCTGATTTGCGTCAAATCGAAACTGGACGTTCTACTCGCACAGGGTTGAGCGTATGCTGCAGGGACCACTGTAGAATGATCACACTTATTTTTTTTGTAATTATTATTACATTTAAAAAAATGTTTTTTGGTACGTGTGAAAATGTTAAGGGAAGGGTAGGGATGTTTCATGGTCTGACAAACACAGCTCTAGCCTTGTCACCTTTCACCGCAGATGCAGAAGGATTTCTCTAGTTTAAATGTACCGATTTTTAGGGGATTTTTTTATTCTGCTAATTCGTTTCCTCGGGGGCGCGGAATGTAAATTTACGCACACTCTCAAACAAACGTTTATATTGATAAATCTCACACTTTGCGTGGAAATGATCTCACGCATGGTTTACGCACAGATTTGTGCTTATGCATGACTGATAAATTAGGTCACTGGAGCGATGTCAGCTACCATTATATTTTAAAAGATTAAATTGAAGCTGGGAGTATTAACTTTTATGTGAGTTTCAAAATTATTTTATCTTTTTTAACCAGCGATCCCTCTATGGCTTTTCTCAGATGTAACAGCAGGGGTTGGTTATTCTATCTTTTTGGTAAAAGATTCATTGTTTCTGTTTGTTCACACACATCACAAAAATGATTCTGAAGAGAGTTGTTCAAAGACTATGAGACAAATCCCCTGACACCCCAATTAGAATACAATGGCTTGTGTTTGTGTGTGTGTGGAATTGTGTCGACTGGAATCCCCCAAATATGTGTGAATAAAATTAGCCAACACTTTGGTTAGTCTCTCCGAAACTGAGATGTGATATTTTGTGAATGTTGCTATCTCTTCTGAGAGAGACAGCAACAATTACTGTCATTAAGCTCATTCTCTATATTGAGCGCATCTGAAAAAGACACTCATGAACCCCCACTTCAAAATCTGCTACACACTTTTAAACCTAACACCACCTATACACTACTAAATAAATGTCCCAAAACGATTAATGCTTCTTTAGGTAATTACACTGTGGTGTGGTTGGCTATTGGATCACCTGTAATAAATCTAATGGGTGCATCCCAAATGGCACCCAATTCCGTATATAATGCCATTTTGGACACACTCTAATGACTGGGACTGCTGAGGGATATTAGAGTATAGTGGATCGATGTACACTGGCGGCGGTGCATTAGCTTGTCTTAATTGAGCTATGGTGGCCACCCCCTGACTCCCACACGCTGCCTATACGCACGCATGCACGCACGCATACACACACACACACAGAGAGAGAGACGCGCACACACAAAGACACACACACCACCCTCATAGCCCATGTAACAGCTAATTGATTGTGTGATGTAATAATACAGGCCTTCCCAACCAAGCAACTTAAGGCATCCTTCACCTGTGAACAGACTTCCATTTTAACTGCAATGCGGCTGGGTCCCGGGGCAGGACAGGGAGCGTAGAGTTAACAGTAGTGGTTTGTTAATGGGCCCTTCAAGAACCTATTGTATTTGTTAATATGTGAATACACTCCACTCCCTCCTAAATGGACGCACCCCTGACTGAATGGATGTCCGGCCAGCCGTTCGGTGTTGATGTTTCAATTTCAGGGGTGTGTGTTCCGTCTTTGTGAGCGCTGCCGTCTCTTTAATGTTTTTATAATGTAGTACATTTGGCAACACAGACAGAGATAGCACATCCCCCTAAATCAGGGGTGTGCAATTCCAGTCCTTGGGGGCCTGATTGTTGTCACAGTTTTGCCCCAGCTAACACACTTGACTCCAATAATCACCTAATCGTGATCTTCAGTTTAGAATGCAATTTGATTAATCAGCTGTGTTTGCTAGGGATGGAGAAAAAGTGTGACACCAATCAGGCCCCCGAGGACTGGTTGCCCACCCCTACCCTAAATGGACACAAGCCAGAACCAGCGCCAGTCTTTTAAATCTGTTCAACAAATAGTACTGAACAAAAATATAAACACAACATGTAAAGACATTTCCGTACGCACCTAAAACATATTTCTCACAAATGTTGTGCACAAATTTGTTTACATCCCTGTTAGTGACCATTTCTCCTTTGCCAAGATAATCCATCCACCTGTCAGGTGTGGCATATCAAGAAGCTGATTAAACAGCATGATCATTACACAGGTGCACCTTGTGCTGGGGACAATAAAAATCCATTCTAAAATGTGCAGTTTTGTCACACCACACAATACCACAGATGTCTCAAGTTTTGAAAAAGCGTGGAATTGGCATGCTGACTGCAGGAATGTCCACCAGAGCTGTTGCCAGAGAATTGAATGTTAATTTCTCTACCATAAGCCACCTCCAACGTCATTTTAGAGAATTTGGCAGTACGTCCAACCGGCCGCACAAGCGCAGACCCCGTGTAACCACGCCAGATCTCCACATCCAGCTTCTTCACCTGCGGGTTCGTCTTAGACCAGCCACCCGGACAGCTGATGAAACTGAGAAGTATTTCCGCCTGTAATAAAGCCCTTTTGTGAGGAAGAACTTATTCTGATTGAAGCCTGGCTCCCAAGTGGGTGGGTCTATGCCCTCCCATGCCCACCAATGGCTGCGCCCCTGGCCAGTCAAGTGAAATCCATAGATTAGGGCCCAATAAACTGATTTCCTTATATGAACATTAACAGTAAATTTGTTTAAATTGTTGCATGTTGCATTTATATATTTGTTCAGTATACATTTAGGGGAATAATTATCATTGTAGTAGTTATTATAATGCTGTGATGTGGCCATTTGGAGCTGCAGTTTAAGCCTGACTGCTTCTTAAGTCGAATGAACATTAGTGCTCTCTCTGCCTCAGGCCTTGAGCTGGTGTAGTGCTCGCTATATATATAAGAGCTACTATTTAGAGCCTTATCCCAGTTCATTCACACTACATACTACACCCACACACGACGTCAAGGTCAAACCGATCTTGTGTGTGTGTGTGTGTGTGTGTGTGTGTGTGTTGACATGCATGCTTGCATTTTTGTGCTTGCTTGGTGGTGTGATTCTCAAGTGACACAGTTATAAATGTCATGTTGTTGGTTGGCCTAAAGAGGAAGAGAAGGTATCACTGACCCGCTGACATGCTTCCTAAAACAAACAGGAACACACTGACATTAGAACCCAAGGAGAGCTAGAAAATGTATGACAAAAATGCCTTTGATAGTCAACACACTAATAATAACTCAAAAAGAGAAAGGATGAATCTTTTAGAAAAATTGTTTTGTTTCCATCCATTACACATACTATGATTACATATTCACGCACATCGTTCCGCAAATGCAAACTTGCCAGCATCCAACATTAGTTATGACGACATTGCCAGGGATACAGCGTCTGTCTCCCATATTACATTTGTAGCATCGCCGGGTGCAACTCAACACCTATCTCTTGAGTTGTAAGTCGACAGATGCTCCTGAGGAATCTCCTCACCCCTCTACTCCCTCTCCCCCCCACCCCCCTCTCGCTCACTCGCTCTCCTTGCTCAAACTCATATTTCTTCAGTTTCCTTTCGCTTATACCTCCCTCCTCAAATCCCCACACCCTTCTACTCCTCCCTCCCTTCCCTCTTCTCGTATCGCTTTCCCCGTGTTCTCCCTCTTTCCTCATATCTCCCCTTCACAACCTCCTATTCTCCTAAAGCCTGTCTCTCTGGTCCCAAGGCACCTGTTGAAGGGATTACACACCTTCCTGTGCCAAGTTCAGTACAGACCAGCTCTGATACTCTGCCTGCGTCCCAAGTGGCACCTTATTCCCTATATAGTTCACTACTTTTGACAAGAGCCCATAGAACCCTGGTCAAAAGGAGTACATTGCATATAGGACTAGGGTACACTGTGTGAATAACCCACCCCATCGTCTCTGTTGAGGTTCAGCTTTTCTATTGCGGCCACTGTCATCTCAAGGGGCTTTCAAGATTTATTGAAATGATTTAGTTCAGATTTGTTGGCACAATTCACATTGGTTGTCCATACTGGTGTGACCAACTGAGTCTGATAGCATGCTAAGCTAAAGCCTAGGCATTAACTTGAGGAGCTAACACAAGTCTTCAGGTCTAAGAAAAGGTTAGGCTACTAATCGCACGAGCGCAGTTCACCAAATCACCTCCATTACACTGTCCATCGTTGATGATTGGGCTAGTTAACTTTCAGCCTGGCTGTATGGTCGTCCTTTGAGGTTGACGACAAGACTGGCGTCCATCTTATGTTTTTCCCTATAGATTGAGCAACCTTCACCACATCCGACCAAAACTATATTTGACCTCTTTCTCTCCCTGCCTCTCCTTTCTCTTTCTTACTGTCTCTTTCCTATGTTTCTTATAGACACTGCTTCTATCCTAGCCTCCTGACTGTCCCATCTTTCTTACTATCGCTGTGCATCTCTTGGTATTCTCTTTTGGGTGTGTCTTCCTCAGCCCTGTCTTTTCCTGCATCAGAAGATGCTCGCGGCACGAAACAGCGTTACATCATTACAACGGAATAGCTGATCATACGGAGAGAGAGAAGAGGCCCATCCGTCTTAATGTTTCAAATGCAGACTCCCATTTGTTAAGGCTAAGGGAGGATCCCTGCAGATGGACGACCCAGTAGCTCCTTTATTAAACAACTCATTCATTTCTGTCCCATGGCCGTCCAGCTCTCATTCTCCTATCATTCCCTCTGTCAGGACCCATGGATGTCCTTGTCCATCTTGTCCATCTTGTCCATCTTGTCCGCTCGCTCGCTCTCTCTCTCTCTCTCTCTCTCTCTCTCTCTCTCTCTCTCTCTCTCTCTCTCTCTCTCTCTCTCTCTCTCTCTCTCTCTCTCTCTCTCTCTCTCTCTCTCTCTCTCTCTCTCTCTCTCTCTCTCTCTCTCTCTCTCTACCTCCCCTTGGACAGTATCTCATTCCATTGCCTCTCCATTTCCTACCCTTGGTCTTTCTCTCTTTCTTTATGGCTTTCATGTTCCCTTCATCCCTTGTTGCCTTCATCACTCTGTGTCATTTTTCGCTCTGTGTCTCTGAATGCTGAAACAGAGAAATGTAATAGTTGAAGGGAGGACCATGATTCTCAGTAATGGGTCTATCATGTGATGTCCCACAGCAGGCCAGACAGACGGCAACAGTAATGCCCCTACATACCCACACCTACTGCCAGGTGGCAAGGCTCAGCGCAGCACAGCTAAACAAGTAAACAATGCATTGCTTTCAGTGGTTTGCTGAAACAGACTTCGCCACTGTTTCACTGGATACTGATGATACAGTAAATAAACCAGGCGACAAGAAAAGGCTGGCACTCCAAAATGTACATAAAAGAAGAAGTCACCTCGTTTGAAAGGAAAATGCTGACGTGTTTATTGAAACGGCGGTTGTTTCAAGCCTTCATATCGTCCAACTTTTCATCCAGACCCACACTGTTCTGCAAAGATGACATTTGGAGATCCCACTACCTCTCATCTCACCCTGGACCAGCCGCACAGCCCTGACATCTGCCTCTTCAAAAGCTGTCAGTTTCAAAGGGACTGAGATTTTGTCTGTTTTAGCGGAGCTTTTTTAGGACTTTTTCAAAGCTTCCCTCCATCCCCCACACCCCGTCCCCCCTCACTCTCTTTCTCTCCCTGGAATTCGGCTTCCTCTAAAACGTATTCAGTTTTATCCTCTCACTTTGTCTTCCTCAGAATAACTCTGTCTTTGTTATTCCAGGCAGGGAAACATGGAAATATGTAAACATATTTGTGCCTTCTTCAGCCACAGGAAGTGGCTCTCGCTAGGAAGTGTGTTATAAAGAGGAGGCCTTCGAACGACAGTCGCCCACCTGAAACGTAAATATGTGGTTTGGCAAGTTTTATTGCCATATTTGACATTTTGTTTCATATTATAACTTTGTTTCAGAGTAGGCCTAGTGTGAAAATGTCAGTGTGTTCAACTAACAGACCGAGACGAACTGAAATCAAACACTCAAAGACCTTTACTGGAAATGACTTACAACTGAACTCATTACAGTTTCAAATCAAATCAAATGTTATTTGTCAGATGCTTCGTAAACAAGAGGTGTAGACTAACAGTGAAATGCTTCCTTCCCAACAATACAGAGATAAAAAAAAAAGAGAAATAGTAGCAATAAAAAAATAAAAACAACAACACAAGGAATAAATACATATAAAAATAATAACACAAGGAATAAGTACACAATGAGTAACGATAACCTAGCTATATACACAGGGTACCAGTACCGAGTCGATGTGTAGGGGTACAAGGTAATTGAGGTAGATATGTACATATACAGTGCATTTGGAAAGTATTCAGACCCCTTTTTCCACATTTTGTTACGTTAAAGCCTTATTCTAAAATGAATTAAACATTTAAAAAATCCTCGTCAATCTACACAAAATACCCTATAATGAGAAAGCTTTTGCACATTTACTACAAATAAAAAACAGAAATACCAGCTCCTGACCTGTTCCACAACAGCCTCGTCGATGTGCTTTGTGTGCTTTGTCGGGGATAAACAACACAAACACGCACCCTGTCAACAAACCGACAAGGAACTTTTGATTTCCCTATTAACATGCTAGTCAGAACACAATTTATTGATACATCCATTTTCAAATAGTCAACCTCAACAAAAACCTTTCAAATGAACCAACAGAAATCGAAACAAAAAGTCCCTTTGAATCAAAGGAGCAGAGAATTCCATGAACTTCCATCAATTCCCTTACAGAACTACTCAAAATAATTTTAATGGTGTCAGGTGCCGTGCGTGTTAATGACAGCTAGGGCATTGGGGTAGAGGTTGAGATTTGGAAGAGAACCGATGTCATTTCACCCTCCACCCTCCACCCTCCAGGTCCTGACACCTTGGGGTGAAAACCCCCCCCATCAACACTGATTTTGATACAACCTGTTTATGCATCTCACCACCCTTCAGCTCGCCTTTTCGCTTTCCCCCTTGCACCACCCCTCCACCCAGGGAAAGTCAGTGACCGGAAACCGGCCCGGCATTTCCTTGAAACACCACACCAGTCCATTTTTTCTTTGCAGACCCTCAATATTAGCCCCTAAAAAATGTATCACCGACCCGCTGAGCTAAAGATGGACCAGCCCATCTGGTATTTTCCCGAACTGCCCTATGGCCAGTCCGTTTCTGCCACCACTCAGGCTCCACCACTGAGCACCACTGTCATCCCTCCTTGGGAGAGCCCCAGACAACAACCAAGCACTCTGTGGGGTTAAGTCAAGCCTCTTGGTGGCTTTTGGCTGCATGGCCCTGAAAGGCAGAAAGAGGAGGATGATACATTTAGTCTAAGGAAGGCTGGAGAACACAAAAGTTTAGTGGAAGAAAGGGGCCCCTTAAAAGGAGGGTGCTTTATATACCTCTTCATGCAGTGAACCGAAGGCGGAAGGGATGATGTGTTGAAAGGAAAGAGAGGAGAGAAAGAGTTAAAAAGATAAAGTGCTTGAGCGTATTAGAATTGGACGGGGGAATAACATTCCCATGAGTGGTACCAGAGGGAATAAGGGATAGGAGAAAAAGAGGGATAAATTATAGTGGCAAATTGCAGAGAAGTACAGATGGGGAGGTGTTCCATATCAAAGTCATTGATTGGAAATATGTCACGATGACTCAACGGCGAATCAAACTGCATGATTAACCTCATTTGAGAAATGCATGTCATTCCAGAAACAAAACTTTATCGGGTTTTTTAAAAAGTACCAAATCTGCTCCATAAACAGTCCCAATGAGATATGGTAATAGGGCTAAATAGCAGCAGTCACTGAGGTCCCCTACAGAGCAGCAAATCCCTCCTCATCACACCATGTCCCAGTACATTTCTACATGGGAACTCAGTGACCCACACCACCACCACAACCACCACCATTGCCTCCCCATCCTATCCTATAGTAAACCTGTTCATTGCTCTCTTTAAGTACAATACAGTAGCACCACAGCCCACATCACAGGCCGCATCTCTGCCTTCAAACGCACCTTTACGAAGGTCAACGAGTACACACACACACGCATGCATGCGCACACACACACACACTGTACACACACACAATAACCCCCAAACACACACACTTCATTAATACCTCAGACATGGAAACAGCTGATGTGTGCAGTCCACTGGTACAGCCATATTCAGTAAGACATATCTATATATGCCAGGCTTTGGCGATTCCTGGGGGGGGGGGGGGGGGGGGGGTGCTGCCTGCACCAGAGTGACCTAACCCACCAAGCCTCTATGTTTTATGGATAATTGATGCCGAGACCCTGTTCGGATTCTTTCCCCACAAAGTAATGTAGGCTGTGTCCCAAATGACACCCCGTCCCCTATATAGTGCACTACTTTTGACCACACCTACACTGTACATCTATGGGATCTTAATTTGATCACCCTTTTGTTGCTGAGAATTCACATTAAAACACGGGTTATATTAACAGTATTGTACTTTTCACATAGCCTAATTTTTGACCAGCTAATAGCCTAACCACCGATCACGCAACGTTCAAATCCTGTTGCCGCATAATTATTTTGCTTTGACAATAGTGGTCAAATGAAGATGCTACATCTGTATGTAGGACATAGGGTGTCATTTGGGACAAACGCATATGAACACAGAGCACAAGGTAGCCCACGGATATCAGATTTCACAGTTATGATCATGGACGTTCAGGGTCTCCCTTCAGCTTTGCTTTGACTTGTGTCTGCTATATATAGATTCGTTAGGGACAGACAAAGAAAGGAATAGGATAATGAAGGTGGATATAAAGGGATGGATTAAGGAAGTTGGCTGATTGTTTTAATACCCCATGAGAAGGAAAGGTAAATGAGAGAGACTTTGAGATAGGGATGGGCATAAATAAGAAGTTACAATTAGAAAATACAACTTTAAAATACCCTAAAGACCAATGTATCAAAATAAAATATGAGATACTTTTGTAAAGTTTTGTAGTTCTTTTAAATGCATGTCTTTTGTATTATAAAGTACAAAAATACATTGGTACTAAACGGTCGAATAGAAACAACATTCTCAGTATCGGTTACAGAAACGTCTTACTTGCTATGACTGTGATATGTTGTCGTTAATCTACCTTAGTTGAATGCGTTGACTCTCTGGACAAGAGCGTCTGCTAAATGACCAAGATGTACTGTAAATGTATACGTGAAAATGAACAACTGCAAAGCACACAGGGTATTGTCATTGGCCTTGTTTCGGGGCGGCGCTCATTAGAATAATACTCAGCATGCCTTGGAATTGTTCATTTTTACATATACTGTACATCTACAGTATACGTTAATTTAGCAGATAGTCTTATCACACCATAGTGCCATCATACTTCTTTATAACAATGTAGGGTGAAATGGGGCCACAAAATGTTTAACTTCTATAAGGAAACGGTATAGAAAAGTATTTGGTATTTTGAAAATTACAGCCTTTTGAAAATATCTTGTTACAAAATACATTGGACTGTAGTTCAGCCCAGTGTAATACAACATACAAAATACTCAGAAGTAATTCAAATACATGTAACAGAACTACTACCCATCTCTGCTTTGAGAATGGTTAAGTGTGAGAGACAGGGGAAGTTGGAGAGCTTAGGAGATGAATGAGAGAGTGTGTGAAAAAGAGAAATATCAAGAGGATCTAAGGACAGAGACCCCTGAGTGGGAGGTGTGAGAAAATTATTTAAGAAAACCAGATGCGTGGAGGGAAGGCGAGAAATTGAGAGAGTAAAGAAAAAGGTGTCAGGTGGAATGGGTGCTGGAGACTGAGCAGGTGATTATTAATAGCAAGGGGTTTGATTAGTTAAGTGTGGTTAAAGGAAGCGATAGGGTTTCCATCTTTCCCTCCTAAAATAGTCGGAGAGGAGGGGTATAAAAAAGAAAGGAGTGGACCCTCGTCCCTTTATCAGACCTCCATCCTATCTCTCTGGCCCCTTTCTCCATCTCCTCCGTACTACTCCTCACCTTAACTCAGGTAAGGCTGCGTGCTTTGGTCAACAACCAGGGTTGGGGTCAATTCCATTTTAATTCAGCCAATTCAGGAAGTAAACATTGGGATTTCAGTTTACTTCCTGAATTGATTGAATTTGAAATGGAATTGACCTGGTAATAACATGGAAAAGGGCTTCGTAAATTGGTCACCACAGTAGAGAATATCTATAATTCAATTTTAGGCAATTTTGCAGTACACTTACTAACAGCTACTTTGGAGAAAAAAATGACAAAAATGATATGCAAAGTTGTGAGGGTAAGATCAGGTTTAAGTATGTAGGTAGTTCTGTGTTGGAAAATAGCATGAGCTGGTGCAATTTGGGGTGTTAGTTAGTTGTATAATGGGAATGGCTACTGTATAGAGAATATGAACCAAACGACCAAACCTTTCAACAATGATATAGAGGACATTAATAACTAAGAATGGTGCAAATTGCTGACACTGTGAAATGGTATTAAGTGATTACATTTTTTAACAAAGATGCCTCTCGGGACCATAACCTTCCCTCATTAACATTCTGTATGTGATTACGTTGAGTATGATTAGTGCATTTGCATGATACTCATGTGCCCATATCTCCATGTTAATGCATATTCATGGAGTCAGTGAACTGTTTTAGTGGCTATAGCCTCTGTTAATTAAACAGAGACAAATAATGGGTGCATCCCAAATGGCACCCTATTCCCTATAGTGCACTACTTTTGGCCCAGGCCCAATAGGGCTCTGGTCAAAAGTAGCGCACTATATAAGGGATAGGGTGCCATTTGCTATGAATACAATGTGTTGTTTGTGTGTCATGATGAAATATGACCTCAAGACTTCAGACGTTGCTTTAAATGCTAACGGATAGCTTAAGCGATTGGCGTATTTTTATTTACTTAATAATATTATACTACTCTGTTTGTGTCTCATGTAAATGTCTCGTGACGTGGTTTCCTTATTGACATGTTTGTCATTTGCATGTAGATGATTGATTGTCCCATTGTTCCAGATGAAATTATGAGACGATGTGATGAGTTGATTAGATAAGATTACATTATTATTCTGCGAGTCATAGCGGTACCTTTGTGCGCCATCCAGGAGAGTCCCTACTACAACGCAATGCCTATTGTTGTGGCTGCTCAATCATTGAATTTGGGTCATTTGGAAGCTAGACCTGGGTTCAGATACTACTGTATATCTGATATTTTTTGCATTACCCTACCTGGATAGCCAGGTGGGCACGGTTGCACTGGGACCGCTCTATTGGTTCCATTGCTACAGTCACATTTAGTCAAGTACAGATAAAGTATTTTTTTTAAGTATTTGAACCCAGGTCTGATTGTTCAGTTGTACTGTGGCGGTACAGTAGGTAGGTAGCTCAGCAGTTCTTTTCAGTACCATGCTGTCAGATAACATAATGGACTTTGGTGTTATGTCCAAAGATGATCCCCCACAATCCATCTGGGTGTTGTTTTTATGGCCGTGCCGCTCTTTGTGTTTTGGTATTGTAACCATGACAAGAGAGGCTGACTCCACTTTTTATGATGAAATCAATAGCATTTGTTCTGATGAATAGCAAACATTAGATTGGATACATAGCACAAGATAGCGGCCATAACTAAAGACATCATCACCGTTGGAGCTACAACATTGTGTTGTAGCCAGCCAGTTGAGCTGTTCTGTACACAATTTCAACTATTCAGTTACAAGTTGGCTATCATTCTGAATCAAAATCCTCCAATAAAAGGTTTCTGCTGTACAGTAGGCTAAAACAAGCACAGTCCCCAATTTGTTGTGTTTAAATCATTCTGATTCACTTACATAGTGGTTATTTAAATGTAAAATCAATTGTAAGTAAGAGCCCTACAAGGTATATGAATCCAGATACACAATGTTGCAAATCATTATCTCACCAACAGCACACAGACGTACATACATGTATATGCATGTACATAAACACACACACAAACTCATCCCCGCCCCATGAGGGTGAGCATGCAAGCACACACACACAAACTCATAACCCTGACCATGTGCACACCTAACCTATACCAAGCACACAGATCAAATCTAAGTTCACACACGTCACAGACATATCAGCAAGCCACACATTCGTACATACAAACACATACTCTCACTCACACACTGACACTACAAACGACCGCATATGAACATACACATGCTGAGATCGAGGGGGCTTAACTTAAGGGGCTCGAGTTTCTTGAGACGCTAGTACATTCTCCCTTGATCCCTCGCTCTCCTCACCCACATCCGGCCTGCCTAGACCCAGAACCCCCAGACCCCCTCTTCCAAACACACACACACACACACACACACACACACACACACACACACACACACACACACACACACACCATGCAGCTGTTGTAATGAAGGCTAGGAGTCGGTCCGTTCTCCTGAGGCACGGTTGGGTTTCCCTCACCTCTGGGTGAGAAGAAGGGCACAGGTGGCTCTCACGCAGGAGAAAAGTATAAAGGTTTCATATTTATACTTTTCATTGGAGCCAAAGGGTAAGCCAAACTTAGGAGTGTTAGAAAGAGGTTGGGTGAAAGGAAGTGCTAGATCTCACTAAGATGAGGCTGACTGTTGAGGCATTCGCATAGGACAAACTGTGGAAAGAAAAACGACTAAATAGGATCTTGTAGGCTCCTATAGAGAGCAATAGTAATGGCATATTTTTGTAGGCACTAACTCCACCATTGCTCAATGGCCAAAGCCTATGGAGAAATTCATGTTTTTTTTGACGGGGTTTTGGATAAACTGCAAAAATAAGGTCTGTGGTAAACACAGGCTTAGGAGATTTTATACGTTTTGTTCTATGAGCTAATCTTCATCAGCTAACGTCACCTTTTGTGAATTTTGAAGCATTTATGTAATCAAAACAAGCACATTAACCACATAACCCTTACAGAAAAACCACATGAATTTCACGATCACATGTGAAAACGTGTTATCGTGTGATCACATAGTCACATGTGACCATGTAAACACATGCAAAATCATGATCTCATGTGAAATAAATGACAACATGGGAATGCCAAATTTCAACATGTGATATCATGAAACTACACGTGACAACATGTGAAAACCCAGGTGTCAAATTGAGAATATTTTACTTTAAACGGCATAATTGACATGCATTCAATTTTTTATTAAAAAAATATATATATTTACTAGACAAGTCAGTTAAGAACAAATTCTTATTTTCAATGACGGCCTAGGAACAGTGGGTTAACTGCCTTGTTCAGGGGCAGAACGACAGATTTTTACCTTGTAAGCTCGGGGATTCGATCTTGCAACCTTTTGGTTACTAGTCCAACGCTCTATACACTAGGCTACCTGCCGCTAATTTAAACAGTCATGGTCCCCTGCAGGTTTTGTCTAGTTCCCAGGACATTCCCAATAACCTTTATAGAACATTGTGTCATGGTCTCCTGCATTACTTGGAACTAAACCTACTATGGGATTTGAACTCACAACTGCTTGGTTGGTAGGTACCTGAAGTGCCTCCTGCGCTAAAAACACTTGACATCGAGTATACATTAATATTTTGGGGATTTAAACTTGCAACCGCTTGGTTGAGTGCATCAATGTTTCTGCAGTGCCACCAGGTTCATACTTAATTTCTTGGAACGTGTTACGACACACCAAAAAATAAAGGTAGTGTTGTTCCCTGTGGTACAAAAAAAGTAGAAAAAGCTTAATTAAGCTACAAAAAAGTGTCAATGCGCAACCTTAACATGTGTTGACAATACAACAGAACAGATGAACCGGAACGACATTTACTTTCACAGGTGGCCAAAAAGAACTGAACGCCACGCCTCCAGTATTCTGATCTGACCTGATGGATCATAGCTCAATGACCCAACTGGCTGGGTCAAAAAGAACACAACATGTGTCTGTCCACTATGGGCTGCTTTTAACCCAGCATTTTTTAAAGTGCAGTAGTAATTGTACCCAGAAAAAATGTACGTCATACTAGATTATCTGCACATGTACCCTAAAAGATATTAACCAGTACCCAGGGCTAGATTAAGAAATCTGGCAAAATTATGCTCTCTGGTGTAATTTCAACATTGAGGACGGGCTCATGTGGATGGATAAAAAAAAATATATAAATAATAATTGTTTTTGCCTCTTGGGTCCGTTATGGGCTTGGGCCATGCCCCTGACTCACACAACTGACCAGTCACATGTATCTCCTCCCCCGTTCTAACGATTAGCAGAGTGGCACCAGGCAGCAGCAGGCTATCTACACTCATTGACAGTTGGCTCCTGAATCCTCCTGTGGTTGGCGGTTGCAGAATATTATATATATAATATATACTGTGTATTTTTGGGGTAAGCCCCTGCATTAAGCCGGCCCTGAAGGTACCTTATGTGTACCTTTGACCTTGTATTCTTGCCTATTAATCTGTGGCCACAGATTTGGTTGTGTAGCAGGAAATTCAGATTGCTGGCATCCCCATTACGGAAAAAATGATTTCGATTTCGAAACGATGATTTCACGTGAAGTGTTCCAAATGTGAAGTGTTCCAAAAACACGTTTTCACATGATTTCACATGTGAAATGGTGTGTTTTTCTGTAAGGGAAAGGCTTCATAATTCATAAAGGTCATCTTAACTAGCTGATATTATCTTACAGAACGAAACGTATAAGATCTCCTAAGCCTGTGATAAACTCAGACGTTATTTTAGGCGTTTACCCCAAAACCCCATTCTTTCTCTATTAATTTCCCTCATAGGAACGGCCGAACAAGCCAGAGGCAAAGCATTTCCATTTTTTAGGACTACAAGCTGGCAAGCTCTGTTGTACTATATTTGTCTAGCTGGGCCTTTTCGCTCACTTATCCCATGAGCCTTTGCTGCAGTAGTGTCTTAGGGAAATATCTTAGAGCACCCTACTTGGCCCTGCGGTCCTGACGCCCTGGAGCATGGCCACCCCTCGGGGGCCATTACAGACATAAACTAATCCAAAAATAGACTTAAAAATTGCCCTCGCACGATATCATAGGATGGCCACCACATGGCAACCACACCTCAACCTACTAATCCATTCCTCAATAACCCCTTAGTCAACACCACTCACTCCCCAACTCTCCTCACATTTGTAAGTGAGAAGCAATTGACTTCAATGGCACACAGGGTTGGACACACAGGGCCAAGAGGTTTGGACACACAGCTCGCCTTTCAAAGTGTGAGACATAAGGAGCCCCCTGTCCACACTATTACTCTACACAGCTCTAACTCTGTGGTGTGTCCACAATGGCCTCCTAGCTCCACAGCTCTCGTTCTTGTTCTATGGTATGTCAGACACAGCACAAGGCACAGATCCCATGGCGCTAACCCTGCTGAGTAGACGCCTGGAGACCAGCCACGTTTCTCTTATAATACCCCCAACCTCAACCTGCTCCCAAAAAACACACACAAACTAAATGGAGAACTGAGCACCCCTCACCCCCTCCTCCATTTTCTCCTCCTCCCTCCTCTCCCTCCTTTCTAATTTGTTCTCTCAATATCTCGCTCTCGCCCTGATTTCTTGCTCCAGTTCACAAGTCTCAGCAGTGTAATATGAGAATATCTCTCTCTGTTCCCTTTGCTCTCATGTACCCTCGTGTTTAACTTAGTTCCCCACTTTTCTTCTCATCCTTCCCCCCCTCTTTCCTGACATTCCAGCTGCTGAGATGGCGATGAACAGCATTCTCAACGCTGCCGACATCAAGAAAGCTCTAGACGCCTTCGCAGGTGACCAAACACCTTTTACTCCATTTCATTTTCTTACATCACATTTAGGAACAGTTTCCCAGACATACATTAAACCTAGTCCAGGACTAAGAAGCACTCTCAATGAAGATTCTCCATGGAAAAAAATTCTGTTGTTGTGCAGGACTAGGCTTAATCTGTGTATGGGAAACGGTCCCATAATGTGTACACAAGAAAACACTGAAAAGAGGCAAAATAAATGGCTAATAATACTTAGGAAAGGTATAATTAACTTTTTGTATTGCACGCGAGTGGCGAATATGTGTTCTCTCTACTAAAGTGTTAACAGGAGGAGCCCCATGGTCCAACATACACATCGGATGCGTCCCAAATGGCACCCTATTCCCTATAGTGCCCTCCTTTTGACCAGAACCTCATGTGTCCTGGTCAAAAGTAGTACACTTTTTCCGTGGGGCGACGCACGATTGGCCCAGCGTCGTCCGGGTTAGGGAGGGTTTGGCCGGTAGGGATATCCTGGTCCCATCGCGCACCAGCGACTCCTGTGGCGGGCCGGGCGCAGTGCACGCTAACCAAGGTCGCCAGGTGCACAGTGTTTCCTCCGACACATTGGTGCGGCTGGCTTCCGGGTTGGATGCGCACTGTGTTAAGAAGCAGTGCGGCTTGGTTGGGTTGTGTTTCGGAGGACGCATGGCTTTCGACCTTCGTCTCTCCCGAGCCCGAACGGGAGTTGTAGCGATGAGACAAGATAGTAATTACTAACAATTGGATACCACGAAATTGGGGAGAAAAAGGGGGTAAAATTTTAATAAAAATAAAAAATAAAATAAAAAAAGTTGTACACTATGTGGCAAATAGGTGGCCATTTGGGATCAACACTTTTTACATAATTATGGTACTGTTATAGCACATCATATCTGACATAATTATGATAGTGTAATAACTGATATTGTGTAACACATCTGCCAGAGGATGCCAGCTAGTCCTGGGGTTGGCGCAGTCCTCTAACCTATAGAATTGATATGACCACTGGCACAACACATGCTCTGAATCCACACACGCACATACACTCAGACAAACGCTGTATCATAGAGTAAAAAGAGTAATTTCTTAATGATTGTTTGGCATTAACGTTCAGCCTCTGGAGTGTTGTACACAGGCAGTCACCCATGCTGTTTTTTGTACTTTGTGTGTGTATGTGTGTGTGTGTGTGCAAGCATCCGTGCGTGCCTGCCTGTCTGTCTGCGTGCATGCGTGCCTGTCTGTGTGTGTTTGTATGTACGTGTGTGTGTGTCTGCCTCCATTTGTGTTTGTACTGTGTGTGTGTGTGTGTGTTCACTAAACTCTGTGTGCATTATGCCGTGCAGCGGCTGACTCTTTTGACCATAAGAAATTCTTTGAGATGGTGGGTCTGAAGGCCAAGTCAGCTGAGGATGTGAAGAAAGCCTTCCTGGTGCTGGACGCTGACGCCAGCGGATTCATAGAGGAGGAGGAGCTCAAGTAAGAGACACACACACACAGGGAGACACACAGAGAGAGACACACACAGAGAGACACACACAGAGAAAGACACAGACAGAGAGAGAAACACACCAACACTTTGACTGACTACACACTCCGCGATATATTAAACAATATACAGTGCGTGGTGACTGACCAGTGACCATGTGGACATGCATTCCCATCCTATATACACACACAAACACTCATGGTTAACTGTTTAGGCACCAGAGCATTCCTAGTAGTTGTACGGTCTGTACTCAAGTCTCTCTGCCCTCTTCCTGTTGTCCATAGGTTCGTACTGAAGGGATTTGCCTCAGACGGCAGGGACCTGACCGACAAAGAAACCAAAGCATTCTTAAACGAAGCTGACAAGGATGGAGACGGCATGATCGGCATCGATGGTAAATAAACTATTTCTCTGACCGACGGACACATGTACTCACCTGCATCATCATAGTGTAATCAGATTTTCCACAGAGTCTACAGAGCGCTCTAACCTCTTGTCTCTTCTTGTTCTCTTTCAGAGTTCGTTGCCCTGGTGCACGAGTAATAGACACCTTCCTAAACCGACTAGCGCTCCACCACCCAGCCCCGATACTCCCCCTCTTCCAGTCTGCAGCCGACCCCCCACACGCACCCCTTCCTCCCCCACCTCATCCCTCCACCTGCCCTCACTGACACCCAGCTCTCTCCCACTCAAGCGCACGACTACTACTGCACCGGAGGAAGGGTGTCGTGGCTCCCGCCCCCACCCCGCTAACTTACCCCTCTCCCCCACTCCCACTCCCACCCACAACCCCATCCTATTTATTTCTTCCTTTTTATACAAACGTATGTGTTTCTGTTTCTGTATAGTTATCAGACCGCCTGGAAGGCCAATAACCTCAAGTTAAAATAATAATGTAGATATTTCAAAATGAGAGAAAGTCATTTCTCCTTTGAGTTGATTTTACTTCACCCCCATTTTTCTCTCTCCCTCTCCCCCCACTCTTTCTCTTTCTCTGTCCCTTGTTTCTGTCTCTTTCTATCTCTATTTCAACTTTCTGGCACTGCTCTCCTCCTTTCCTTTCCTCCCCATCCCTCTCTCCTTTGGTAATGAGCTGTTGTAATAACACACCAAAAGATGAAACTGTGAAAGAACAAAATAAAATAAAATATAAAAATGCCTCAAGAACAACTGACTCACTCCGATGCTTCCTTTAATGTTTCCTCTGTTTGTCTCCTTCTCATCTCCGATTGGTAGTGCTGAGCGATTAGTGCTTTTTGAGGTCGGTTTCTTTTTCAGTTTGATTACAAAAAAGTAATCACAGTTTCGATTTCGGTTTCGATAATATATTTGCCTTTTTACTGCAGTGGGCTAAATCAGAGTAGTCTTAAACAAATCTACTTTGAAACAAAAGTATACCCCTCATTCACATGTTTATGAAATGTATTACATTTTGAGTTTGCATCCCAATATTACATCACAGAAGATGGAAATATATCAAAATCGTTTGACAGATTTTCAGCGGCTTTTTAAGACGTATGTTTATAAATTGTGAAATTATGTAAACTATTAATAACATTCCACCAATGAGGCCACTAGAGAGCAATTTGGTCATTTGAATGCAGGAAAGGGGTACACATTAAATGCATTACAAAATAAAACAATTTTAATGATTTTAAAGCTTTTTAATGGAAATTACAAACCAAAAATAGTGAACATTCAATTGCCAAAACATTACAAATATTCCATTGTCTCTGTCAGGTCCACATTGGGTAGACATCAATAGAAAAATGGAAAATTACTATGATAATAATAACATATTTCATTTGTGTACATTACGTAGTTTTTATCTGATGACTTTATCATTTTTAATTTCTTAAGGTCATCATCTCATCTCTGCTCAAGTTGTAGCAGCCAGCCAGCCCGACCATCTAACGTTACATTATCTCTGTGCTCCCTATACTGTACTGTCTTTTGTCATCCTGTTTAGGCTAGCCTGTCTAATAATGCTGCAGAGCAGTCTGCCAAAATAATTTTACTAGTCCTTCAAAGGAGATAAGGAACACTTTCACGAATTGTCTCTGTCCCTCTCGTCGTTGTGTTGTGTACATTCCTCTCATGCGGTCTATTTGGTCTGTGTGTATCTAACATTGTAGTAAATTACCAAATTTCTGTGCTGAATTAGGTTTAATTGTTGGCTTAATACTACAGCCAAGCGTCCCACATAGTTCTTGACTTACTTTCTCTTGTGAATTATTTGATTCCTCTCTACAGAAACGGCACGTTGGGCTCACAAATAAATAAATAAATGAACCAATGTTGGTCAATTGGTTGTTCAATAACACCCCCCCCCCCCCCCCCCCCCCAAAATATGACATTTTGGTTAATAGCTCAGCACTTCCAAGTGGCCCTCAATAACAAAAAAATAAATGTGTAAAATATCGCCAGCAACTAAAAAACTTCAGAATCAGAGGATGTATTTCTGTCTGATTTAAAGGAATTTGAAACCATGTGAAAAGCAGCTGCCATTTTTATTCTAGCAGTAAAGTAAAAATTATTCATTCAGTTACAGCTATAACAGCTCAACACTCTCACGTCAGCCATTTACATAGCTGGGTACACACGAAAGGGTAATTTAGGTTAAGTATCCCCATTGGTGGATTAGAATTGACAACCCCGGGTTCTTCACTACAGTAGTAGTCCACCCTACTGCCTGCATGAACAAACAAACACATACACATCATATCGTACATTTACTAAAGGCACTGGACAAAACAGCACTGTTAAGTTAGTAGCTCAAACTCACTTGTCATAACAATCTATCTACATGGCATTCCTAAGAGAAATATTAGCTCACTGTGGTTCACTGTAGTTTAGCATCAAAGTTACGTATTGGTTTAAACTGCCATATTGTCACTGTACAAGCAAAGCTAAATAAAAGAGCTACTTGAAGACAACAATTCAAAAGGCTTTGATTAAAAACAACTTCCTCTACCATGATATTTCCTGTACCTAACACGTATATCCCTGATTCTGAAGAAAAGTGCATAAATGAGCGCTCTCAAAGATTTGTCTCACTAACTAAAAAAAAATTATTAATGCACTTTTCAGGTCAATCAGTGCACCAAGCATCTATTAGGGTTTCTGTCATCTTACACTGCCCTCTGAAGTTCCTTTATCACTGTAGTCATCCGATAAACTCCATAATATGGATATAAATACAAGATTGGTATTAGGGGCTGCTTAGGGAAAGTTTTGGGCAGTTTTAAGACAGTTTTCAACAATTTGGGAAGATTTGGGGCAGTTTTAGGGCATCAACCCTAAAACCCCTGCTGCATGGTAGTGGACGCGTTTTAGGATGACTACATTTCAGACCCACCTGGATAAATATTTATTTAACAGATCAGTGAATCATATGATATAGCAGTCAATAAAGTGGCATGAAACCATTTTTTTGATGCAATCCAACAACTGAAATGTAGTCAACCTGGAACGCGCCCAGTACCTCTCAAGGGCGTGACCTCTTCACCGACGGAGCCGCGGAGCAGATCGGTCATCTGTGGATGTGGGCTTCAGCTTGACAGTGGCAAAAGGGTTAGTGCCCCTATACAACAGACAGATTGAGAGAACAGAGATATTTCAGTTCACACATGATATTGTAACAATATATATATATTTTTTTTATTAAACCTTTATTTATCTAGGCAAGTCAGTTAAGAACAAATTCTTATCTACAATGACAGCCTACACCAGCCAAACCCAGACAACGCTGGGCCAATTGAGCGCCGGCCTATGGTACTCCAAATCACAGCCGGTTGTGATGCAGCCTGGAATCGAACCAGTGTGTCTGTAGTGACACCACAAGCACTGAGACAGCTGCGCCACTCAGGAGCCCCCGTCTAATTTCAAAGTCGTTCCAAATATTTTTGACAGCCTGGGATGACTCCTGCTCCTCTATATCGTTCCGTTTCTCCAAACGTCACATTTTTTTAGTTAAGGGTTAAGTTTAGGCACTCATACCAATAGTTAAGGTAATGGTCAAGGTTTTGGATAGGGTTAAAACATGAAGTTCAGGCACTCATTCCAATGGTTAAAGGGGCAATCAATACATTTTTGGACTTACAAATTCATGATATGTACCCATTGATTCTTGAAGAATACAATTTAGAAATGCCTCATGAGCTTAGTTCAACTGTCATACCCCAATAGAATTTAAAATGTAAGCTTATTTTGCTTCAACATTTGTAAACATAGAAAATGTTAACAAGGTTAAAACTATAATTTTGATATCATGGATGGCCAGTCTTTGTATTCATAGCTCTGTCTATGAATTTGAGAGTGATTTCATTTCTCCAGCCCCATCACTTTGTTTTTTATCAAACCAGGGGTGGGTAGTCTGCTTTGTTATTGTTTTTACTGCTGATTGCCACTTTAAGGCAAGGGTTAAGGTATGAGATAGGTTATATATACGTACATACTACCATTCAAAAGTTTGGGATCACTTAGAAATGTCCTTGTTTTTGAAAGAAAAGCACATTTTTGGTCCATTTAAATAACATCAAATTGATCAGAAATATAGTGTAGACTTTTGTTAATGTTGTAAATGACTATTGTAGCTGGAAACGGTAGATTTTTAATGGAATATCTACAAAGGCCCATTATCAGCAACCATCACTCCTGTGTTCCAATGGCACGTTGTGTTAGCTAATCCAAGTTTATTATTTTAAAAGGCTAATTGATCATTAGAAAACCCTTTTGCAATTATGTTTGCATAGCTGAAAACTGTTGTTCTGATTAAAGAAGCAATAAAACTGGCCTTCTTTAGACTAGTTGAGTATCTGGAACATCAGCATTTGTGGGTTCGATTACAGGCTCAAAATGGCTAGAAACAAATAACTTTCTGCTGAAACTCGTCAGTCTATTCTGGTTCTGAGAAATTATGGCTATTCCATGAGAGAAATTGCCAAGAAACTGAAGATCTCGTATAACGCTGTGTACTACTCCCTTCACAGAACAGCGCAAACTGGCTCTAACCAGAATAGAAAGAGGAGGGGAAGGCCCCGGTGCACAACTGAGCAAGAGGATAAGTACATTAGAGTGACTATTTTGAGAAACAGACACCTCACAAGTCCTCAACTGGCAGCTTCATTAAATAGTACATGCAAAACAACAGTCTCAACGTCAATTGTGAAGAGGCGACTCCGGAATGCTGGCCTTCTAGGCAGAGTTGCAAAGAAAAAGCCATATCTCAGACTGGCCAATAAAAATAAAAGATTAAGATGGGCAAAAGAACACAGACACTGGACAGAGGAACTCTGAACTATTTGTTTCTGTCCATAACTGGGATCCAACACACAGTCTTCTGATCCAGAATCATGGGATTACACCCCTGTCCATTACCTGTCCATAACGCCCTAGAAAAATCCAAGCCTACTTGATGGTAATAGCGTTCACTGTTGCCCTTATTGGCTTGTTTTGATGGCATTTCCCAACGTCCTCGGAACATGGATAAACATCCAGTTTCGACGTCAATCTTGAACAATCTCTCTAGATATCACTTCTTAGTAATGAATAAACACAAATAGAACTGATGAGAACTGCAATGGTTGTTCCTTACTTTGGGAAGAGGTTTGGCACAGGTCCACCATGGCGCTCTCCTCTCTGCATGGAGAGGAAAGTACACAACTTTAAAGAGGTATCTATTCCAACCCATGCAAACATTTTTACATATAGAGCTGAAACCCAGAGTGGGGGGCAGAGCATCTGTGGGTGTGTAATCCACACCATGCAAAGATCCAACACCATGCACACACACACACACACACACACACACACACACACACACACACACACACACACACACACACACACACACACACACACACACACACACACACACACACACACACACAAGTGTGGTACAGCAGGCTCACCATAGAGTAAACACTGTAAACGCTAGAATTTAACATGACCTTCATGGCCAACATCGATCCTCAGTGATCATTCACCCAGGCAGCACTACCTTGTTGTCAGAGTGAGACTCCGTCCTTCTCTCCATGATGGGTGTGATTGGACGCATCTCTGTCTGTCTATTGGGTGGAGGCGGGGGCGGGGGTCTGCCGTGGCTGCTGCCTCCTGATTGGTCTAGTAGGTTGTCCATACTGTGGGCGCTCCTAAGGGTGGAGCTACTGAAGGGTCAAAGATCACCAAAAGTCAAAACAGCACTAGCATTAGCAACTCTTTTTAGAATATAAAACACGATCAACATAACTCACTAGCAATGTTTCATAATTCACTTATAATTTCCCTTGAGGGGAAATTTGGGTGAACTGTCCCTTTAAGAGACAGTGGAGCTAGTGGATCACCTGGAGCCAGTTGATCTAGGGGCCTCCTCCAGTGGCCCCACATAGGCAGCTGGGAACCAGCCCTGACTGTGGTGGGAAACAGAGAAGAGATACATTTCTATGAGTTTCTATGAAGGACAGAGAGCTATGGCATGCTAACATTCAGCACGTCATAAGCAAGTAAGCTAAAAATATATACACTGCTCAAAAAAATAAAGGGAACACTTAAACAACACAATGTAACTCCAAGTCAATCACACTTCTGTGAAATCAAACTGTCCACTTAGGAAGCAACACTGATTGACAATACATTTCACATGCTGTTGTGCAAATGGAATAGACAAAAGGTGGAAATTATAGGCAATTAGTAAGACACCCCCAAAAAAGGAATGGTTCTGCAGGTGGTGACCACAGACCACTTCTCAGTTCCTATGCTTCCTGGCTGATGTTTTGGTCACTTTTGAATGCTGGCGGTGCTTTCACTCTAGTGGTAGCATGAGACGGAGTCTACAACCCACACAAGTGGCTCAGGTAGTGCAGTTCATCCAGGATGGCACATCAATGCGAGCTGTGGCAAAAAGGTTTGCTGTGTCTGTCAGCGTAGTGTCCAGAGCATGGAGGCGCTACCAGGAGACAGGCCAGTACATCAGGAGACGTGGAGGAGGCCGTAGGAGGGCAACAACCCAGCAGCAGGACCGCTACCTCCGCCTTTGTGCAAGGAGGTGCACTGCCAGAGCCCTGCAAAATGACCTCCAGCAGGCCACAAATGTGCATGTGTCTGCTCAAACGGTCAGAAACAGACTCCATGAGGGTGGTATGAGGGCCCGACGTCCACAGGTGGGGGTTGTGCTTACAGCCCAACACCGTGCAGGACGTTTGGCATTTGCCAGAGAACACCAAGATTGGCAAATTCGCCACTGGCGCCCTGTGCTCTTCAAAGATGAAAGCAGGTTCACACTGAGCACATGAGCACATGTGACAGACGTGACAGAGTCTGGAGACGCCGTGGAGAACGTTCTGCTGCCTGCAACATCTTCCAGCATGACCGGTTTGGCGGTGGGTGAGTCATGGTGTGGGGTGGCATTTCTTTGTGGGGCCGCACAGCCCTCCATGTGCTCGCCAGAGGTAGCCTGACTGCCATTAGGTACCGAGATGAGATCCTCAGACCCCTTGTGAGACCATATGCTGACACCTGCACATTTGTGGCCTGCTGGAGGTCATTTTGCAGGGCTCTGGCAGTGCACCTCCTTGCACAAAGGCGGAGGTAGCGGTCCTGCTGCTGGGTTGTTGCCCTCCTACGGCCTCCTCCACGTCTCCTGATGTACTGGCCTGTCTCCTGGTAGCGCCTCCATACTCTGGACACTACGCTGACAGACACAGCAAACCTTCTTGCCACAGCTCGCATTGATGTGCCATCCTGGATGAGCTGCACTACCTGAGCCACTTGTGTGGGTTGTAGACTCCGTCTCATGCTACTACTAGAGTGAAAGCACCGCCAGCATTCAAAAGTGACCAAAACATCAGCCAGGAAGCATAGGAACTGAGAAGTGGTCTGTGGTCACCACCTGCAGAATCACTCCTTTATTGGGGGTGTCTTGCTAATTGCCTATAATTTCCACCTTTTGTCTATTCCATTTGCACAACAGCATGTGAAATGTATTGTCAATCAGTGTTGCTTCCTAAGTGGACAGTTTGATTTCACAGAAGTGTGATTGACTTGGAGTTACATTGTGTTGTTTAAGTGTTCCCTTTATTTTTTTGAGCAGTGTATATTAAAACGGTATTTTAAATTTTCTGATACATATCCCAAATACTACAGTATCTAGTGGAGTATCTCTCAAACGGATTGAAGTTTTCCTTATACAATGTTGTTCTGTGAGTTCAGCTCTGCCACGAAGGCAGGAGCATCTCTCTCTCTCTCCCTCCCTCTCCCTCACCGTGAGCTATTCTCTGCCCGGCCGTAGAGCCAGCCGTTACGGGGATCCTGCACCAGCACGCTCACCACCTCCCCTCGGGAGAAGGGCAGCAGGGTGGGGCTGTTGGAGTTAGCGGGGTGGGACACCAGAGCTCTCATAGGTCTCCCTCCTCCACCTCCACCCAGACCTAGGGACTCCCCAATTGAGCTGGAGCGGGAACGGGTGTTTTGGGGTGATGGGCCTGGAGGAGGGGGGGGGGGGGGGGGGTGATGGGGTGAAGGGTGAGGGAGGGGGAGGAGAGAGGAGAGGATGTGTGAACATCAGAGGGCCAGGAGGGCAGGTCATAGGACAGGAAAGACACCTGAACACTTTGGGTATGGTATGTACATAGTATTTATTTATGGTATGGTTATAGAGCCAGACAGAGGACTCCTGATGGACATACTGTAACTTGTTTTATCATGGACATTGCCATTGATGGCTTCCACCAAAGTAGTCAACTGGGCACAAAGATGAGTACTCTATAGGTTTGGTATACTGTAGTGTAGATATACAGTATATCATGCCCCCACCTCTGGAGGGCACTCTTCCCAGAGGCTGCTCCTCTTTGCCTGACCATTGGCTCCCCCTGTCCTCCTCCCTCATTCTGGACGTGTTGTCCTGGTCCAGGCGAGAGGGGTTCTGGGATCCAGGTCCTCTGGTGGCGTTGACCTGGTCTCTCCATCCATCAGCTATCTGCTGTAGGCCTCCCCCTGCCCCTGTCTGGCCCATCGAAAACACACACACACATTACATTACCTTCATTGACCTTGTTTATTCATTGGCTTTAATCTAGTCAGGAAACTCACTCTCTTCTCTCTTACTTTGGTGACTCTCTCTCTCAAAAAAATAAAAACAGAAAGCATCAAACTAGGTGGAGCCTACTTATTCATTCCCTTTAAATCCACAAATTGGAGAAAACAAGGAAAAGGCCAGGAGCAGGTTGTCATATTGGAAACCAGCCAAGGTTCTTTCTATGATGAATGTGGTTTATGACACTATTGGAGAGGGTGGTCTGTAGCTCAGTTGGTAGAGCACGGCACTTGAAATGCCAGGATAGTGGGTTTGCTTCATGGGACCATCCATACGTAAAATGCATGCATGCCTGACTGTAAGTCGGTTTGGATAAAAGCGTCTGCTAAATGGCATATATCATTGTGTGTGTGTGATTAAATGAGAGGGCAGTAAGCTACACTACCTTGTTCATGAGATAGATGACGGACTGAGTGAGGCCACAGTGTTTCTCAGCCAGGAAACGGTATCTCCTTTCCTCCTCCATCAGAGCCTCGCGCTGACTATCCCTCAGGAAGTGAATGTACTCATCCTGTGGGCGCACACACACATGCAATACGTAAATATAAAACTTTCTCTGACACACACGCACTGTGGAAATACTTTACAGAAATGTAAGACAATGGAGTACTCCACGGTGCACTCTTAATCTTTATTTTTTATTTATTCTACTCATACTCTTTATCTGACACACACACACACACCAGTGGAGGCTGTTAGGGGAGGACAGCTCATAATAATGGCCGGAACGGCGCAAATGGAAACCATGTGTTTGACACCATTCCACCTGTTCCGCTCCAGCCATCACCATGAGCCGTCCTCCCCGATTAAGGTGCCACCAACCTCCTCTGACACACACACACACACACACACACACACACACACACACACACACACACACACACACACACACACACACACACACACACACACACACACACACACACACACAGAGTGGACTGACCTGGTAAGCCCCTCCCCTCAGCTGCCTCTCCAAAGATGTGGCCTGGGTCCGTACCTCCATCTCATATCGTCTCCTGCTGCCCTGGAGGACACATTACACCAATGCCAGACACGGTTACATTGAGTGTACAAAAAATTAGGAACACCTGCTCTTTCCATGACATAGACTGACCAGGTGAATCCAGGTGAAAGCTATGATCCCTTGTGGATCTCACCTGTTAAATCAACCTCAATCAGTGTAGATGAAGGGGAGGAGACAGGTTAAAGATGGATTTTTAAGCCTTAAGACAGTTGAGAGATGGATTGTGTATGTGTGCCATTCAGAGGGTGAATGGGCAAGACAAAATAATTAAGTGCCCTTGCTATGCACCAGTTTGAGGGTGTCAAGAACAGCAACGCTGCTTGGTTTTTCACGCTCAACAGTTTCCCGTATCAGGAATGGTCCACCATTCTTGAGCACTGCCCACTACTTCTCTACTCCCTTCTGATTCCGTCTGTGCGCCAGTCCATGCTCTTTACTACATTACTTCTGTACTGTCAACACAAGAGGGTACAGTATGTGAAAAAGGGGTATGTACAGGAGAGTGGCTACTCACTGCTATGTAGTCCTTATCCAGTTTGACATTGTTGTCCATCTCCTGCAGCACCTCAGAGTGGAACCAGTGGAACTAGTGAAACACAGAGCATGGTTATTATGATCGCAGTAGTTGAAACACCATTGGTAAGCCAAACAATCACATCTCAAACTAACAGCAAACTGTGTTGTTACCCCATCTAGTAAAATATACAGTTCAATATCTTAATAAGTGTGTTGCTTAGTTGTGAGTTGTTTTGACAGGTGAATAACTACAACCAAGGTACAATTGCAATACACTCTTAATTCTTCATTTTGTATTCTAATACAGGAAAATGACTAGTGCAGTGCTACTGTTCTACTGTTTGATGAGGAGTGTAAAGTAACCTACTATTGCTTCCATTTCAGCGGTGAGTCGCCTCTGGTTCTCTGAAATCTGAATCAGGACATCTCCTGTGAGACACAATGAGAAATTACTATCATAGGCAGGCATTAGGACACACACACACACATGCGCGTGTGCACGCACACACACATCCCAAAAAGAGAGACACAGTGTCAAAACACACACATACTCCCACTGCGCCACCCCCCCTCCCCCCAATACACACATACTGAATGAGAGCCTGCTTTTATAATCTTCAACAACATCCCAAGGCTCCTCTCTCTCTCACAACACTGTAAGACGTTTCTGTAATTTCAACAGTAAAACACTGTAGAGTTCACAGTAAAATATTGTAAATGTGTTTTAATGCACATCTGTCATTTTAAATTTGAGTCATTTAGCAGATGCTCTTATCCAGAGCGACTTACAGGTAGTGTCTTCATCCTAAAACAGCTAAGTGGGGCAACCAGCTAGGTGGGTCAACCCTACCTGTTTGAAGAGGTAGGGTTTCAGGTGCTTTCGAAAGATGAGCAAGGACTCTATTGTACTAGATTCAGGGGGAAGCTGGTTCCCCAATTGGGGTGCCAGGACAGAGAAGAGCTTGGACTGGGCTGAGTGTGGGTGGGAAGGCCAGAATGGTGGCATGCTCGGTCCTCCTTTTCCTGTAGTCCACAATCATCTCCTTAGTCTTGATCACGTTGAGGGAGAGGTTGTTGTCCTGGCACCACACGGCCAGGTCTCTGACCTCCTCCCTATAGGCTGTCTCATCGTTGTCTGTGATCAGGCCTACCACTGTTGTGTCGTCAGCAAGCTTAATGATGGTGTTGGAGTCGTGTTTGGCCACGCAGTCATGGGTGAACCGGGAGTACAGGAGGGGACTAAGTACACACCCCTGAGGGGCCCCAGTGTTGAGGATCAGCGTGGCAGATGTGTTGCTGCCTACTCTTACCACATGGGGGTGGCCCGTCAGGAAGTCCAGGATCCAGTTGCAGAGGGAGGTGTTTAGTCCCAGAGTCCTTAGCTTAGTGATGAGCTTCGTGGGCACTATGGTGTTGAACGCTGAGCTGTAGTCAATGAACAGCATTCTCACATAGGTGTTCCTTTTGTCCAGGTGGGAAAGGGCAGTGTGGAGCACCCCAGTCTGAGGTCCTAAGCGCTCTGGAGCAAGTTTCCATCAAGGATCTCTCTGTACTTTGCTCCATTCATCTTTCCCTCGATCCTGACTAGTCTCCCAGTCCCTGCCGCTGAAAAACATCCCCAAAGCATGATGCTGCCACCACCATGCTTTTTCCTGTATGGAAGGGCGTCCAGCTCTAGAAAGAGTCTTGGTGGTTCCACACTTCTTCCATTTAAGGATAATGGAGGTCACTGTGGTCTTGGGGACCTTCAGAGCCAAGACAACGCAGGAGTGGCTTCGGAACAAGTCTCTGATTGTCCTTGAGTGGCCCAGCCAGAGCCCAGACTTGAACCCGATCTAACATATCTGGTGAGACGTCAAAATAGCTGTGCAGCAACGCACCCTACAGAGTTTGAGAGGATCTGCAGAGAAGAATGGTAGAATCTCCCCAAATACAGGTGTGCCAAGCTTGAAGCGTCATACCCAAGAAGACTCGAGGCTGTAATCGCTGCCAAAGGTGCTTCAACAAAGTACTGAGTAAAGGGTCTGAATACTTATGTAAATGTGAAATAACATTTTTTTATTTTTAAGAAATTTGCTAAAAATTCTAAAAACCTGATTTTGCTTTGTCATTATGGGGTATTGTGTGTAGATTGATGAAGGGGGAAAAAACAATTGAATACATTTTATAATAATTCCTTTATGTAACAAAATGTGGAAAAAGTCAAGGGGTCTGAACATTGACGTCACCAGATGGGTTTTTGGGGCTTTAGCCCCAAATGATTTTGTCTCAGCCCCGAGTCTTTTGCCCTGCTCTGATGATGTAAAACAAACTAGGCAACACTGCATTACACTGAATACTCCAATCAAGAGCCCTGGCCTGCCCTGCCTTTTTAGTGCTGCCTAAAATCATCATTTCTGTGTACGGTGGCACTTTAGGAGGCGGAGTCAAAGTGGTTTTCCAAAGTCAATTTTGATTTGTCCAAAGAAATTATATTTCGGCGAGGGCATGCGGGCGACAAAATGAGAAGGACGGAGGTTAACTTTGTTAGCTTGCTACTACTATAGCACTTTTTGAACTCAGTTTTGAGTAACTTAAATTTCAACATGTTGACTCGAAAGCTGAACATGTTGACAGATAACATTAAACTAGATAACTAACTAACGTTGGGGACCACCCGGTCTAGCTAACATTGCTGCTAACATTAGCTACCGTTGTACATTTTATGAGCAGGGTTTTGACCAGTGGTGGTAAAGTACCCAATTGGTATACTTGAGTAAAAGTAAAGATACCTTAACAGAAAATGACTCAAGTAAGAGTGAACATCACACAGTAAAATACTACTTGAGTGAAAGTTTTTGGTGTAAAAATATACTTCAGTATCAAAAGTAAATGTAATTGCTAAAATATACCTCAGTATCAAATTACTCAAATTTAGCAAACCAGGCGGCAACATTCTCTTAGATTTTTTTATTAACCGATTGCCAGGGGCACGCTCCAACACTCAGACATCCTTTACAAATGAAGCATGTGAGTCCGTCAGATCAGAGGCAGTAGGGATGACCAGAGATGTTCTCTTGATAAGTGTGTGAATTAAACCATTTTCTGTCCTGGTAACCATTCAAAATGTAACGAGTACTTTTGAGTGTCAGGGAAAATGTATGGAGTGAAAAATACATAATATGCTTTAGGAATGTCATGAAGTAAAAGTAAAAGTAGTCAGAAATATCAATAGTAAAGTAAAGTACAGATACCCCAAAAAACTACTGAAGTAGTATTTCCTGATTATTATTTGACCATGCTTGTCATTTATGAACATTTTGAACATCTTGGCTCTCTCTAATTCTCTCCTCTCTTTCTTTCTCTCTCTCGGAGGAACTGAGCCCTAGGACCATACGTCAGGACTACCGGGCATGATGACTCCTTGCTGTCCCCAGTCCACCTGGCCTTGCTGCTGTCCCAGTTTCAACTGTTCTGCCTGCGGTTATGGAACCCCTACCTGTCCCAGACCTGCTGTTTTCAACTCTTAATTATCGGCTATGAAAAGCCAACTGACATTTATTCCTGATTATTATTTGACCATGCTTGTCATTTATGAACATTTTGAACATCTTGGCCATGTTCTGTTATAATCTCCACCCGGCACAGCCAGAAGAGGACTGGCCACCCCTCATAGCCTGGTTCCTCTCTAGGTTTCTTCCTAGGTTTTGGCCTTTATAGGGAGTTTTTCCTAGCCACCGTGCTTCTACACCTGCATTGCTTGCTATTTGGGGTTTTAGGCTGGGTTTCTGTACAGCACTTCAAGATATTAGCTGATGTACGAAGGGCTATATAAAATAAACTTGAACTTGATTGAAGTAGTACTTTCAAGTATTTTTACTTAAGTACTTTACACCACTGGTTTTGACAGTAATTGATTAGCTATCTAGACAATGAAAACTCCTTTCACCACCCCACAAGTATCACTAACTAACCAATTACTGTCTAATCAAGTAACGTTACTGTCCAAATATGCAAAAAAAAATGCTAATAAAGCTAGCTAGCTAACGTAAGGCTAACATTAGCTACTTTGGTAACATCAGCTCAATTAGCTAGCTACTGTATCTGTTGAAAAAACAAAGCTCGATAGCTGAGTTAACTTTTTTTTTTAATTTATAGAAGATGGACATACAGAATTTATTCTTGAGAAAGAAGGCGAGAGATGCAGCTCGGCAAACACAGAGTGAGATGGTTGTTGTATTTGCAGGAGTAAGTGAAAAGATTTTGTGTGTGTGTGTTTACAATACAGTTATTTGCCATCTAACTACATAGATGGGTTGGCTGACAATGTCACAAAAATGATGTGCGCTTCCATGGAGCAGAAGTCAGCCTGTTGTGATTCTGGATTGCCAGATTGCTAGCAAGAATGACAAACTGCCATGTGAGGAATCATATTTGGCTCATTTCAGCATGTTTCATCATGTTATTCATACCATGTCTTGTTTTGAGGTGTTTTGATTAATTTCATGTCAATGCAAATATGGATAAAATTTGCTAGCTAGCTAACCAACAACTGTAACAATGTATTTGAGACAACAAGTGGTCAAATGTATTTGTTTCCAATAAACATTGGAGACAAAATATAGCTTACATATCAACTATCTAAGCCAATCTGTTTTGCCCCATGGTTGAACGCATGTCGATTTTGTCGCTAAAGCGACAGAGAAAGAGAGAACACAGGTATTGTCGTTAGTGAAGGGTAAGGCAGTTGAGTGTTAATCAGGTTTAAGATTGAATGAACTGCTAATGTCATTAACGAACAGAAATTATCCCAGATTTGACCTTCAGCTCAATTCAGGTAAACATTATTTGCCTGTTGTCACATTGCATATGTGTGTGCGCGCGCATATTGCTTCTGTGTGTGTTTGTCTGTTCAGAATACTCCATATTGTTACGGCATTGATACTATGCCATCTCTGTAATAATATAGGAGTACCAGGACAGCAGAACTTCAGACAGCAAGGAAGTGAGGGGAGCGAGAGAGAGGAAGGAGCAGACAGGACAGAGAGAGAACACAGGAGAACGTAGAGAGAGGGGAGGCCCACACAAGACAAACATGTCATATTCCTCTCAGGCCAGAAGTAGTTCTTGCTGAACATTACCGCTCAAGAAAAAAGAAAGATGCCACATCTGACATGTCCTGTGTGTACAAACTGTTAGATCCCGTTATGTTTCCATCACTGAAAGCAATCATACAGGCCGCGCTGACCATCCCAGTTAGCAGATGTGAGATCTTTCCGTGCATTAAGATGTCTACATACCTGGCTGAGGAGCCCAATGACCCAAGATAGAATGCATCATGATATACATACTACGATATACATACTAACACGATATACATACTAACACGCTTCGGAAACAGTGAAGCACTTTCTGAATGCACTGTATATACTGTATGGGTCTTTCTATAAACTAGGGTACCAGTGAGGACTTCCCACACTGGAAAATGTGTTACAGCTAGAAAGTTACAGTTAAAGTGATAATAATCAGCCATTTTCTTTTCATGTTATTAGATTAAAATACAATTACACCCAAAAACGATATTTTGGTTTCATTAGTCCATTGTTGACATAGTCCCAAAATGTTTTGCTTGTTAGCAATCCAGTTTTCAAGATATGTAACTTAATGGCACATTCATCTTCTGCACATCTACCATTCCAGTGTTTAATTGCTATAGTGTAAATACTTCGCCACCATGGCCTATTTATTGCCTTACCTGCCTTATCCTACCTCATTTGCACACACTGTATATAGACTTTTTCTACTGTATTATTGACTATGTTTGTTTATTCCATGTGTAACTCTGTGTTGTTGTATGTGTCGAACTGCTTTGCTTAATCTTGGGCCAGGTCACAGTTGTAAATGAGAACTTGTTCTCAACTAGCCTATCTGGTTAAATAAAGGTGAAATATATATTTTTATAAAAACCTTCAAAATACAGAAATCATCACGTTATGATCAGCATCAAATGATTTGTGTATTTTGAAAGTTACATATCTTGAAAACTTAGAGCCTCCCGAGTGGCGACGTGGTCTAAGGCACTGCATCGCAGTGCAATTTCTGCCACTAGAGATTCTGGGTTTGAGTCCAGGCTCTGTCGCAGTCGGCCGCGACCGGGAGATCCATGGGGCGGCACACAATTGTCCCAGTGTCGTCCTGGTTAGGGGAGGGTTTGGCCGGCAGGGATGTCCCATCACGCACTAGCGACTCCTGTGGCGGGCCGGGCGCAGTGCACGCTGACAGTTTTATGTATAGCGATCTCAGATACGCAGCATAATTTTGTGTCTCCTTATGTAGGATAGACTATTGCGCAACACCCAACGCTTTTCCTATTAATTATTCTGTATATAATGACAACAAGTTACATAGCCTAGCCGGCTTATTCACAATGACATGATAAATACATTTTGTTTTCCAGATTACACCAGCAATTTTAAATCAATACAAGGGGCTTGAATCACCCTACTTGTACTTGAATTTGGAGCTCAGAAATTAAAGTACTGGAATAGGCCTATACCTTGAAAATCTGACATTTCCTCAATTTGGTGATTGAAAAGTAATTGTAATTATTGTATTCAATGTATAAGTTATCCTGCTCTCTTATAATTATCCGTGATTTCATTTTGATCCGTTTTTGTGAGAGATTTGGCAACTTTCGTTTATTTCCCACCGCTTCAATTGAAGGGTGGCTACAACTTTGTGGTAAAACAACATGTGGTTATTATGAGGAGGACAACATCTAATGTTAGCTTCAACTTTCCATACAAATCCGTCCATTAAAAAAGGAAGCTGGTTTTTGGTCACTTTCTCATTATAAAAACAGCAATGGTGAGATGAATGTTACCACCGACGTCGGCCACAGAGACTACAGAAAAAAACAGCATGTATAAATCCAAACTGTACAAAAATACAAACGCAACATGCAACAATTTCAACGATTTTACTGAGTTACAGTTCATATAAGGAAATCAGTCAATTAAAATTAATTAATTAATTCAGGACCTAATCCATGGATTTCACATGACTGGGAATATTTTAGTCAGGCAAGGTGTTGCTTATTTTCCCCAGTGTATTTATCCCTGTTTGTGTTTCCTGTCTCTCTGTGTCAGTTCATCTGGTATGTTTCCAAGTCAACCAGCATTTTTTCCATTCTCCTGCTTTTTGCATTCTCCTTTTTCTAGTCCTAGTTTTGCTTTGATTAGCGTAACGTTAACTAGAAACCACAAGTGTTTATCCAAATAATGAAAAAGCACCTGCCGAAAAGAAAATGGTCATTTCAGGTGTGCATGATCACAAAGCCGGGCGGCCCTATACGCTCACTACGCAAGTTGTGTAGGGCCCCATAATTACGCAAGGGCCCCGCCTCCCCGTGTCAAAGCGAGTGTAAATGTTTACAACTTCGATGAAGCGGAACTATCCTTCTGGTCACGAAAAGAGAAAAAAACACAATGAGAGTGAATTGCGGGAACAGCAATCAGGTAAACTTGTGTTCTCTCCTCTTCGAGTTTGATGTCAGCAAATAACAGTAACATTAAGTTGATGTGCTAGCTTGCGGTGCATCTCTCTCTAGTCTGTCTTGTCTTGCTAACCTAGCTGGGCAGCGCATCTCTTGGTCTGTCTGTGTCTTGCTTGCTTGCCAGCCACTTCCATGGCTGTGTTCTGTGACTTTGTGCCTGACAAAAGTGAGAGTGAAATACAATGATTTATTACGTTTGCTAAACGCCAACGGACAACAGTGTTTATAAACTGCAGCTCGGAAAAGATAACCGCGTCGGGCGTGAACATGCGTTCATATGCGCGTGCACGAAATGAAACTCGTGCTTTCCAGCAGCAACCTCTGTGGAGACTTCCTTATCTATAAGTCTCTCGGTCAATAATCTAGTCTCTCAGAAGTGAAATGGGGAAGTGAAATGATCATTTTCCCTACCTTCAACATGGACAACCCAGCTCCGCACTCTAATGCAGAACTTAAAATCCAGCTCCAGAGAAAGATACTCGTTTGTTCCTGCATGTCTCCACTCTTAGTGAGTATTGGCGCATCAAGCGCATTCCAAGAGGACTGAGAATACAGAAGGAGCCTACAATAGGAAAAAACTACAAAACTTTCGTTCAGAAATGGGGTTAAATCCTAAATCCTGGTCGATTTTAGACTATGAAAAATACAAAGAAGATATTTAGAGACAACTCAGTAATGATTGTTTCTATAGAAAACTGAGTGTTGATCCCACACAGGTGTTCCAAAGGGATATAGGGAAAAGGAAACTATATATATCTCAAAATCTGAATATGCATACCTTTGCTGCAAATGTGCATACCTTTGTGCAAATATTATACTACAGGGGGACAGCTGAGCCATTAAGTTAAAAAGACGACTTCTAAGAAAACAGTTTTTCAGACTGCGCCGTATATGCCAGTCCACAGAGGGCTATCTGGAAAAAGCAGCGGATATGGACAATAGGTTTCTAAGAAGAGGCTACTCTCCACAATGTGTGGATGAAACTCTTAATTTGGCATTGGGGAAAACACGAGATGAACTGCTTCAAAAAAAGACCCACTCGAGCTAAAGAACACTCTGTAACGTTCACCACCACATAATGTATACTTTGAACTCGTGAAAAGTGTGAGATGCTGTCAAGAAATACTGGCATGTTTTATCATCGGACCCAGCTTTGCCAGCTGAATTTAAGAATCCACCACTTATTGTATATAGGAGAGGTCGCAATTTACGCGATAAATTGGTCCATGCCAACTGCCAGCCACAAAATAAAATCAACCAGGCTATTTTACGCCCTCTTCCGAATGGTAGCTGTAAATGCAGAGTTTGCGTACAGTGCAACAATATGATGAAGTGTGAATATTTCTGCCACCCACATATAGGAAAACGTTTCCAAATTAATGACATCATTACGTGCTCCACCACCCATGTTATCTACATTATTAAATGTCCATGTGGGCTGTGCTATGTAGGTAAAACCTCTCGTTCTCTCAAACAGAGAATCAGTGAACATAAAAGTTAAATTAGGAGAAACGACAGGGATTATCCAGTCGCAGTACATTTTAATGCCCTACAACATGACATTTCTACCTTTTTTAGATTTTGTGGCATAGAGAAAGTTAATATATCAGACAGTGGAGGTGATGTAAATAACTCTGAGCAAAAGAGAATGTTTATGGATTTTCACCCTCCAGACATTCTTTTCTAAAGGTCTTAATGATGAAATGCCTATGTATGTTATGTTGTAAATGTAAACTTGAATTATGCCCCTGTTTCAGATTACTCTGACGTTTTTCTTGCGGTGTGACAAATGATTCATGAAAACTTGCTTGGTAGGTCGATGTCCCCCATTGTGGTTTTACAGACGTGTTTAATATGTTTTATGTACACACTTTATTCGAATATTTATGAAATTCATATTGTTTTATTTGGTAACACTTATTTGTTTTCCTTCGACTCCAACCCCATTCGGTGCGTGGAATGGATGTGGGTGGGGCTATGCCTACATAACGGTGCTAATTTAAAACACTCACAAAAGCTCTGAAGAAGGCCGTGAGAACGATACGTAAAGCTTAGTGATACTATCAAGAGCAGTGTGCGGGTTTCTTTTTTTTTGTCTCTCTCTCTCACTTCCCCTGTGAGAACCATGAGCACGGGCTGACTTGGCTATACTGCCACATGCTGCCAGTAAGTTACTGTATATTTTACAGGAAATGTTTTACAATGTGGGAGAAGTCCAATCAGTGAATGCTCAACTAGACAATCAGTTTATGTGGGTTTCCATAGCCAACCTTACACAGATGTAGGATCTTAATTTGAGCCAGTTTGCTACAGCAGGAAAATAATCCTAGAGCAACAGGAAATGTGAATTATTATGTATAATTAATTTACTTTTTTGTAGGGGTTGATACATTTTCCGTAAGGTAAAATCATGTCTGAAATTTCTAAGTGGAAATTGCAAACTTCAGAAGCCTTTTTAAACCTCAAATACAGTACATGTTTTACATTTCCTGCATTACAGGAAAGTTATCCTGCAACAGGGTGATCAAATTAAAATCCTACAACGCCTTTTAACCTCAGTGTCTGTAAGTGGCTAGATTCAGGCTGGGTTAAATTAATTTTACAGGACCCACAGCCTGTTACACTCTATTATTCATATGCTTCTGAACACTACCTGTCTGTCCCTGGATTCCACTGCTATTGTACAGACCCCCCCCCCCCCCCCCAACAAGGGCTCCGGTTGCATTATACCTCATTATACCTCACACATAGGTTGTCTTGTTATCTCAAAATGCATAAACATTGCAGTCACATTGATGTGGGCAAAGTTCATTTTAATTCATATTCCACTATGGGGTAAAATGGGGTAAAAAAATAACATAGATATATGCACCTACACCCTCTGTAACTCTGCTCTATACAAACAGGAACAGACATACTGTGTATGGCAACAAAAAAAGAAAATAACTCACACGCATACACCACATCTGCTATTCAACCCCACCCAACCCATACACACACATGTCCACCCTCTGTCCCATACACACACATGCACACACGCAAACGTCTAAGACAGCTCCAGAGGTATTGTGACGGTAAAAGGAAGTGTACCAATGTGCTGCCTGTCAGATAAACTTTGCTCTGTGTGGTTCGGTGAAGGACACTGCAGTGATTGGGGTAATAACCACAACCATAAACAGCACAAAGGACCGATAGAGTACATGGGTCCTTTGTGTTTCTCTAGTTTTGTTCCTGCATCTCTACCTTTCTCATACTCTTTAACTGACCTGATACACACCATACGGCAGACACACGCACATATGTAATGTGCACGCGCGCACACACACACACACAGGGAATGAAGAGGTTCTTACCAATAGAGCGAGACGACATGGTGTGGAAGGCCTGCTCCCCTATCTTAGCAAGGGTGCTGAAGTAAGCCTCACTGGTTACAGCAAGGGCTAAACACACACACACACACACACACACACACACACACACACACACACACACACACACACACACACACACACACACACACACACACACACACACACACACACACACACACACACACACAGAAACAAACAGGCAATTGAATTGCATATTCAGTTGATATGATTCACTTTGCTGACAATCCCAGAGTTAGACTCATGCCAGTAAAAGCACAACGAACACATTCATCTGAAAGCAGAAAATTGCAGAAAGGTTGTTTAATATGCATCAACAGATTAATCTATAATTCATTCAAATAGCTGGGCCCATCACATATACATGTTCCATAACTCATTGCTTTGGAGTGGAAAAGGACTGCTGCAGACAGAACAATAAACGGACAGACATATTTACATTCAGCAGCTCAACCAATAGAAACATGCGTAGGTTATATTATGGCCTATAGGTCCATGGTAATAAATATTCCCAGGTGATATGGCAGCACTTTACAAGGGAAACCTTATGAACTCTGACAAAATGAAAATACATTTGCATTTATTTCCAGGACGGGCACAGCCAAGGATCTCTCATTGATGGGATTGAATAGCAACGATGTGGAAGCATTGTATAGTTCTGAGAAGGACCTCTAGTAGAAATCAGAGTCATATACTGTATGTATGACTCTGCTGAGAAGGACTCTTTTGTCACGTTTTTACTCTATTTTATTGGAACACTTCATCGTATTCAAATGCATGCCACAAAGGTCATCCGTTTCACTTCCTTTCTTTCTCATGCTCACCTTGGAAAGCCTGCATGTAGCTGTTTCCCAAAGCCACTAGCTTCTGTAGACTTGGGTTGAACTGATCCATCAGGCTCTGTTAACACACACACACACACACACACACACACACACACACACACACACACACACACACACACACACACACACACACACACACACACACACACACACGCACACACACACACAGTGAGACATTGAAAGGTGTGGTGCTTATCTTGGACAGTTAGCTGTATAGATACACCCTGTTCATAAGTCATATTGTATTTATTCATAGAATACAGTACTGCTCACATGTATAGTGCGCCAAATTGAACAGTATATACATACAAACAACACATGTGCATTGCAAATTAGGCCTTCAGTTGAATTTTATATCTAGGGCCATGCTAAAATTGTCAAGAGTTCAAACCAATCTCACTCACCGCATATATGCCCAAAGTAGAGCGATGCAACTGGTCGATGTTTTGTCCAGACATTCGGACGCTCAAAGTGTTCCCACTTGCTGCCTATGAAATGTTTAATCTATTTATTTATACGTTATGAAACATAAGGCGACAGTCCCGAAAGTCCCCTATCTGTATCAACGTGGATGTTCTAATTCACAGGAAACTGGGCGAGGAGCACAACAGAACGTGTGAGGAATTGACACTGGAGCTCAGAGAGGACTATTGTAAATGATTAATCAAGTCAAAGCTATAAACGACTCAACAACACAGAACACGCAGCGACTAGTGACCTGGCGGGGGAAATACATCTAATTAAGCTTTACAAAGATAGGTTAGTAGTGTAAGTAAGGGCCTTAAAGGGCCATTTTCATTGTCTCCAGCACAATACCAGTGTCTACATGAAAATGGTGCATTTCTACATTTTGTAGAAAAATATATAAAGTTCTACCCGATGACATCATCAAAAGTTAAACAGTTTAAAGATAGTGATTGTCAAACACTATGGGTTTCGGGTGATGTGGGGAGCAAGAAAATACCCATCCCTCTGGCTAGAAACTAGTTGCAGGTTTAAAAAATCCCAGTTTTTCCTACTTTTAATCCTACCCTGTGATGTCACAGAGAAGCATTTCTTTACCTTTTTAACCACAGATTATAGAAACACGCCATTTTCAAATATGTAGACACTGGTGTGATGCTGGAGATAATGAATATTAGGTTAAAAAGTGGCGGAATTGCCCTTTTAATGCTACATTTCAACCATCATCAACACTTTAATCAGATGCCAAAGTTAACCGGGAATGATTCAATTAGTGATTTTTATAACATTCACAATCTGATGAGCATGAGGTCATGTTCACACCCAGGAGAGTGTGTGTGCGCATTGGTGTGTGTGTGTGTGTGTGTGTGTGTGTGTGTGTGTGTGTGTGTGTGTGTGTGTGTGTGTGTGTGTGTGTGTGTGTGTGTGTGTGTGTGTGTGTGTGTGCGTGCGTGTGGGAGCTATCCTAGCATGACGGTTCAGATGTATCACTGGGGGAACTATAGGGGCCTTGACCCAATCAAAGAGATAGACCAATAGAGAACAATTTAGCAGATTTTCCTGTGACCTCAAACACATACAACTCTCAGGTATGTGAACTGAGGCAGTCAATAATAAATAACCTTCCCATCTCCCCACAGACTACCATTAATAACCTTTTTGTTCACGTACAATAGATTCATACCGAGGCGTAGGATAGTAGCTAGAACTATAGTTCCCAATTTATAACTATGAATATGAATACTATGAATACAATATGTTTGAAGAATCATTGTATTTCCTATGTATATACAGGTAACTGCCCAAATGTATTATAAACGTGATGATAGTCTCGTCTATATAGGTATTGGTTGAAGCTCACTGTCAAATTCAAATCTCCCAATCATCATATCTAAGCCAATATGACACCAATCTCAAATCAACTTGATTGGAGATACAAAACACACTCCCCGCCTCTCGTTATGATCCGTCCATCCGTTACCTAGAACCACATGCCAGATTTTTTTTTAAGTGTCATTAGCAATTGAGTTTTAAGAGTATTTCTTGTGGCTAGCTCAAAATCTAGAAGTCGGATTAAACGAGACTATAGCATCCATAGAGTGACCATTGAACTTAAACAATGTCGGATAGACAAAGTTTGTAAGTGCAACAGTTTTTATGAAATTGATAATTTTTCACTCTTGTGCACATTTCTGTCCATTAAAAAGCAATGATTTGCTACCTTTTTGTAGCATTTCTGACAATGCTAACATTTTTTCATCTGAATCTCAGAGTTCTATCGAGCCGGTCAATCAGCTCCGTCGCTCAGCAACTCGCCAACACAAACAGGTCGTCGCCTCTATCAGCCAGGCAGCCAGCCATGATAAGAAATGGTTTTGAGGACAAACCTAGGCTACTATAGATAGCTATATGTTGGTATTCAAGATGAGGTTAATCCATAAATGCATACAGATAATTGTCCAACAAGAAAAATGGGTTGGTTGTTATTAGTGAGCTGAATGTGGTTTTGTTTTGATTAGCTAACGTTAGGTAGCTATCTAGCCAGCAGCTGTAACTTTAGCTAACTAGCTAATGTAACGTTATACCACAGAATAAGTTACCAGCCAGATGAGAACTAATGTTGGCTAGCTAGCTAACCAACAAGCGAGGAAAGCTACCTAGATATATTTTGACAGGGAAGGTTTTTTACATACAGTTGAAGTCGGAGGTTTACATTTAGCCAAATACACTTAAACTCAGTTTTTAACAATATCTGACATTTAATCATAGTACAAATTCTCTGTCTTAGGTCAGTTAGGATCAGCACTTTATTTTAAGAATGTGAAATGTCAGAATAATAGTAGAGAGTGATTTATTTCAGCTTTTATTTCTTTCATCACATTCCCAGTGGGTCAGAAGTTTACATACACTCAATTAGTATTTTGTAGCATTGCCTTTAAATTGTTTAACTTGGGTCAAACTTTTTGGGTAGCCTTCCACAAGCTTCCCACAATAAGTTGGGTGAATTTTGGCCCATTCCTCCTGACAGAGCTGGTGTAACCGAGTCAGGTTTGTATGCCTCCTTGCTCGCACATGCTTTTTCAGTTCTGCCCACAAATTTTCTATAGGATTGATGGCCACTCCAATACCTTGACTTTGTTGTCCTTATGCCATTTTGCCACAACTTTGGAAGTATGTTTGGAGTCATTGTCCATTTGGAAGACCCATTTGCGACCAAACTTTAACTTCCTGACTGATGTCTTGAGATGTTACTTCAATATATCCACATAATTATCCTTCCTCATAATGCCATCTATTTTGTGAAGTGCACCAGTCCCTCCTGCAGCAAAGCACCCCCACAACATGATGCTGCCACCCCCGTGCTTCACGGTTGGGATGGTGTTCTTCGGCTTGCAAGTTCTATTTCTGTTTCATCAGACCAGAGGATATTTCTCCAAAAAGTATGATCTTTGTCCCCATGTGCAGTTGCAAACCGTAGTCTGGCTTTTTTATGGTGGTTTTGGAGCAGTGGCTTCTTGTACCTGTTTCCTCCAGCATCTTCACAAGGTTCTTTGTTGTTGTTCTGGAATTGATTTTCACTTTTCGCACCAAAGTACGTTCATCTCTAGGAGACAGAACGCATCTCCTTCCTAAGCGTTATGATGGCTGGGTGGTCCTATGGTGTTTATACGTGTGTACTGTTGTTTGTACAGATGAACGTGGTACCTTCAGGCGTTTGGAAATTGCTCAAAAGGATGAACCAAATTTGTGGATATCTACAATTTTTTTTTCTGTGGTCTTGGCTGTTTTCTTTTGATTTTCCCATGATGTCAAGCAAAGAGGCACTGAGTTTGAAGGTAGGCCTTGAAATACATCCACAGGTACACCTCCAATTGACTCAAATGATGTCAATTAGCCTATCAGAAGCTTCTAAAGCCATGACATAATTTTCTGGAAATTTCCAAGCTGTTTAAAGGCACAGTCAGTGTATGTAAACGTCTGACCAGCTGGAATTGTGATACAGTGAATTATAAGTGAAATTATCTGTCTGTAAGCAATTGTTGGAAAAATTATTTGTTGTCATGCACAAAGTAGATGTCCTAACCGACTTGCCAAAACTATAGTTTGTTAAGAAATTTGTGGAGTGGTTGAAAAATGAGTTTTAATGACTCCAACCTAAGTGTATGTAAACTTCCGACTTCAACTGTAAGGCTGAAGTTATCTGTGTAAACAAACAGATAAGCTAGCTAATGTACTTGCCTGCTATAGCCAGTTAGCTAGCCAGCCAATAAAAATCAATGTTGATAATAACTTAGCTAGCTATATCCCACAATCTTCCACAAAGTATAGCTAGCTAGCTAAGTAAAGTTCATCGTCAACACTAAACTTTGGAAAACTGCCACACAGCTAATTTATAATACATCATGCAATGGACATTGCTCATCTAACGTTAGCTACTCCATAAAGTCAAATTGGCTTGCGTGCTAATATTACATGTCCACCAGATTTCAATTTATAACATAACAGCTGCTAGCTAGCTTGCTCATTTAACGTTAGCTAACGTTACAGACCTTATGCACTGATTCAGTACGGAGCGTACTCTTCTCTCAATGCAATTGTCTTCCTGTCATTGTAATCAAAATTTACACTGACTGATCAATACAGTGTGTTCCCAAAAAGCCGATTTTGCCACACATGCACCCAGTTAAAACTTGCTAGTGTAACCGAATCTGAACGTAGTTAACAGAAAATGCCATGCTTGCTAACTGAAATTATACAGTTTTCAACACATCAACTGTTTTAAACTATTTATTTCTAAGCAAGCAAGATAAATACATGTTCAATCAGTACTGAGTGAATGAACAACAAAAACATTGTGCAAGAAAGCTTCCAGGCGCATGCCCACAATCCGCCACCCTGCCATACAGCACTGTGTTCCTGGGCAGTACTGTACTGATGGCGTGTATCTCACGGATGAGGGCAACGACCTTTTTCTTCCTTGAGAGTCTGAGAGCTAGTCTCTCCTCCGTTCTAGCAAGACGGACGCAGTAGTACATACCACCCCACTCACTGCCACTTGCCTGCCACTCCACGAACCCAAAGGCTCTTTTAAGAGAGGAGGACCCAGAACCTTCAGTTCCAAAGATGGTGACGCTAACCATTACACCAGGAACCTTGTTATAAACACATCAACTTGACACTCTATTTATATGGACAGTCTGGCCTATTTAACTAGACATGGTGATGATGACCGGAGTTATCAATATTGCTCTTGATGATCCACAGCGTTATGCAGGCTTTTCTGATCAAGCCCAGTGCTACCTACATCTGATTCTACTACTCATCTGTTCATCAAGACCTCAGCTGTTCATCGAGACCATGAATAGTAGAATCAGGTGTGGTAGAACTGGGCTTGAACAAAAAATCCTACACAATCCTGTAGCTTGTCAAGAGAAGTTGTGGCCATCCCTGAAATGTATTTACAAAGTTGACTATATCTGATGCATCTACATTTGGTGGTAAATTTGATATTTAGTTATAACTCACTTTTGTTTACAGGTAGTTTACTACTAGGCCTTTCCTCAGTAAACTATTATGTACATTTTCATGTAAATAGTTCATGGGTACTAAGGTTGTTCGATTGTCTTAAAATCTGAGTAACATGATTAAAAAAATCCCCATCAAAATCTGTTAGTTTAAGCTAGAAATGTAAAGTCCATTATCCCTCTGAAGAGCATGGTCTGCCTACCCATGTGAGAGACGCAGACTCGGTCTCAACCTTTAAGTCTTTATTGAAGACTCATCTCTTCAGTAGGTCCTATGATTGAGTGTAGTCTGGCCCAGGAGTGTGAAGGTGAACGGAAAGGCACTGGAGCAACGAACAGCCCTTGCTGTCTCTGCCTGGCCGGTTCCCCTCTCTCCACTGGGATTCTCTGCCTCTAACCCTATTACAGGGGCTGAGTCACTGGCTTACTGGTGCTCTTCCATGCCGTCCCTAGGAGGGGTGCGTCACTTGAGTGGGTTGAGTCACTGACGTGGTCTTCCTGTCTGGGTTGGCGCCCCCCCTTGGGTTGTGCCATGGCGGAGATCTTTGTGGGCTATACTTGGCCTTGTCTCAGGATGGTAAGTTGGTGGCTGAAGATATCCCTCTAGTGGTGTGGGGGCTGTGCTTTGGCAAAGTGGGTGGGGTTATATCCTGCCTGGTTGGCCCTGTCCGGGGGTATCATCGGATGGGGCCACAGTGTCTCCTGACCCCTCCTGTCTCAGCCTCCAGTATTTGTGCTGCAGAAGTTTATGTGTCGAGGGTCTGTTTATATGTAGTAGTGGAGTATTTCTCCTGTCTTATCCGGTTTCCTGTGTGAATTTAAGTATGCTCTCTCTAATTCTCTCTTTCTTTCTTTCTTTCTCTCTCTCAGAGGACCTGAGCCCTAGGACCATGCCTCAGGACTACCTGGCATGATGACTCCTTGCTGTCCCCAGTCCACCTGGTCATGCTGCTGCTCCAGTTTCAACTGTTCTGCCTGCGGCTATGGAACCCTGACCTGTTCACCGGACGTGCTACCTGTCCCAGACCTGCTGTTTTCAACTCTCTAGAGACAGCAGGAGCGGTAGAGATACTCTCAATGATCGGCTATGAAAAGCCAACTGACATTTACTCCTGAGGTGCTGACCTGTTGCACCCTCGACAACTACTGTGATTATTATTTGACCATGCTGGTCATTTATGAACATTTGAACATCTTGGCCATGTTCTGTTATAATCTCCACCCGGCACAGCCAGAAGAGGACTGGCCACCCCTCATAGCCTGGTTCCTCTCTAGGTTTCTTCCTAGGTTTTGGCCTTTCTAGGGAGTTTTTCCTAGCCACCGTGCTTCTACACCTGCATTGCTTGCTGTTTGGGGTTTTAGGCTGGGTTTCTCTACAACACTTTGAGATATCAGCTGATGTAAGAAGAGCTATATTAATACATTTGATTGATTGATGAGAGAATGAGAGATGGAGAGAGTGAAAGAAACAACAGAAGGGAAAGAGAACAAGAAAGAGAGGGAGAGAGAGCTGAGAAAGAGATCTGAGACAAAGAGAGAACGGAAAACGGGGGAGAAAGAGAAAGTGAGAGCGCCAGGCGAGATAGAGAGGGCCCTTGAGCTCTCATGAAACTAGTGGCGCAGTAATCATGGTCTGTCTGTCTAATGGCTATTTGTACACTAGGTGGCACCATAAAACCTCCGGAGACATGACTGGAATTTTAAACAGCTGCACTCTCCATAGAGATACATCATTGACTCTCACATTCAGCAGCAGCGTTGTAGCATACCCTACACTAAAACCCTTTACAGTTTGAATGGAACCCTAAAGGCTGTCTACATATTTAGGCCTATGCAGCAGCAATACATACAACTATTATGCATGTAATCCCTTATGGAAAAAACACATGTAAACACGTGATCTCGTGTGATAACATGAAACTACACAAGACAACATGTGAGCACATGATCTCATGTTAAAGAAATGTGACAACTTGGGGATGCAACACTTCAACATGTGATACCATTAAACTGAAATCATATGTTTTTGGAAAACTTCACGTGAAAATGTGTTTTTGAAACCTTTCACATGTGCCATTATACAGTTGAAATCAGGTGAAATGGGGTTTTGGAATACTTTACATTTGTGAAATTTAAAATGTAAAAATAAATAAATAAGTGTTATATTTTCACACCAGATAGGAGCAGTGAAATGTGTTGTTTTACAAGGTCAGTCATAGTTGTATAGCAACCCTGGAGCAAATTAGGATGGAGTGCCTTGCTCAAGGACACATCAACAGATTTTTCACCCTGTCCATTTGGGTATTCAAACCAGCGACCTTTCAGTTACCAGCCCAACGCTCTAACCGCTAGGAAAATCATGTGTAAGTGAAATTTCACATGTGAAATCATGTGCAAGCATGGGTTTTTGGAACACTTCACGTGAGATATTGAGGGGATTCGATTATCTGGCACGGGTTGCCCCGGTGGAAGGAGTTTGTACCAAGTGATTGCATTAGTTTTAGAACCGGGATGCCTCCCGGGTGTGAGACAGGTGCCCCATTCCCTATACATTACCTATAATAACGCTCTGTACTTTGCAAAATAGTGCCATCTGCACTCCTATTTTAGTCATCAGTTAATCTGACTATTCTCTCATCATTGATTTAATCTACCTATTTTCGCAATTTTTGGTTTTTCTGGGTTTACTGTCAAATGTTGGTAGGGCATATTCATCTATTTCAATGTTACTCCTGATTCACTAGGATAAATATAATAATTTTTCTTGAGCGTATTTTTACCAAAGCTGAGATTTACTTTGAAGTCCAAAGTATAGGAATACAGGTGAAATTAGTCATTGACAGAGACATGGTGGCATAGCAGGAAGTTCGGAATGGCGAGTTCAAAACCCTGGTGAGGACATATTGAGTAATAATTATTGCACAAATAAACATACACAATGTAGTTGTGTGTTTTATAAGCAGTGGTAGAAAAAGTCCCCGATTTGTCATATTTGAGTAAAAGTAAAGATACCTTCATAGAAAATTACTCAAGTAAAAGTGAAAGTCACCCAGTAAAACACTACTTAAGTAAAAGTCCAAAAGTATTTGGTTGTAAATATACTTAAGTATCACAAGTAAACGTAATTGCTAAAATATATTAAAGTATCAAAAGTAAAAGTTCAACTATAAATCATTTCATATTCTTTATAAACCATACGGCCACATTTTCTAGTTTTTTTATTTATTTACGGATAGCCAGGGGCACGCTCCAACTCTCAGACATAATTTACAAACTAAGCATGTGTTTAGTGAGTCCGCCAGATCAGAGGCAGTAGGGATAACCAGGGATGTTCTCTTGAAAAGTGTGTGAATTATAACATTGTCCTGTCCTGCTAAGCATTCAAAATGTAACGAGTAATTTTGGGTGTCAGGGAAAATGTACGTAATAAAAAGTTGATTATTTTCTTTAGGAATGTAGTGAAGTAAAAGTCGTCAAAAATATTAATAGTAAAGTACAGATACCCCAAAAAACGACTTAAGTAGTACTTTAAAGTATTTTTTACTTAAGTACTTTACATCACTGACTAAATGTAAGTTGAAACACACAGTGCTTTTCACACATTTTTGTTGTCACGTGAAGTGTTCCAAAAGCACGTTTTCACATTCAAAATGTGACACATGAAGTGTTCCAAAAACACATTTTCACATGACTTTACATGTGAAAACAGGTGTTTTTTCAGTAAGGGATTGCATGCAGATTTATTCAAATCTAAATGGTGATGTGGTTTAATTAAGTACTGCAATGTGATGCCACAGCTGTAGTCCTATATTGTCATTACATGTGGTGATCCAGTGAACCCTATGAACTCTCCTGGACTGGATTCAGGCCAGCTATGTAGTTGTTTTATGGATAAAACTGTAACCTTTAATACTTAATATTTGAGATCTATTAATGGAAATTATTAATTGGAAAACAGATGTCCCGTTACTGTTGGGTTGTCATCCATTGAATTTATCTCTCTTTCTCTCTCTTTTAATTATGAATTCCCCTTCAACCTCGGTCTCTGAGAGAGTGCCAACACCAGCCTATTTTACTATTCTTCTATTAAGCGAACCCAGAGCCTAGTATTGGCACACTTTGAGTCTAGGCATTTTTCTTCTCTCTGAAACATATGTTAGAGCATAGAACCTATTCCCTTGCCTCGCAGAGGAAAAGCTTTCCATAAACATACCTAGGCTGTCTACTCTTCTTTCACCACAATCTCCTTTTGCAGTCGTTTATGTGTGAGCAGCCAGCGAGAGAGAGTGCGCACACACACACCACTCTGCACGTATGTGCTGTGTTTAGATGAGATTACCTTTGCTGATCCGGTCGTGCTAGGAATGATCTCATGGTTATCCGGGTACGCTAATCGTATCTTGCCGGGGCGGCATGGGGCGCCGCACAAAAAATAAACAAAATAATTAATTAATACATTTAAAAAAAAGATTTTAAAATATTCAGAATGGTGACATTTGTGCGATCTGTTTTCTATCGCTCATTTGCACGTCAGGTCAATGATATCATGTCACCGTGTGGGACTGTGGGTCAATTAACCTTGTCGGAGTGGGCGCCCTGATTCTAGTTTGTGAGCTAGGCAGGCTACTGCCTGGGAACGTCTCCCATTCAGAAGTACGAGGTGGGGAGGGGGCGGGCGGTAGGTTGACCTCAGGTCCCCCCACTGGAAGCCCCAAGGTAGGGGGAGCGGGGGAATCTATCAAATAGCGCATCTCTAACTTTGTACAGTACTAATGCAATTAGTTGTGCAATTTATTTTGTGTGTATCTTGTTTTGAAGTGCAATAGGCCAGGGAGCCATACAAGCTAGAACCGCCACTGCTTACAACACTTCCACCATCAGTCTTCCTGTCTCGCGGGAACCTTGGATTTGACTAATGGGAGCGCGCGCTAGAATGTGCGCTATGTGCCCGCGCATCGTTCCTGATGAGAACCCGCTGTACGAGCTTTATGATACCCTAGGCTACTACAGTTCCACGAGAGGGCCTGTTTTGTTATTTAGGTTATGTATTCATCGACAGAAATACATAACATCAAGCGACCACAGCATATGAAAAGCACCTCGGTCTAAATGTGGTGTGATGCGAGACACCGTCTCATATCATTCGCACCATCTCCCGTTCCCGCCTCTTGATATTGACTTGCATACTGTTTCGCGCTCTCTCGCTCTCTCTCTCTCTCTCTCGCGCGCTCTCTCTGGTTGTCCTGGTGATAACGAGATAGAGAAGCCTTACAACACTGAAGCCAAGAGACAGAGGGATGAGATAGAAACGGTTGGAGCATGTATCTGCATTCATTATAGCCTAATTATTAAATGAAGTGGGACATATCCTATGTATTGACTAAAAGCCTAGCAAAGCCATAAAATGCGTCTTTCATGATATGTTCATGGATCCTTTGATCTGCCAAAAATGTTTTACTCAGGCTGCCCTATTTCAGTGTTGTTGAACTAGATAGACAAGTTATTTTATCATAATTATTGATTTCTTACGCCGCCAACCTGAAGTTCATCGTTATCATCTTGGCCGCCGGGATGGTGGCCTTCGTTGGAGCAGTCATCTGCATCATCGCCGCGGTCCATACCGGCTCCGCTGCCGAATCTACCCAGCAGCCCGTGGCAGACAACCAGTCGCAGTCTCCATACGCTGGAGTGCAGCAGACTTTCCCCGGGGGCTCCGTGGCGCGAGCGGGTCCCCTGGGCGCTATCCATGGTTCTGAAAGACAGGACGGAGAAGCGCCCACCTTCTTCCACCTCGCCAGCGGCTCAGATGCCGTTGGTGGAACTAGACAGGTTAGCCGACTTATCTGCACCCCATTCCCCGCCGGAGAATGCAACCCCAAAAACGTTCAGCAACAAGCGGACGATCCGTCGCTGTACGCTGGCGAGGACTGGGGATACCTCCGCACCACGGCAGAGGAACTACAACAGACAGTGCTCCAGCAGAAGGACCAGATTATTACCGACCAGCGGACCATTAGGGATCTGTCAGGCAAGCTTTCGGAGTGTGAGAGTGGAATAGAGGGGCGTAGAGGCGCGGGGCTCTGGGGAGGTAAGAGGGTAGATGAGGGCCGGCTCGTGGTCCGGGACAGTGCGCCGTCGTCGACTGTGGCACAGCTGCTCACCGCTCAGGCTGTGGACGAGCTGGAACAAGCTATCGTTCAGATGAAAGACCGCATAGAGAAACTGGAGGTAAGGGGAATGGGAGAAACGTGTGTGTGTCATGTCTGTTGGTGTTGAAATCCACTATCACATATCTTCATTTTAAACGAACTGTTATTGTATCGTTAAATAGAGCAGTGAGTAGGCTAATTCTGCCCCTCTTTTGTGTGTCAGTTGACCTGCTTGGCAGACCTCGATAGCACTCACTCAATCTGAATTTCTACTCACGTCTCTGACGGCAGTATGTCGGTGTGGGTGTGGCTGCGTGGTTTTACTGTTTAATTGAGACCATTTCCAGTTGATATAAATCATGGATAGTATTAGATTAGGTGAGATGACCACCTACAGGTAACTGCCAAAATAAAGGAAACCACATAAAGCCACCACAAGCCGCCAGAACAGCAAGGCTTGGCATAGATTCTACAAGTGCCTGGAACTCTATTGGACGGATGCGACACCATTCTTCCACAAGAAATTCTATCATTTGGTGTTTTGTTGATGGAAAACACTGTCACAGGTGTTGCTCCAGAATCTCCCATAAGTGTTCCAATGGGTTGAGATCTGGTCGCACGCACGCACGCACGCACACGCACGCACACGCACACACACACACACACACACACACACACACACACACACACACACACACACACACACACTTTAAACTTCCTATGCTCCTTTGAGACCCCATCTTTCAAAGTCACTGAGATCTATTTTTGTAGCCATGGTTAAAATAAAGGTAATTGCTATCTGGGATAATAATGGGCAACTGGGAATTTTTATACATGACCCTAAGCATGGGATGTTAATTGCTTAATTAGCTCAGGAACCACACCTGTGGAAGCATCTGCATTCAATGTACTTTATATCCCTCGTTTACTCAAGTGTTTCCTTTATTTTGACAGTTACCTGTATATCAACATCTTTGACTTATTGTCGCTGAAAATTGATTAGCTGCATTATATTAAAATTGATTAGCTGCATTATATTAAAATTGATTAGATGCATTATTTTCGACTTGGCTATAGCTTATTAGAGTTCAACTCAATATTGAGGAACCAATCAGTTACTTCACCAAAATGTATTTACATATTTTGGTATCACTTGTTGCTATTGCATCGTTACAATGTCTTCTCAACACTGCTTCACAACTCAAGTTAAATGTAGCCAATTTGATGAATGGAAACCACAAAACTAGAATGTTGTAGGATCATTGATGAGGCCTAGTCTACAGATACATGAGCATTTGTTATTCCAGGCACCTCTGCTTCCCAACATAACCAACCCAGGGGAGGAGAAGAGGGGGGATGGAGGAGGGAGGGGAGAGTAGAGTAACACAAAGCGGCTTTATAGCTGCCTGCCAAGCAACATGTGATGTACAACCCCATTTCTTCTGGAGAAAATATAATCAATTATTCATCCGACCAGTTACCTATATTTGTTGAGAGCAGAGACCATCATATTCTTTTTTCAGCCTCTGCCTAGCACACTACTATTATACTATATCAGTGGTGTACCTCTGTATCTGTGGTCCTACCGTCTTTGGTCACTGAACCCCCAGTCACGGTGCAACTGATCATTAGGCCTATAGTCTTAACAAATGTACCCCATGTGGAAAGGTGAGGTACCCCCAAGGGTACTAGTACCTCATGTTGAGAACCAGTGCTCTATATGTAACTTACAGCATGTGCCTCACTGTAAATAATATGTTGCGTTGTCTGTGTGTCTATTTGACTGCACTTTGCTTTGCTGAAGTTGTAGTGTTTTTCCTTGGCTGACTAATGACTGAGAGGACCTTCAATTACTTGTTTTCCTGGCACTATTTCTGCATTTCTCTGCACATAATTGATTGTCCATAATAAAAAAGAATAACAAATCCAGAGATTAGAGTGCATATCTAACACAAAAGGCCCACATTAATCACAGCACATTAAAAAGTGTGAGTGCAGCTCTGAAAATCGAACTGGCTTCCAGTGTTGCGTTCGAGACCACCTAAAGCGAGACCGATTCAAGACCAAGACCGGAGCATATCGAGTCAGAGTCAAAACCAAGATCGGAGGGGGGGTGAGACCGAGTCAAGACTGAGACCGGGAGGAGGACAAGGGGTCCGAGACCAAGTCAAGACCGAGACCAGAAAAATTTGAGTCCAATTCAAGACCATGATTGTAATTTAGTCAAATCGGCACCCTAATAAGAGTTCAAAATGTCCAGTATTTCTGTGTTCATATTTCAGAATAACATACAGTATGGATTTCTTAGACTTAGAATGGTGAAAAAATGCATGCGGAGGGCAAATAGAGCCACTCTACAAATGATTACTAACGCAAACACAGTGGGGAACAATGAGGACCTTCTACGCCTTCAGAGAAGGGCAAATGATTTATAAAATACTAATAACAATAATAATAATTATTATATTATTCTTTTTAATTATGTTCTGATTTAATCGCTTCAGTTTTTGTTGGAAAGGAAAGGGTTAACACATATCCAATCAGGATTTTTCTTTGGTCATCTCTGGGGCTAGCTAAGTCAGCCATTGGCTAGGCCATCAGAAGCTAGATAGAAGGCATCTGCCATTCAACTGTATTAGGGAAACATTTTGGAGTGACAGTGGAATCAATCAATCACATTTTGACTTGTAATCGGTGGGATCATTTTAACAAAAAAGCACTCTCTTCTCAAAGGCCAACGGGTCACTGCGCAACAGCAAGCAGTAGTTTTCACATGGTCTAGCTAGCTATCCTTTGTTGTAGACTAATCTGCAGCAGCTGCAGCAGGTGTTATCGAAGAGGATGTTGCAAATTTGTTAGCTTCTCCCTTTTCAAGAATAACTTTCAACAAGAAGTTAACCTTTTACTGCAGTGGGCTAAGTCAGGGTCACACAGAGTGATTCTTGGTACTTAAACAAATCTACTTTGAAACAAAAAACCACACACATGGTTATGGGATTAAAAAAAGACACCTGTACCATGTCAGATATAGAGTTGAAATTAATAAAAATGTATATGCAATACCCACTGAAAAAAAAGTGGGTAAACGGTGTATACCTGCATATAGTGTCACACCCTGATCTGTTCCACCTGTCCTTGTGATTGTCTCCACCCCCTCCAGGTGTCGCTTATTTCCCCCAGTGTATTTATCCCTGTGTTTCCTGTCTCTCTGTGCCAGTTTGTCTTGTAGGTTTCCAAGTCAACCAGCGGTTTTCCTGTTCCCCTGCTTTTTGCATTCCCCTTTTTCTAGTCATCCTGGTTTTGACCCTTGCCTGTTTCTGGACTTTGTACCTGCCTGCCTGACCATTCTGCCTGCCTTGACCACAAGCCTGTCTGCCACTCTGTACCTCCTGGACTCTGATCTGGTTTTGACCTTTTTGCCTGTCCACAACCATTCTCTTGCCTACCCCTTTGGAATAATAAACATTGTAAGACTCCAACCATCTGCCCCCTGTGTCTGCATTTGGGTCTCGCCATGTGCCTTGATATATAGTTTCCACCTCACCACTGGCCCTTTCTGTTTTACAAAAAGTGCGCTCTCGTACATGAGTGCGCTGGTATTTCCATTGCTGTCCTTTCAGAATCATAAACCTGTCACACACTGAAGGCCTAGGTCCAATAGGTTCGCCACTGCCCAAACATGTCTATAATAGATATAAAGACTGTTCAGGTATTAATGTTTCAAGACAGGAGTGTATATGGCTAAGCGGTTTTATGTGCTTATTGAATGGAAGCTTATAATTCCGAGTTTTTTACTCCGCTGGTCTCGGGAAGAAATTACGAGTCCTCACTGTCCTCACCGAGACAAGACAGAGACACTCAAAATGTGGTCTCGAGACCGGACTGTACTACAACACTGCTGGCTTCATTTGTCTTTTTATTTCATTGTCTGCTCTTCCCTCCCTCCCACACTCCCTCCCATGAAGTCAGATATCGGACCGCTGGCGTTCCCTCACAACCACACAGATGCAGCAACTGCAATGACTTCAAGAGGTGGTGGTGGTGGGCTCTCTGAGGCCCCTGATGGTTGGGGTGAGGCAGGGCCAGGGGGACAGGCAGGGGATGGACCAAAGCAGTGGCCACGGTTGGAGGATCTGGAAGGAGAGCTTGAGAGGAAGCTGGAACTCCTGGAGAAGGAGAGGAAGGCCCTGCGAAAGGAATCCCAAAGACACAGGCAGGAGATCGACCAGGGGATGAACTCCCTACACCACCGCATCGCTGGCCTGGAGGAGGGTGAGAGGAGGGGCAGAGGGTTGGGTGTAAGAGAAGATCAATGGTCATGAGTGATAGTCACACCTGAATGATATTAATTTATATGGTGGGAGAGGTTAAGAGTCGGGGACATGAAACCATAACTGATGTACCAGAAAGGTAACTTATTATCAATCTATGAAAACGACATCAACACATTATGATACAGAATAAGAAAAAAGTACATAACAAGAAAGAAAATCCAAGTGGATATATCATAGAAGAGAGATGAGATATGAGATATCCTGGGGGCAGGAAATAAGTCAAATGTGTGATGTAGCCATTGTATAAACCCCCAAATACACTACAAAGTCCTAATAAGGCAAGTCTAGTCAACATCCCCCCCCTACCAAATTACCTCATTACTCAAACACTCTTTCCCTCCCTCTCTATTTCTCCACCCATACCTCCTTACCCCAGGACTCTCAGAGTACACCTATCCAGAGGGCTACAAGCTGTCCTTCCCAGCGCGTACCAACTATATGTACGCAGTGGTGCACCACCCCATCCCTGAGCTGCGTGCCTTCACCGTGTGCCTCTGGCTGAGACCCACAGAGGGGGGTATCGGCACCCCTTTCTCCTATGCTGTAGCGGAACAGCCAAACGAGCTAGTTCTGCTGCAGGGCATGCATACCCCTGTGGAGCTGCTCATTAACAACAAGGTAATGGAGGAAACAGAGCAGAAGTATTTTATGGCACACTGAGTTAGACACAGCACAATTTAAGATGGAGCTATAACAGTACCTGAGAGTTTACTGTAGAATGATGTCTGTGACCAAAATGGCACCCTATTCCCTATGTACTGCACTACTTTTGACCAGAGCCCTGGTCAAATGTAGTGTGCTACATAGGGAATAGGATGCCATTTGGGACAAAGACAAAGCACCGTTTAGGCTAGAGCTGGGAGTGTAGTGTAGATCAGCATGATGCCATTATGGTAATACATTGCCTGGAAGGCATAGAGAGCTACCTAGCTGGCTGTGCCCTTGAGGAAGTGCAGTCTGTGCCTTTGAAAAAGTAATGCTGCAGTCCCCAAATGTTACTGTAATAAAAGTGCTGGATTAATATATTCCAGGGGGAAATTTGTTTAATGTCTCCATACAGTGTGTTATTAAGCAGCAAGATATCAACACTTAAAAAGCACAATATTTTATTTAATATAATATTGAGTTTTAGTCTAGAATATTCTGTACAACACATGGTTAGGGTCAGTACTGAGAACCACTTCGTCGTATGATTGATTGTCCATTGATTTGTTGCTGTTGCCATCTTAAATACTAAATTTGCAGTCTAATGTAGTCTGCAGTATCACTGCATTACCTGCACTATAGCACTAACACTCACACTAACCCAAACTGTTGTCCTCCCACCCCTAGGTGGCGCAGTTACCTCTGAACCTGTCTCGGGGAAGCTGGCACCACATCTGTGTAAGCTGGAGCCAGAGAGGTGGGGCGTGGCAGGCCTACCAGGGGGGTAAGCTGAGAGGAGAGGGGCAGGGCCTGGCAGCCTGGCACCACATCAGGCCTGGGGGAGTCCTCATCCTGGGGCAGGAACAGGTAAGACCTGGAGGGGTTGGTATTTTGGTGAGGTCAGGGGTGGCTGGTTGAAGAGACCGCAACGGCATAGACCTATAGGGGGTTGTTGTTTTTAAAGGAGAACATATTTTATTGTTCATTGAGATATAGGGACAGGGATGAAATGAGAGGGGGCAGGTGAGAGGAACATGCAAAGTTGAAGTGGGGGACTTGAGCATCAAACCCCAGTCTCTCAGGGCAATGCCAAGTCCGGAGTTACCACTAGACCAAACTCTGACACATCCCTTCCTCTCTTCACCCCTTTCACTCCTCCACCTCCTTCTGCCTGTAGGACACTCTGGGCGGGCGTTTTGACTCGTCCCAGGCCATGGTGGGGGAGCTATCCCAGTGGAACGTATGGGAGCAGGTCCTGACCCCCAGCGAGGTGTCCAGCCTGGCCCACTGCAGCCAGCACAGCCCCCAGCCAAAGGGTAACGTGGCCCCCTGGACCAACCGGGAAGTAGAGGTGTTCGGAGGAGCCACCAAGGTGCCCATGGAGCCCTGCGCTGCCAAATACACCAACACCCCACTGTGAGGGGAAGGGTGATATAGGATCCAGGGACCTTATTTACAAAGCGTCTCAGAGTAGGACAAGTGATTGGGGAAAAATCAATACAGTTACATATTGCAATATTCTTTTGGACAATATTATAGTGATACTTTTTGTTGTTTTTGCTAGGTAGTGTTAGCTAGCACTAGTCAGCTATGCCTGCACCAAAACGCTGGTATTTTGTTGCTCTCCATCTTCTTTTTAAATAGTGAGCCATCATGTTTTCAATGCTTTTATTTCCATGACTGATCAAAACTCATTGTCTCCTGCTCTCTCGTCTCTCCTCAGCAGACATATAGAGAGCAATATCTTTGGAACATCAAATTGCAATAAAATCGCAGTATCGAATCGCAATACATATAGAATTGTGAGAATCAGTATTGTCACCTAAGTATCATGATAATATTCGTGAGATCCCTGGCAATTCCCAGCCATACTGTACATGTCATATTATACATGATTTATTATGATCTAATAGGCAAAGCTGATTTTTCATCAGCATTTCTACTTTGAGACTGAGAGTCCTGAGCTGTGTTCAGTAGGGCGAAACATTGTGGAGGTAACATATTTCTATTTGAACAACTAGTTATGTAGAACAGCAGGAATGCCTCACTGACGTTCCGATTAAGGAATCATGTCAGCTATATTCATCACATTTCTATCTGCAATGTTCGGTATATTGCACATTGTGAATTTGTGAAGTGAATTTATGGGTGGAGCTTGGGTGAAAAGGGAGTAAGGGAATAGGGGAATGAGGCACGTGGTTAGAAGTGGGAGTAACACTGGTTCTGTAACTACTCATAAAGACTTTATTTATCCCTCAAGGGGTAATTTTGTTTTGTTTTGCATGTTTTATTTATATATGTTTTACATCTATTGTTGATTAAGTTTATTCAGAGCTACAGGATACAGTGGGTAGGCTAGGCATACATACTTCTGCATTTGAACTGCTGCTTTGGACTCGGTCTATGGCCAGGCACTGGGTCCGAGGAGCCTATTTTGTTTACTCAATAGGAGCAAACAATTGGGTATCGATAGCGTTCTCTATCATCTGACTTGTGTCTAACTGAAGGGGATAACTCAAGTGTACATTATGATTTTATATAACATTTTATATGCAGACATTAAGAAACACACAATCGTGTCTGTATAGCATTGATTTTTTACTGTATCTCTTTTCATATTCCTTCTCGTTAACATTTTTATAAATAGTCTATCTTAGTAATACAGCATGTCTAATCATTCCCTGTGACTAATATTAACTACAGAAATAGAGATATGAACTAATCTCTTTGGCACTGATTCAAATTCAATAACTGTATCCAGTAATGTCAACGTGTGTCTTGAATTGATCCAGAAAAGATGTCTTAGACTTGGGCAGTGCTATTACCCAAGCTCATTGAATAACTTTGTTGCACAATATGGTATAGCACAAAGTTTGATACTTTCTAGAACACTAGAATAGGTTTTGGTACCAAGTTGTACTGTCATGTATAAACTGTGTTATATAATGCTTATATATTCAATGAATGCAGTGATATGAATAACAATGGGTTTAAATGCATGTCATTTTACTGAATACATGTATTCATTTTACATAGCAATGCACATTCATATATAATTCAATGTATGAAAGCCCTCTTAATCTTCTACACCTTGCCATCCAGTGACGTGAGGTCTGAGGCCGGGTAGGCACATTCTATTGAGGCTCATAAAGCTGATTTTTGCTACGGTGTTTATCGGTATGACACGATCACAAAGATAACCATCAAACAGCAGCAGGTAGGCGGCACAACCATTAGACTCGCATTCACAGGCCGTAATTGCTTGTGCCCCACTCAACTGCCCTGCACGAACAGGCGACTTTCAGCACCACAGAGAGCGACCCAAATGCAAGTGAGTAGGTCTACTTGTAAACAGCGCTACACACACAACATCAAATTTGATTTGTCACATGTGCCCGAATACAACATGTGTAGACCTTACAGTGATATGCTTACTTACAAGCCCTTAATCAACAATGCAGTTTTACGAAAAAATAAGTGTTAAGTAAAAATAGATAAATAAAAGTAACAAATAATTAGAACAGCAGTAAAATAACAATAGCGAGGCTATGTACAGGGGGTACCGGTACAGAGTCAATTGGGGGTAGAAGCTGTTAAGAAGTCTTTTGGACCTAGATTTGGCGCTCCGGTACCGCTTGCCGTGTGGTAGCATGATAACAGTCTATGACTAGGGCTGCTGGAGTCTTTGACAATTTTTAGGGCCTTCCTCTGACACCGCCTGTTAAAGAGGTCCTGGATGGCAGGAAGCTTGGCCCCAGTGATGTACTGGGGCGTATGCACTGCCCTCTGTAGTGCCTTGCGGTCGGAGGCCGAGCAGGTGCCATACCAGGCAGTGATGCAATCAGTCAGGATGCTCTCGATGGTGCAGCTGTAGAATTTGAGAATCTGAAGACCCATGCCAAATCTTTCCAGTCTCCTGAGGGGGAATAGGCTTTGTCGTGCCCTCTTCACGGCTGTCTTGGTGTGTTTGGACCATGATAGTTTGTTGGTGATGTGGACACCAAGGAACTTGAAGCTCTCAACCTGCTCTACTACAGCCCCTTCGATGAGAATGAGGGCATGCTCAGTCCTCCTTTTCCTGTAGTCCACAATCATCTCCTTAATCTTGATCACGTTGAGGGAGAGGTTGTTGACCTGGCACCACACGGCCAGGTCTCTGACCTCCTTCCTATATGCTGTCTCGTTGTTGTTGGTGATTAGGCCTACCACTGTTGTGTCTTCAGCAAACTTAATTATATTATGGCCGTGCAGTCATGAGTGAACAGGGAGTACAGGAGGGGACTAAGCACGCACCCCTGAGGAGCCCCCGTGTTGAGGATCAGCGTGGCGTATGTGTTGTTACCTACCCTTACCACCTGGGGGCGGCTCGTCAGGAAGTCCAGGATCCAGTTGCAGAGGGAGATGTTTAGTCCCAGGGTCCTTAGCTTAGTGATGAGCTTTGAGGGCACTATGGTGTTGAAATCTGAGCTGTAGTCAATGAATAGCATTCTCACATAGGTGTTCCTTTTGTCCAGGTGGGAAAGGGCAGTGTGGAGTGCAATAGAGATTGAATCATCTGTGGATCTGTTGGGGCGGTATGCAAATTGGAAAGGTTCTAGGGTTTCTGGGATAATGGTGTTGATGTGAGCCATGACCAGCCTTTCAAAGCACTTCATGGCTACAGACGTGAGTGCTACGGTCGGTAGTAATTTAGGCAGGTTACCTTGGTGTTCTTGGGCACAGGGACTATGGTGGTCTGCTTGAAACATGTAGGTTTTACAGACTCAGTCAGGGACAGGTTGAAAATGTCAGTGAAGACACTTGTCAGTTGGTCAGCGCATGCTCGGAGTACACGTCCTGGTAGTTCAATTGCCGTGGATTGCCAGTACGCACCTCATTACAACGGCTGTTCTATCCTGCCCGAAAAAGTGCAAAACCCACCACCTGTGTCACGGTCGATGCTGGAAAAAGACCAAAGTGCAGCGTGGTGAGCGTATATATTCCTTTTATTATAGAAAAATGACGCCAACAAAACAAGAAACGAAAGAACAACCGTGAAGCTTACAGGGCATAAGTGCCACTAACAAAAGTCAACTACCCACAACAAAAGGAGGGAAAAAGGGCTACCTAAGTATGGTTCCCAATCAGAGACAACGATAGACAGCTGTCCCTGATTGAAAACCATACCCGGCCAAAACATAGAAATACAAAATCATAGAAAACAAAACATAGAATGCCCACCCCAAATCACACCCTGACCAAACCAAATAGAGACATAAAAAGGCTCTCTAAGGTCAAGGCGTGACAACCTGTATGTTATTTATGTCGTCATTAGGCCACGACTCGGTGAAACATAACATATTTCAGTTTTTAATGTCCCGTTGGTAGGATATACATGCTCGTAGTTCATCTATTTTGTTATCCGGTGATTGTACGTTGGCTAATAAAACCGATGGTAAAGGAAGATTACCCACTCGCCATCCGATCCTTATAAAGCAGACAGACCTACGTCCCCAATATCTCCATCTCTTTCTCCTGCAAATGACAGGGATGAGAGCCTTGTCGGGTGTCTGGAGTAAATCCTTCGTCTCCGACTCGTTAAAGAAAAAATCTTCCAGTACGTGGTGAATAATCGCTGTCCTGATATCTAGAAGCTATTTTCGGTCATAAGAGACGATTGCAGAAACATTATGTACAAAATAAGTTACAAATAACACGAAAAAACACACACACTGTAGCACAATTGCCGTAAAACAGCAGCCATCTCCTCCAGCGCCGTCTGTGCCTGTCACGTTCCTGACCTGTTTTCTGTTGTTTGGTATGTGTTTATTGGTCAGGGCGTGAGTTTTGGGTGGGCAGTCTATGTTTTCTGTTTCTATGTTGGTTTTGGGTTGCCTGGTATGGCTCTCAATTAGAGGCAGGTGTTTGACGTTTCCTCTGATTGAGAGTCATATTAAGGTAGGTTGTTCTCACTGTTTGTTTGTGGGTGATTGTCGTCCGTGTCTGTGTCTGCGCACCACACGGGACTGTAGCGTTCGTTTGTAATAGTCTGTTCCTGTTCGTGCGTTCTTCATGTTTTATGTAAGTTCTCTCGTTCAGGTCTGTCTACTTCGTTTTGTTGTTTTGTAAAATTATCAAGTGTTCTTCGTGTGTTTAGTTTCGTCTTGTTAATAAAGTATCATTATGTATTCACAACCCGCTGCACGTTGGTCCAATCCTTGCTACTCCTCTTCGGATGAGGAGAAGGAGGAGGCCCGTTACAGTGCCTAGTAGTCAGCACTACTAATTGACATATATACTTACACAATAGACATGTAATGTCATAATAGTAGATGGCGCTACTGTAAATAAACTCTTGCATTTACGTTTACCTGTTAACAAAGTCCATTTGTCTATCCTTCTGGGTAAAGACATCAGTAACTGAACTGTAAAACTCCTCCCTGTTTGCCCTCAGTTTTAAAAGTCTCTTGGTCTGAATGTGATGGAGATGATGGCAAGGGATGAGAGTCATCCTTGATCGGTCCGGTTTTCGACTGTATGTCTTTATCTGTTTCAGCGCAGAAAATTACTTCTCAATAGATACTATTATGGCGGTATAGTGAGGACCAGCTGCAGTAAATTTGTTGCCTCGGGACAGTCTGTGTCAGGTCATGCTGGAACAAAAAGCTGAGGAGCTGTCCAGGTGATTTGTCATGTACCATTTGTGAACTCTACAATCCGACAAGATCAGTCTTAAATCTAACAAAATCGAAGTACTTGGCATATTTTGACAGGCCTTGTTTGCTGGTGTCGAACTTTTGAGACATTGTTTCACCTTTTTTGCAGTCCACTAAGCCAAGGAAATTAAGTTCACAAAAGTGGTCAAACTTGGCTCTCATCTGAACATTGATATTGTCCAGTGTGTTGTTATAGATTTGCCCCCTCCTTACTATGATCGGCTGTTTACTACGAGTTTTGCTTCCTGCCAGGTCCAGATCATTACATTTCTGCTCAAATCACTCATAGAAGCGATCAAAGTCTTGTTGCTGCCGTTCCAGTGCTTTCATTGTGTCGCTGATCTGGGGATGGCAGACACTCACATCCATCACTTTGTTCTGCAGAACACGGAAGAGCGCATCAGTTTCCTTGAAAATTCCATCATAGGCCATGAGCAAAAAGGAAACACGGTGGCGGTCTCTAGATGGGTTGCTAACTGTTCATTTTTTTCAGCAAAGGCATATAATAGTTCCACATAGTTGCCCCTAGGCCTGTTTGATGTGCTGGCACTCTCATCGTTGCCGCAAAATGCCAACTTCTGTAGCAACAACTAGGTAGCATGCCGTAGCTTTAATTAGCTAGGGCTTTCAAAATCTCACGGTTCTCTTTTACCTTTGCATTGTGCATGCTGATATTCAATCTCCATTGTTCATTGAATGCCAGATCTATCCGTGAGCTGCCAAATGTCTGAAGAGCTATCTGGCTTTTGATGTGAGACACAGGTTTCTCACGCTTGTTGAACGCTATAGACCAATTGTTCAAGTTGCAGTAACCGACTCTTGTCCACACACTGTCGCTAGTGGAGAACAGCAGGCAGGGGAAGCAGTAGAGTCGACTGCTAGCAGTGCAGCCACAGAGCCAGTCTTTCCGTTGATACAACTCAGTTTGAAATTATCGTGTCATTTTCTGTCCCTTCTTTAGATGTAGGTCGCTAAACTCAGTTGTTGGTCTTCACACTGTTTCTCTAGAAAATCCAATGTGATGACTGCTATTTATCGAATAATTACCTACCACTTATAATTATTACTCTATTAAATTAATCAACAATTAGGTAACAATTACCTCATTAGGAATTAGGGGCACCACAGGAAAAGTTGTTTCCTGAGTTACTATCTCCCGACTTAAACTCTACAGATTATCTAAATAGCTCTTACATCAATAACAGTAAATTATTAATTATTACCTCATCAGTCTCTGTCAGCCGTCGTCGGGAGGAGACCAAGGCGCAGCGTGATAAGCGTACGTTCTTCTTTATTTAAAGAATGAACACTGAACAAAACGAACAAAATAACAAACCGAACCGTGAAGCTAATATGGCTAGTGCAGACAGGCAACTAAACATAGAATAAGAAACCACCAAACCAAAAGAGAAAATGGGAACCTAAATATGATCCCCAATCAGAGACAACGATAAACAGCTGCCTCTGATTGGGAACCAATTCAGGCCACCATAGACATACATATGCCGAGACTTACCAACACCCCTAGACGTACAAAAAACACTAGACAATACAAAACAAGCATACCCACCCTCGTCACACTCTGACCTAACCAAAATAATAAAGAAAACATAGATAACTAAGGTCAGGGCGTGACAGTCTCATTCTGAACGTTGTTGACTTCGTAAATCTGCACGAACACTAACCTAAGTGATGAATCAGCGATACACAAATTGGCTTAATTATTTATTTACTAACTAACTAAATAATCACACAGAAATACATAAACACACACACACACACGGTATAGGTTATTGATCACTAACATAATGCAATGACAACAGTCCCTATTTTTTATTTCATCTTTATAGGTAGGCCAGTTGAGAACAAGTTCTCATTTACAACTGCGACCTGGCCAAGATAAAGCGAAGCAGTGCGACAAAAAACAACAACACAGTCAATAACACAATAGAAAAATCTATATACAGTGATTATATAGTCCCTAGTGGACTAACCTGATATGACAGCTTGATAAACAATGGAAAGGGGGAGTATGTAAGGAGAGGGAGAGACAGAGTCAACTTCTCGTACATACATTTGGAAACTACGCTCACCGTAGTCAGAAGATTTAGCACCCTAACAACCGCTCATTCGGATTAGAAATGCAACATATATTTACACGTTGATGTCTTTCTCTGTCGTCTCTCTGTAGTTTGATGTAAGTCTCTGGTTGTCCACCATAGGTCACAATGTCCTTAGTTGTATGCTTCTTTGTTCTGGAGTGGTCTTAGAATGGATCCTTCAGGTGTACCACGCGGTGGTGAGAGGGATCTATTCCTCCATCCCGTCTTTGGTCAATTGTCCTAGACTACTTCACATACCAGCTGCAGACTGTGAATGTTTGGTCTAGTCTTCACCTTCTTCACTCATCGAGAGATTCAGAGGGTCTTACCATTTTCTGGTCTTGTAGTTTTAAACATTTCAACGTGTGGACCACGTCCTCACGTTCTCTGGTCTGTATTTAAATTGTCAGTGAGTCCTTTTAAGCACTCTGGCCTTGGAGGGCGTTCCGTCCTGTTGATACAATGTTTGTGCTAATGTATGTGCTCACGTGGGCGTGGTTACTGACTGGGCTCAAGTTTATATGAAAGGCAATATCTCATTCAGAAGGCTAAAATAACATTTCTATCTTCACAAAAGTATTTTATACTTAAAAAGTGTTCTTATACTTAATAATTTATTTTTTACAACATTTAGATGCAAACCTGATAACTAGGACATACAGTGGGGCAAAAAAGTATTTAGTCAGCCACCAATTGTGCAAGTTCTCCCACTTAAAAAGATGAGAGAGGCCTGTAATTTTCATCATAGGTACACTTCAACTATGACAGACAAAATGAGAAAAAGAAATCCAGAAAATCACATTATAGGATTTTTAATGAATTTATTTGCAAATTATGGTGGAAAATAAGTATTTGGTCAATAACAAAAGTTTATCTCAATACTTTGTTGGCAATGACAGAGGTCAAACGTTTTCTGTAAGTCTTCACAAGGTTTTCACACACTGTTGCTGGTATTTTGGCCCATTCCTCCATGCAGATCTCCTCTAGAGCAGTGATGTTTTGGGGCTGTTGCTGGGCAACACGGACTTTCAACTCCCTCCAAAGATTTTCTATGGGGTTGAGATCTGGAGACTGGCTAGGCCACTCCAGGACCTTGAAATGCTTCTTACGAAGCCACTCCTTCGTTGCCCGGGCGGTGTGTTTTGGATCATTGTCATGCTGAAAGACCCAGCCACGTTTCATCTTCAATGCCCTTGCTGATGGAAGGAGGTTTTCACTCAAAATCTCACGATACATGGCCCCATTCATTCTTTCCTTTACACGGATCAGTCGTCCTGGTCCCTTTGCAGAAAAACAGCCCCAACGCATGATGTTTCCACCCCCCATGCTTCACAGTAGGTATGGTGTTCTTTGGATGCAACTCAGCATTCTTTGTCCTCCAAACACGACGAGTTGAGTTTTTACCAAAAAGTTCTATTTTGGTTTCATCTGACCATATGACATTCTCCCAATCTTCTTCTGGATCATCCAAATGCTCTCTAGCAAACTTCAGACGGGCCTGGACATGTACTGGCTTAAGCAGGGGGACACGTCTGGCACTGCAGGATTTGAGTCCCTGGCGGCGTAGTGTGTTACTGATGGTAGGCTTTGTTACTTTGGTCCCAGCTCTCTGCAGGTCATTCACTAGCCCCCCCCTGTGTGGTTCTGGGATTTTTGCTCACCGTTCTTGTGATCATTTTGACCCCACGGGGTGAGATCTTGCGTGGAGCCCCAGATCGAGGGAGATTATCAGTGGTCTTGTATGTCTTCCATTTCCTAATAATTGCTCCCACAGTTGATTTCTTCAAACCAAGCTGCTTACCTATTGCAGATTCAGTCTTCCCAGCCTGGTGCAGGTCTACAATTTTGTTTCTGGTGTCCTTTGACAGCTCTTTGGTCTTGGCCATAGTGGAGTTTGGAGTGTGACTGTTTGAGGTTGTGGACAGGTGTCTTTTATACTGATAACAAGTTCAAACAGGTGCCATTAATACAGGTAACGAGTAGAGGACAGAGGAGCCTCTTAAAGAAGAAGTTACAGGTCTGTGAAAGCCAGAAATCTTGCTTGTTTGTAGGTGACCAAATACTTATTTTCCACCATAATTTGCAAATAAATTCATAAAAAAATCCTACAATGTGATTTTCTGGATTTTTTTCTTCTCATTTTGTCTGTCATAGTTGAAGTGTACCTATGATGAAAATTACAGGCCTCTCTCATCTTTTTAAGTGGGAGAACTTGCACAATTGGTGGCTGACTAAATACTTTTTTGCCCCACTGTATACATGTTCAGAGTTACAGTTATCTTGTTATATAATGACATCACAAAATAATAAATGATATGACATGATTACTGTTTGGATCCCCACCAACAATTCCAAATGTTTCTATTTCAAAACAAATGTTCCAATGTCCAATCTTTTGATGTTAGAGTTCTTAGCCAAGAGTCTCTCTCTACCCACAGCACATTCCTTTGTTCAGTACTGCAGGGCAAGAGAGAGAAAGTTTACGACCGGCGTTAGGTCATAAAACCAGCCCAACTCCCCTTCCTCTCTGGTGGGAGAGGGGTCTGGCTATCTGTCAGCCCTGTGCCGAGCTGATCTGGCAGCTTTGAGCCTCACCAAGGAGAGAGAGTCATGACAATAGGCAGGGGCGAGCTCTGACTATTCTCTTGCAAAGCTCTCTACCTGCCTTCATCCGTTAGCTGGCAGTATAAGGTGGAAACACGAATGCGCAAGTCATGTCAATTCCTTTCATTGAGTTTGAATTTGAAGGGCGGGAGAAAGGTACATGGTGAGGCTGCCTTTCCCCTCGCCTCCTTGTGCATTTTGTACCAGATCACTGCAAATTTGGGAAGTAGTAGTACTAGTTCAGACATCTATTTTATCATGCAGAAAAAAATGAAGTTGACAATGAATATTGATAAAAAGTATATTTATTTATTTTTCATTAGATATTTTATCATAGATTTTCCCACTGCCTACCCTGCGTACCCTAACCGCACGTCACTGTCACTTTCCCTGGTTATGACTAAGTGGCAAGTGCCTGTTTGGGTATCTTTACCCATATTAAAGAAATGTCCATTCATTTCTCGACTGTAGTTATGATTCCAACATCATTCTGCAGTGTGATCAGTGTTTTGCCTGCCTCTGGTCTGTTCGGCTCATGTCTGCACTTCTATGGTCTCTGTGATATTGTGTCAAACTGTACAGCTTAGAAAATGAATAAACAAGATATTTTCTCTATTAACCAAACAATGTCTTATAGCCGGTGTTTGGAAAATTACTCTTTGTATTACCTGTATTTTTTAACAGGTTTTTCCTTCATGTGTAGGTCTATGTTTAGGCAAATTTGGCATCTCTGTCTTTTTCCTCTTCTTTCCTGTCAGAGTTGGTATACTCTGTGTGTTCATGTCCTTGTCTTCACTGGAAAAGCTCAAATGGCCAAAAGTAAAGTCTGTTTCATATGTGAGTTATGTGTATTTCCTTTCTTTTCCTCTTTGTGTCAATTAATAACCTACTACATCTCAGTTTCAAAATTATTGATTATAATATCAGCCTTAGATGGTGGCTATAACACATGAATAGGAAACTATATTAATTGATTTCACTGTGCATGTTCTACATGTGATTGCATATATTTGGACTTTGCGTGTTGATGTGTCTGCGTCTTGCATAGGGTTAGAGCTTTAGGTATTACTGTAGCAGTAAACGCTCATACATACTTGCTTGCACAGGCTAGATAAGTGTGGTTTAAGCATATCTAGTAAGTAGACTTTTACTGTATGGTGAGAGAGGTGCTTGGGCGTGCATGCTTTTGCACACCTGTGAGCAAACAAATTGGCAGGATTAAGTGTGTGTGAGTGAGAGCGAGAAAGAGATAAAGCTCATGGCTATTTGGACAAACAGTGGGATTATACATACTGTGCAGATTAACAGTGTGTGTGGGACAAGGACTGTCCCTGTTAGGCTACTTAGTAACCACCCTGTTACTCACTGACACACAAACCCTCACTCGCACTGCTGCCAGTCACATCCTGTGCAGTCCAGGACACACGCCACAGGCTCAATTTAAAACACCACTGCTCCAAACACACTGAATTGTAAACACACACACACACACACCACACACACACAGACACGCAAACACACACACACGCACACATTCAGCATCAGTGTGAAGCCTTTTCTTCAAGCCACAGGTGCTTGAATAGGGCAGGGTCAATGGAAACCTGCGTACTGGATATGGAAAAACACAACACAGGATTATAAAAAAATATATAGCTTTTACTACAAATATTCAATGTATACATTTATGAATATGGATGTAGTCTGGTAAATGCAATAAATATCAGGCAGGACCAATACACAACCGTGTAAACAATAAATAGCATACCTGTCTCCAAGTCCAAACAGCCACAAGACAAAAGTTGTACTGAGAATACTTACAATTGCTATTTCACAAACACAGAGACTGGAAAAATGATTATCGTTGTGACATTGGAAATGTTGGTTGAGACTAGTTGCTCGGGGGCTCTGGCAGGCAGAAAGAAATGCATCACCATTCTTCTTTGTGTGGTTTTCCGGCAGACTAGACGCTGTGTTGCGTATCCGTGCTTTTCGCACGTCGGATTGCGGATTGCACATTTTGGTCACCCCCCCAAAAAGGAAAAGGGTAATGGGATAACTTAAATATCACCACCCTCTAACTCTGCACCTATACACTATACCAAAAACCCACCACCCCATTCCACTACTTTGGCAGTCGGCCTGGGATGATGGAACCCCTTCTCTCAAAACTTCCTGTAGATCTTCTGCACTCATCTCTCACACCCAAATATTTCTCTGCTGCTGCAACTAGGACATCTATCTTCTATGATTTCCGCTTCATCAGTGCAGTGCAGTTAATCACCATGGCTATAAATGCAAGAAATCCAACCCTACTATAATTCATCCTCTCTGGCTCTCTCTCTTCAGGCCTACTCACTGAGGGGCTACCAGTCATCTCACTCACCCTTGGGCTATCCTCTACTCTCTTCACTGCCTCAGCATAGGAAACTTTCTGCCCCACTCAGGCTCTAACAATCTCAACCTGTCTCTCTCTCACAGGGCACTTCGGATCCCTATCTGCATGGGGACCCCCACAGTTGACACGCAGTGCTTTCTCTATCCCAACTGTATATTCCCTCTGACTATGTTCTCCTGCCCATTTCTCACATCGTGGGATCTCCACGCTGCTGCAACATGTCCGAATCCTTGGCACCTAAAGCACCATAGCAGGTTCGGAACATAGGCCCTCACAGAATAGCAAATATAACCTAACCTGACCTTATCAGGTAGAAACTCTGTGTCATAGCTCAACAAGACAGACAGGGTATTCTTAGTCACTGGGTCTAAATCTCACTAAATGGCGTGTGTCACAAACACTAGGAATATTCCTTTTCATTTGATCCACCTCAACACTCAAGGCAACCACACTGATCACCTCTTTTAGCAGCACCCTGCTCCGGAGTCCAAAGCAGGCCACAGGTTGAGCCCCTAGCTGTGTGACTCAAAGCGCCGCTTCCTCTGGGAGGCGGATACACAAAAAATCAAAACAATTCTACTTCTCGAAACATTCACAGATGTAACCATTTCCAGTTTGTCCTTTACCCAGCATGACACAACATATGGGTTGGCCAAAAAGCAGGAAATGGAATCCACTCATTCCAAAAGTCTCACTCCTACCGGCCCAAAATCATGGTAAGATCTGGTAAGATTCTCAGGGCAAACATTGGAAGTCTCTACCACACCTGTTGCTGCGGGTAGACCCACTACATCCTGAACTGGCTCAACTTCAGAGCGCGCACCACTGCCGACTGACTCCATTTCAGGTTCTCAAGAGACCCTGAAGACCTGTCACACTACTAGCCACCTAGCAATTTTATGAAGATGGCTTTAGCTAGCCCAGATAGGTTCCCAATCTCCCAACCTCATAACTAGCTACCAAGAATTCATTTTTAGGCTATCAATCAAGTTAGAGTAGCTTGCTTGTCTAACTATCTTAGCTGGCATGCCTGTTAACAAGGTTAGTAGACTTTAGAAAAGTAAGCCATCACTAAATCTACTGAATAAGACTTACATTCCTTTCAATATTTTACCAATATTTTGACAGAGATGCAGGAAAGCATATTTAGTTTCTTGAAATAAATAACCACCAGTCAGGAGGATACAGACACCTCAAAAGGTATTCTCAAAAAACATGTTTTTTTTTACATAGAATTAAGCATAAGGGAAAGTTTGATGTTTTGGACTTTTTTTTAAAAGTCTATTGAAAAAGTTTGGTTACTAGCTAGCTACCTTTGGAGTTTGGATCGCGCCACGCGGTTGGCATCAGTTGCTGGGACAGCTACTATCTGTCCAGTTATCCTGCTGACTAAGGCCAGGTCTGAGGAGCTGCTTGGTGTAGCAGCTAGCCTAGTTGCTAGCCAGTTGCCGATCAAGCTAGCTGGTTTTTCTAGAGGGCTTGAACGCAGCCCGCAACGCAGTTAGCCATTGTGGCTAGGAGCGCGGTTTATCCCGGGCTTATGGCTGTCTAGATCCCTGCTGTTTGTTGTTGTTGTTTCCAATCTTCCCTGCGACCTGCCCTGTCTGGAACTGCAAGGAGTAACAGCGTAACCTAAAAGAAGGTTATTTTAAACAAACATAAATAGCTTCATGTGTTGTGTCCAAATACTGGTGGAGTCAACTAATAAAAGAATGGACGACCTGACCAGAGAGGTCCAGGACCTGAAGAACAGTTTGCAGTTCTCCTAGGGACAGCTCGATGAGTTTAATTAAGAACGGCAAGATGACAGCAAAGTCATTGAGAGAGGACATCAGTTCTGTATGTGAATCCATGATAACAATGACGGCAAAATCTGATTATCTCGAGGGACAATCAAGGTGGAACAACATGGTTGTGGATGGAATTGCAGAATCTCCACATGAAACCTGGACGGAGTCTGAGGATAAAGTGAGGAAAATGATCTCGGAAAAACTGAAGGTGGAAAACAGGGAGGTTGAGGTGGAGTGCGCCCACAAGACTGGAAACCTCACCACAGGCCCAGGTGACAGGCCCATGCCAATAGTGGTCAAGTTCCTGAGGTTCAAGGACAAGGCATCTGTTATGTAAAGTGCCAAGAACTTGAGAGGAACATACATCTTCACCAACAAGGACTATCCTGAAGCTCTGTGCAAGAAGAGGAATGAACTGATCCCAGACATGAAAGCTGCCAGAGCACGTGGGGACATTGCTTACATCCGCTATCAATCAATCAATTAAATGTATTTATAAAGAACATTTTACATCAGCAGATGTCCAGCCTACAGAAATCCAGCCTAAAATCCCAAACAGCAAGCAATGCAGATGTAGAAGCACGGTGCCTAAGAAAAGCTCCCTAAAAGGCAGGAACCTAGGAAGAAACCTAGAGGAACCAGGCTCTGAGGGGTTGCCAGTCCTCTTCTGGCTGTGCCGGGTGGAGATTATAGGAGTACATGGCCATTTAAGGCCAGATTGTTCTTCAAGATGTTCAAATGTTCATAGATGACCAGCAGGATCAAATAATAATCAGTGGTTGTAGAGGGTGTAACAGGTCAGTACCTCAGGAGTAAATGTCAGTTGGCTTTTCATAGCTGAGCATTCAGACAGCAGGTGTGGTAGAGTGAGAGTCGAAAACAGCAGGTCCGGGGACAAGGTAGCACATCCGGTGAACAGGTCAGGGTCCCTAGCCGCAGGCAGAACAGTTGAAGCTTGAGCATACTTAAATTCACACAGGACACCAAATAAGACAGGATAATTACATTAGATATAACAGACTGACCCTAGCCCCCCAGCACGTAGACTATTGCAGCATAGGTACTGGAGACTGAGACAGGTATTGGTTCGGTGGACACTGTGGCCCCGTCTGACGATACCCCCGGACAGGGCCAACCAGGCAGGATATAACCCCAACCACTTTGCCAAAGCACAGCCCCCACACCACTAGAGGGATATCAACAGACCACCAATTTACTACCCTGCGACAATGCTGAGTATAGTCCACGAAGATCTCCTCCACCGCACGAGCCCGAGGGGGTGCAAAACTGGACAGGAAGATCACGTCTGTGACTCAACCCACTCAACCCACTCACCCCTCCTAAAGACGGCATGGAAGAGCACTAATAAGCCAGTGACTCATCCCCTGTAATAGGGTCAGAGGCAGAGAATCCCAGTAGAGAGAGGGGAGCCGGCCAGGCAGAGACAGCAAGGGCGGTTCGTCGCTCCAGTGCCTTGCCGTTCACCTTCACACCCCTGGGCCAGAATACACTCAATCATAGGACCTACTGAAGGGATGAGTCTTCAGTCATGACTTAAAGGTCGAGACCGAGTCTGCGTCTCTCACATGGATAGGCAGACCAATCCATAAAAATGGAGCTCTATAGGAGAAAGCCTCCAGTTGTTTGCTTAGAAATTCTAGGGACAATAAGGAGGCCTGCGTCTTGTGACCGTAGCGTACGTGTAGGTATGTACGGCAAGACCAAATCGGAGAGATAGGTAGGAGCAAGCCCATGTAAATGCTTTGTAGGTTAGCAGTTAAACCTTGAAATCGGCCCTAGCCTTAACAGGAAGCCAATGTGGAGAGGCTAGCACTGGAGTAATATGATCACATTTGTTGGTTCTAGTCAGGATTCTAGCAGCTGTGTTTAGCATGGATAAGCTTTTCTGCATCATTTTTGGATAAAAGGTTTCTGATTTTTGCAATGTTACAAAAATGGAATGACAGGCTCCTTGTCCATCCTCCCTCCCAAAACCTGGAAGGGATGAGCATGCCAAGCCTATGGGTTCGTAGCTTCAACGCCGCAGAACACACACACACTTACACACATCAACTGATTAATGGATTGCTGAATGTATATTTTTTCTCTTGCTTTTTTTTCTCTTGACAAGTGCTAAATAATATGCGTGAAATGCCTGATAGTGTATGTGATGTAAACAGAGAGGTCTATTTTCTTGGAGACCTGAACATTGACTGGTTTTCATCAAGCTGTCCGCTGAAGAGGAAGCTTCTCACTGTAACCAGTCGCCATTGGCGTCGGCTAATGACGTGGATGTCGATTAAGGCAGCCGCCCGCACCTCTCTGATTCAGAGGGGTTGGGTTAAATGCGGAAGACACATTTCAGTTGAACACATTCAGCTGTACAACTGACTAGGTATCCCCCTTTCCCTTTCCCTAATGGGGATCCTAATAAATAAAATAAATCATGATTATTGCTCTAGATTGCAGGAAAAGCTGTTTCAGGTGTTGGAAGAAAAAAAAACTCTGGACCATCCCTCAGCCATACTCACATAATCGTGCCCCCTCAGACATTTGGCTGCCATAGAAGAGAGGCACATCCACCCTGTTACAGTAGGACTGTACAAGACCAATAAAATGTTCTGGACATTAACTAGTGTTTTCAATGTTGGCTCGAGACTAACTAATACATTTAGTTATGGATTTCATGGATTCGATCACTTTTGATTTCCGGAAGACATACCCTCACGTGCTCATTCCTCTATGGAATGAAAGAGAAACACTGGGCCAGTTTGATTGGTAAGGTGAAAGCAACCGACTCCAGACGAAAGTCGAGGAGTGAAGTCGGGGAAGGTTCATCTTCGACAGCTGATAGTCGGATACTGATGTGGTTTTCCAACAGCAAAGCTCAGTGCAACAAGTTAATGTGCCATTGTTTATAATAACCATTTCTCCAACCCCCATATCACAAACTGAAAATATATACACTCCCGTTCATAAGTTTGGGGTCACTTAGAAATGTCCTTGTTTTTGAAAGAAAAGCACATTTTTTGTCCATTAAAATAATGTCAAATTGAACAGAAATAAAGTGTAGACATTGTTAATGTTGTAAATGACTATTGTAGCTGGAAACGACTGATTTTTAATGAAATATCTACGGTTGCCCGTTATCAGCAACCATCACTCCTGTGTTCCAATGGCACGTTGTGTTAGCTAATCCAAGTTTATCATTGTAAAAGGCTAATTGATCATTAGAAAACCCTTTTGCAATAATTTTAGCACAGCTAAAAACTGTTGTCCTGATTAAAGAAGCAATAAAACTGTCCTTCTGTAGACTAGTATCTGGAGCATCAGCATTTGTGGGTTCGTTTACAAGCTCAAAATGGCCAGAAACAAAGTACTTTCTTCTGAAACTCGTCAGTCTATTCTTGTTCTGAGAAATGAAGGCTATTCCATGCGAGAAATTGGCAAGAAACTGAAGATCTCGTACAACGCTGTGTACTACTCCCTTCACAGAACAGCGCAAACTGTCTAGCACCAGAATAGAAAGAGGAGTGGGAGGCCCCAGTGAACAACTGAGCAAGAGGACAAGTACATTAGAGTGTCTAGTTTGAGAAACAGACGCCTCACAAGTCCTCAACTGGCAGCTTCATTAAATAGTGCCCGGAAAACACCAGTCTCAACGTCAACAGTGAGGAGGCGACTCCGGGATGCTGGCCTTCTAGGCAGTTCCTCTGTCCAGTGTCTGTGATATTTTGCCCATTTGAATCTTTTATTTTTTTAGCAACTCTGCCTAGAAGGCCAGCGTCCCGGAGTGTATGTGTACATTGTACTGTACAATCAATTGGTGACAGAGACCCAAATATCACATTCATTTGTACATAATCCACTGCATACATGAATTGTGGCAAAGTTGGTTTCTGTTTCAGTCACATCTTTGGTCACGTTTGTGTGGGTCAAACAAAAACACACTAATGATTGGTTAACAATAGAGCCTCACACAATGCAGGTGAAGGCTGCAGGATGAAGTTGCTGTTGATTAAGTGAATTTTGTAAAGTTCATGCAATCGACATGTAGGTGCAAGTCGGACAACTATTATAACCCCATAATGCAACGATGGTCACCGACTTGACAAGTGTGGTCTGCTCAAACACAACCACTCTTTCCACGCCATTTCAATACAGCTACGACTGGAAGTGACTTTTTCATAGCAGGTTAGGAGAACTTATGCAGCAGGTCAGGATAATTTATTTAACAGAGTAGGATAATTAGGTTAAGGTTAGGAAAAGGGTTAGGGTTAGCGAAAATGTTCTCCTAACCTGCTACGAAAATCACTTTTAGTCATAGCTGTCTGGAAGTGTCGTGAAAAGAGTGAGTGCGTTTATGCAGATCCCTTTTGTCAAGCCTTGAGCCTACTCCACAACTGCATGAAATTTACAAAAAGCATGTGATCAAAGGTCATGACTGCAATCGACTGCAAATTTCTTCAGTTGATCTTCACCAACTTCATCCTGCAGCCATCACCTGCATTGTGGGTCAACCAATCATTAGGGTGTTTTTGTTTGACCCACGAGAACATGAGCAAAGATGTGATTGAAACATGAACCAACATTGCTGTGATTCATGTACAGTGGGTATCTACAATTTAATGTGATATTTGAGGCTCTCTCTCACCAATTGATAGTACAACATACACACATATATTTACAGTTAGATATGGGGGTTGAAGACGTCTTTTTTTACATTACAAAGAAAAACGTTCATTAACAATGGCAACACTGCCATATTGCTCTAAGCCTTGCTGTAAGTATTCCCTGTTCACCCACGACTGCGTGGCCATGCACGCCTCCAACTCTATCATCAAGTTTGCAGACGACACTACAGTGGTAGGCTTGATTACCAACAACGACGAGACGGCCTACAGGGAGGAGGTGAGGGCCCTCGGAGTGTGGTGTCAGGAAGATAACCTCACACTCACACTCAATGTCAACAAAACAAAGGAGATGATCGTGGACTTCAGGAAACAGCAGAGGGAGCACCCCCCTATCCACATCGACGGGACAGTAGTGGAGAGGGTAGAAAGTTTTAAGTTCCTCTGCGTACACATCACGGACATGCTGAATTGGTCCACCCACACAGACACCGTGGTGAAGAAGGTGCAGCAGCGCCTCTTCAACCTCAGGAGGCTAAAGAAATTTGGCTTGTCACCAAAAACACTCACAAACTTTTACAGATGCACAATCGAGAGCATCCTGTCGGGCTGTATCACCGCCTGGTACGGCAACTGCTCCGCCCACAACCGTAAGGCTCTCCAGAGGGTAGTGAGGTCTGCACAACGCATCACCGGGGGCAAACTACCTGCCCTCCAGGACACCTACACCACCCGATGTCACAGGAAGGCCATAAAGATCATCAAGGACAACAACCACCCAAGCCACTGCCTGTTCACCCCGCTATCATCCAGAAGGCGAGGTCAGTACAGGTGCATCAAAGCAGGGACCGAGAGATTGAAAAACAGCTTCTATCTCAAGGCCATCAGACTGTTAAACAGCCACTACTAACATTGAGTGGCTGCTGCCATACATGTAAAAAATGTATCACTAGCCACTTTAAACAATGCCACTTAATATAATGTTTACATGCCCTACATTACGCATCTCATATGTATATACTGTACTCGATACCATCTACTGCATCTTGCCTATGCCGTTCTGTACCATCACTCATTCATATATCTTTATTTACATATTCTTCATCCCTTTACACTTGTGTGTATAAGGTAGCTGTTGTGAAATTGTTAGGTTAGATTACTCGTTGGTTATTACTGCATTGTCGGAACTAGAAGCACAAGCATTTCGCTACACTCACATTAACATCTGCTAACCATGTGTATGTGACAAATAAAATTTGATTTGATTTTGATAGCAAAGGCAGCTCTGAAGGAGGATGTAGATGTGGTGGTCCTGTTAGGGGGGGGGGGGGGGGGGGGTGGAATGTAGGATCACCATAGCAGAGGGGTTGACAGGAGTGGCAACGTGAGTGGGATAGAGGGCACTGGGGAAGGCATTTTTTCTCTATCCAGAATTCTGTAAGTAGGGTCAGTAGGTATACATGGGGAATGAAAGAAGGGATGGGGTTCTGTTGACCAGGCTGAGATTGGGCCATTGTTAGTGGGTAAACACCCAGATGGGAAATGTGAGTTGTGGGGAGGTAGAGACTGTGAAGCATGTCCTGTTGCAGGCGGTATACTGAGGTTAGGATCACTTTTTTATGTGAGTTGGATTTAAATGAGAGGCAGAGCGAAATACCAAGGAAGCTGTTGTCGTTTCTCTATTCCATCGGCCTGCTACGGGTGTGAGGCTATTAAATATTTAAATGTGTAATTCGCACTCCGACCTGAGAAAGGTAGCAATACGCAAGACTGAGTCTAGTCTGCCAGAAACGCACAAGAAGAAGAAGGGTAGTCTGGTACGAAAGAAGCGGTTGCTATGGCCGACATGTTTCCATATCAACAATAAATGGACCTAACTTGTTGTGGTAAACTAGCCAGAGGTAAGTCGCTAGGTATTTAGTTAACTTGCTATCCATAATCAAGTAGAATTCAAAGAAGAAAGTCTCATAACGGCGTGCAATGTTTCCAACTCTTTCATTAACTTGCAGCGTTGGTTGCATTGCAACTAAGAGAACGTTAGTGAGGAGGCAAGACAACAACCTACACAAGCCACAAGATAACTAGCTACAGTACAGTACAGTAGCTAGCTAACGTTACCGTAGGCAGACTCTTTAGTAAGATGCCTAGTTAGGTAGCTACCTGTCAAAGTCATACCTAACGTTACACGTATAAAGACTAACGTTACTTGCTAGCTAACGTTATCTAGTCAACTCTGTGGGTACCTTTCACCCATTTTTGATAATTTACTAAATATGCATGACAATGTCATTCATGCATGTCACTTCCCTGGCCATAGTGACTAACCCTGCAGTCACTACATTCATTGCTTGTGTTGTCATGGGTAGAAGTAAACAAATACGAAGTGAGCAGGACTAGGAGGGTCTCTTTAGTTCAGCCTTTGCTCATACCTACTGTAGTGCTTGACAAACACGGTGGCAACATATAGCTAACATTTTTAACCTGCCAAATAAACAAAAAGGCTTCCATTCAAATGTGAGTGTGTTTTCTCTCCAGAAGGAGAAGGGGATGGCAGAGACAACAGAGAGCAAGAAGGAGGAGGCCGATTACAAGAGGCTCCACAGCTTCCCACTCATCAGGGTGAGACAGATCGTTTCGCTGCTGTGACACATATGTGGTTCACAAGTAGAGGCTATGTGACCGTCGGTTTCGTGGAGTAAATGGGGAGTGTCGTAATGAATTGCTCTGTTTTCTTCACAGCACACAGACATGCCAGAGGAGATGAGAGTGGAAACGATGGAACTGTGTGTCACAGCCTGTGAGAAGTTTGCCACCAATAATGAGGTCTGTCTGTCTGTCTATACACTGTGCGAAGTGCAGCTTGATTAGTACAGCACACTCACTATTGCTTTAATCCACCCATTCACCTGACCCTGTCACTTTTTAAAACCAGGCCTCCACCCACTCAGCCAGTCTGGAATTGTGTCAGCCTGCCTCACCACTCATCCCAGCAAACCTGTGTGTCCATCTGGACTAGAACACTGGTTCTCTCTCTCCTCCTCCCCTCTGTATTTTACCTCCTCCATCACTTCCTCTCCTCTCTCATAGGCCCAATTCCAAATGGATCCCTCATCCCTATCTATGCTTGTTATGGATAAGTGTTCAGTTTCAGCCATATTGCTGACTTCTATCCTTTACTCTCAAATCCACAAGGCAGTGTTGACAAGGGCTTATGGATAGGAGCCAGGGATTTGGTTTGGTTTCTGTATCTTCTCTGACCTCTCTCTTTCCATTTCAGAACGCGGCGAAGATGATCAAAGAGACGATGGATAAAAAGTTTGGCAGCTCGTGGCACGTGGTGATTGGTGAGGGCTTTGGCTTCGAGGTGACACACGAGGTCAAGAACCTGCTCTACATGTTCTTTGGAGGCAGCCTGGCTGTGTGTGTGTGGAAGTGTGCTTAGCACACACACGCAAACACACAGGCACACACACACACACCCCTCCCATCCAGTCTGTCTCTACCTAACGAGTGTGTTTATATATTTATATACACATCCTGGATGATTCACCCATCTCTGAGCTTTGCAGTATTTTTCTTTGTTATTTACTGATCGTGTGTGTGTGTGTGTGTGTGCGTGCGTGCGCGTGTGTCTGTGATGTCCCATATATCATTGATTGATTAGGCTAAGTCATTCTTGATATATTGTATTCAATATCAGCATGTCACACTCTTGCCTTGTGTGTGCCCAAACAGTATGAAAATGACCAAGTTTTATCTGTATACAAATGTGATCATTTCTACAGAGCAGTGAGTTCACTGCATGAACGAGTCTGCTGTCTCTCCTACTATCCTACTGATGGAATTCAGTGAGGCTGAAACACTTGCACTCTCTTTCCCTATTACTTTCTGCTCTACTTCTTTAACTCGAGGCGGTGTGTGTGTGTGTTCTCATCAACATCCCCTCATGCTCACCTTTGGAAAAAAATGCATCCAGCTCCGTGTCTTTCCTCCACTCCGCCTGTACGTTGGCACACTGTCGTCTCGGTGGGCTGCCATGCCATCTGCTGAAAAACATCCTTACACACAGAAACACACACACTCGCTCAGTCTCTCTTATTGCTCTCAATTCACACTATCTCTGTTTCTCCAATCCTCTCTATAGATTATTTTTGATCTCCTTCTACAGTCTTTTAGTCTTCACCTTTCAGACATAAGTTCCATAAGTCACCCTTGTCTGTGTCTCTACTCCTCCTATAACTGATAAGATATCACAGGGACTTTTATATCCTCTCAATGTACATTAAATACTTGAATTTGAATGTGAAGATGGAATCTGATTTTGTAAATGATCACCATGGGCTTTTTATGAAAGAGCTTATTGTTGAAATAATAGTTGTTTTCTGTCACGCCAATGTTTATAAGATAGTCATGGATAGGTGTCGTTGTTGTTTTGAATTTGTATCACAACTGATGATATTACATGAGCTACTCGGACTCCCTAGGCCTAGGCCTAGGCATTTCAATGAATATCAACTAGGCATACAGTCTCAATGCCACATAGAAACCTTTATGTTGTCAACCGTGGATGCAACCAGGTACCATAACACCGATGCATTGTATTGTTGTTTTCACTTCAACACTGTGTGTTTTGAGTAAATTCATAAATCCATTGCACATGAAATTATTTCTGAAAGTGATAAAAATGTTTTAGTTTTTTCAAATCTTCCGATTGTGGGTGTTGTTTGTTGAAAGTATGTGGACCGGGGATTTATATATACAGTATGTCCCTAGTGTCGATTCACGATGAAGCAAACGGGATGAAATGGGGAGGGACCTACCTGAATTTGTCCAGTAAGAAACACTTGTTTTGGTTTTTCCGTTGCAAAACATTTGACTATGCTATGCGCTATTGAATACACCCCTGTTGTGGACTAGGGGGAAAAGGGAGGCTGCTGGAGGTCTAGGAAAAACCAAAACCCTACAGAGTTCCCTTTTAATTAGCCACCATGCTAACACTATGACCGAGGGCAACCCGACCTTTAAGACGCGACAACCAACAGAGCAATCTGCCCTTTGATGTAATAGTTTCATATTAGAGAAGGCAATTTACTGCTAGGCCCTTGGTGGTCCTTCTTATCTATAGGTCAAGTTCTTGAAGTAAATAGTTCTATATAGCAAGACACTAATTACTCATGTACAGTGGGGCAAAAAAGTATTTAGTCAGCCACCAATTGTGCAAGTTCTCCCACTTAAAAATATGAGAGAGGCCTGTAATTTTCATCATAGGTACACTTCAACTATGACAGACAAAATGAGAAAAAATCCAGAAAATCACATTGTAGGATTTTTAATGAATTTATTTGCAAATTATGGTGGAAAATAAGTATTTGGTCACCTACAAACAAGCAAGATTTCTGGCTCTCACAGACCTGTAACTTCTTCTTTAAGAGGCTCCTCTGTCCTCCACTCGTTACCTGTATTAATGGCACCTGTTTGAACTTGTTATCAGTATAAAAGACACCTGTCCACAACCTCAAACAGTCACACTCCAAACTCCACTATGGCCAAGACCAAAGAGCTGTCAAAGGACACCAGAAACAAAATTGTAGACCTGCACCAGGCTGGGAAGACTGAATCTGCAATAGGTAAGCAGCTTGGTTTGAAGAAATCAACTGTGGGAGCAATTATTAGGAAATGGAAGACATACAAGACCACTGATAATCTCCCTCGATCTGGGGCTCCACGCAAGATCTCACCCCGTGGGGTCAAAATGATCACAAGAACGGTGAGCAAAAATCCCAGAACCACACGGGGGGACCTAGTGAATGACCTGCAGAGAGCTGGGACCAAAGTAACAAAGCCTACCATCAGTAACACACTACGCCGCCAGGGACTCAAATCCTGCAGTGCCAGACGTGTCCCCCTGCTTAAGCCAGTACATGTCCAGGCCCGTCTGAAGTTTGCTAGAGAGCATTTGGATGATCCAGAAGAAGATTGGGAGAATGTTATATGGTCAGATGAAACCAAAATAGAACTTTTTGGTAAAAACTCAACTCGTCGTGTTTGGAGGACAAAGAATGCTGAGTTGCATCCAAAAAACACCATACCTACTGTGAAGCATGGGGGTGGAAACATCATGCTTTGGGGCTGTTTTTCTGCAAAGGGACCAGGACGACTGATCCGTGTAAAGGAAAGAATGAATGGGGCCATGTATCGTGAGATTTTGAGTGAAAACCTCCTTCCATCAGCAAGGGCATTGAAGATGAAACGTGGCTGGGTCTTTCAGCATGACAATGATCCCAAACACACCACCCGGGCAACGAAGGAGTGGCTTCGTAAGAAGCATTTCAAGGTCCTGGAGTGGCCTAGCCAGTCTCCAGATCTCAACCCCATAGAAAATCTTTGGAGGGAGTTGAAAGTCCGTGTTGCCCAGCAACAGCCCCAAAACATCACTGCTCTAGAGGAGATCTGCATGGAGGAATGGGCCAAAATACCAGCAACAGTGTGTGAAAACCTTGTGAAGACTTACAGAAAACGTTTGACCTCTGTCATTGCCAACAAAGGGTATATAACAAAGTATTGAGATAAACTTTTGTTATTGACCAAATACTTATTTTCCACCATAATTTGCAAATAAATTCATTAAAAATCCTACAATGTGATTTTCTGGATTTTTTTTCTCATTTTGTCTGTCATAGTTGAAGTGTACCTATGATGAAAATTACAGGCCTCTCTCATCTTTTTAAGTGGGAGAACTTGCACAATTGGTGGCTGACTAAATACTTTTCTGTAAGTCACTCTGGATAAGAGCATCTGCTAAATGACTAAAATGTAAATATAAAGTGCAGGTTGTGTGTGAGCACAGCACTGACCCTGAAATTTGAGTTTCTATGGATGTGAGTGAACCTACGTGCGTCCTATCACCTAGACTAGAGAACGAATGACATACTGCTCCATATTCTGTCTCACACTGTTATTGGGTGCAAGCAGTAAGAGTGGTTTTAAATCTTAGCTCTCTTTTCCTCTTCTAAGTCATCCTAGATTCCCAGAACCCTCTAGTCTCTCTCGCTCTCTCTCCCCGAGTCATCCGTTTCCCTCATGTCTTCCTTTGTATTTGTTGCTCTCTCTGCCTTAGTCTCATTTCTCCCTCTGTCTGTCTATTCAGCTGGACCAAAATAATATTGTTTTTCTTTCTCTCTTTCCCGTTCAGGTCTTCATTCTGCCTCTGCTTTCTCTAATTTGCTCCCTTGCCTCTCCATCTCTATCCCCCCACATGAAAAAATACTATAGTGTAATATGGTATAAATATTACAGTATTCACTGTAGTGTTTTTGCAGACATTACTGTAGTATTTACTACTGTGTTTTTTTTCTTTGGATAATACTGTTGTATTTACTATAGTATTCTCTAGTATACTACAAAATTCTATAGTAAGTAGTACACATCGAGGAATACTATTGTTTTTAATATATTATTTTAAAGTATACTACAGTTTACTACACTGAACAAAAATATATTAACGCAACATGTAAAGTGTTGGTCCCATTTTTCACAAGCGGAAATAAAAAATCCCAGACATTTTCCATATGCACAAATTTCTCTCAAATTTGGTGCACAAATTTGTTTATATCTCTATTAGTGAAAATGTCTCCTTTGCCAAGATAATCCATCCATCTGACAGGTGGCATATCAAGAAGCTGATTAAACAGCATGCTCATTACACAGGTGTACCTTGTGCTGGGGACAATAAAAGGCCACTCTAAAATGTGCAGTTTTGTCACACAACACAATGCCACAGCTGTCTCAAGTTTTACAGTTGGCATGTTGACTGCAGGAATGTCCACCAGAGCTGTCGCCGTTTTAGAGAATTTGGCAGTACGTCCAACCGGTGCACTCCTGCCCAGTCATTTGACGGCCTAATGAATTTATTTCAATTGACTGATTTTCTTATATGAACTGTAACTCAGTAAAATAATTGAATTTGTTGCATGTTGCATTTATATTTTTGTTCAGTATATATAATTCTATAGTAAGTACTGTAGTATTCTATAAAAAACGGTAGTATTTTTTAATGTGGGGGCCTCCCCCTCCTATTTTCCCTCTACTTCCTCCATCTTCTCTCTCACCAACACACACAGTCTGACACACTGACTTACACACACACTCTCTCTCTCTTCCTCTATAGCCAGTGACAGATTGTCCCAGTGGGAGACAGGGAAGGATTAGCACTGTGATATCCCACAAGCTGTTGCCTTGGAACAGCGAGAGGGAGAGAGGGGATGGATTGATGGAGAAAAAGAGTTAGGGAGTTAAAGAAAAAAGGCATTATGAGGGTGGGATAAGGATAATGATGACAGTCCTTTTGGAATGCCGGGATGCAGGATTACACAAGGATTATTTAACTGTGTGCGTGTGTGTGGCTATGTGTGTGGAATCTCTGCATCAGTCTTATCATGACACATTAACACGTTACCAGCACTATGTTTTGGTATTCCACGTGTCCCCTCTTGCTGTTCATTTCCCATGCATGATATTTCTCCCTCTCCTCCCACTCTTTTTCTTCTCTCACTCTCTTCAGCTCTCCATCCATCTCTCTCTCTCTTTCTCTCTCTCTCTCTCTCTCTCTCTCTCTCTCTCTCTCTCTCTTTCACTGGATTGAAATGAAATATTCATTGGTAGCCAGGGAGTAACTGAACCACCAGCGCAACCCACAGTGACTCTGCCATCAAAGAGCTCTACCCTCATCTCTCTGCTGGCCATGCCATCACTTCACCCACCATCTGTAACAAGAAACACTCTCCCTCTCTTCTTCTCTCTGTCTCAACACTGTATAAGTAAGTCTGCCACGGCAGTGAGGTGCAACACATTAGTTGACTGGGCCAACGTTGTTCTTGTACCAAGCCTTTCTTTTTTTTGGTTTGAAGTAACAGACAATTATGGTGAGAATTCTGGATAGTTTCCAAGCAACCGACATTAACTGCTTTGAGGGAAACAGGACGGACTCTGAAGCTTTGATCTGTCTGTCTGTCTGTGTGTGTGTGTGCGTGTATGTGTGTGTCTGAGTGAGTGCGTGTGTGTGTGTGTCAGGGAGAGAGATCGACAGACACTGAGAGAATATCAAATCAAATGTATTTATATAGCCTTTCTAACATCAGCTGATATCTCAAAGTGCTGTACAGAAACCCAGCCTAAAACCCCAAACAGCAAGCAATGCAGGTGTAGAAGCACGGTGGCTAGGAAAAACTCCCTAGAAAGGCCAAAACCTAGGAAGAAACCTAGAGAGGAACCAGGCTATGAGGGGTGGCCAGTCCTCTTCTGGCTGTGCCGGGTGGAGATTATAACAGAACATGGCCAAGATGTTCAAATGTTCATAAATGACCAGCACGGTCAAATAATAATAATCACAGTAGTTGTCGAGGGTGCAACAAGTCAGCACCTGAGGAGTAAATGTCAGTTGGCTTTTCATAGCCGATCATTGAGAGTATCTCTACCGCTCCTGCTGTCTCTAGAGAGTTGAAAACAGCAGGTCTGGGACAGGTAGCACGTCCGGTGAACAGGTCAGGGTTCCATAGCCGCAGGCAGAACAGTTGAAACTGGAGCAGCAGCACGGCCAGGTGGACTGGGGATAGCAAGGAGTCATCATGCCAGGTAGTCCTGAGGCATGGTCCTAGGGCTCAGGTTCTCCGAGAGAGAGAAAGAAAGAGAGAATTAGAGAGAGCATACTTAAATTCACACAGGACACCGGATAAGACAGGAGAAGTACTCCAGATATAACAGACTGACCCTAGCCCCCCGACACATAAACTACTGCAGCATAAATACTGGAGGCTGAGACAGGAGGGGTCAGGAGACACTGTGGCCCCATCCGATGATACCCCCGGACAGGGCCAAACAGGCAGGATATAACCCCACCCACTTTGCCAAAGCACAGCCCCCACACCACTAGAGGGATATCTTCAACCACCAACTTACCATCCTGAGACAAGGCCGAGTATAGCCCACAAAGATCTCTGCCACGGCACAACCCAAGGGGGGGCGCCAACCCAGACAGGAAGATCACGTCAGTGACTCAACCCACTCAAGTGACGCACCCTTCCTAGGGACGGCATGGAAGAGCACCAGTAAGCCAGTGACTCAGCCCCTGTAATAGGGTCAGAGGCAGAGAATCCAAGTGGAGAGAAGGGAACCGGCCAGGCAGAGACAGCAAGGGCGGTTCGTTGCTCCAGAGCCTTTCCGTTCACCTTCACACTCCTTGGCCAGACTACACTCAATCATATGACCCACTGAAGAGATGAGTCTTCAGTAAAGACTTAAAGGTTGAGACCGAGTCTGCGTCTCTCACATGGGTAGGCAGACCATTCCATAAAAATTGAGCTCTATAGGAGAAAGCCCTGCCTCCAGTTGTTTGCTTAGAAATTCTAGGGACAATTAGGAGACCTGCGTCTTGTGACCGTAGCGTACGTGTAGGTATGTACGGCAGGACCAAATCGTAAAGATAGGTAGGAGCAAGCCCATGTAATGCTTTGTAGGTTAGCAGTAAAACTTTGAAATCAGCCCTTGCCTTAACAGGAAGCCAGTGTAGGGAGGCTAGCACTGGAGTAATATGATAAATTTTTTGGGGTTCTAGTCAGGATTCTAGCAGCCGTATTTACCACTAACTGAAGTTTATTTAGTGCTTTATCCGGGTAGCCGGAAAGTAGAGCGTTGCAGTAGTCTAACCTAGAAGTAACAAAAGCATGGATTAATTTTTCTGCATCATTTTTGGACAGAAAGTTTCAGATTTTTGCAATGTTACGTAGATGGAAAAAAGCTGTCCTTGAAACAGTCTTGATATGTTCGTCAAAAGAGAGATCAGGGTCCAGAGTAACGCCGAGGTCCTTCACAGTTTTATTTGAGACGACTGTACAACCATCAAGATTAATTGTCAGATTCAACAGAAGATCTCTTTGTTTCTTGGGACCTAGAACAAGCATCTCTGTTTTGTCCGAGTTTAAAAGTAGAAAGTTTGCAGCCATCCACTTCCTTATGTCTGAAACATAGGCTTCTAGCGAGGGCAATTTTGGGGCTTCATCATGTTTCATTGAAATGTACAGCTGTGTGTCATCCGCATAGCAGTGAAAGTTAACATTATGTTTTCGAATGACATCCCCAAGAGGTAAAATATATAGTGAAAACAATAGTGGTCCTAAAATGGAACCTTGAGGAACACCGAAATCATTCACAGAGACAAAGTGATATCTTTTCGACAGATAAGATCTAAACCAGGCCAGAACTTGTCCGTGTAGACCAATTTGGGTTTCCAACCTCTCCAAAAGAATGTGGTGATCGATGGTATCAAAAGTAGCACTAAGGTCTAGGAGCACGAGGACAGATGCAGAGCCTCGGTCTGACGCCATTATTAAAGGTCATTTACAACCTTCACAAGTGCAGTCTCAGTGCTATGATGGGGTCTAAAACCAGACTGAAGCATTCCATATACATTGTTTGTCTTCAGGAAGGCAGTGAGTTGCTGCGCAACAGCTTTTTCAAAAAAAAATTGAGAGGAATGCAATATTCGATATAGGCCGATAGTTTTTTATATTTTCTGGGTCAAGGTTTGGCTTTTTCAAGAGAGGCTGTATTACTGCCACTTTTAGTGAGTTTGGTACACATCTGGTGGATAGAGAGACGTTGTAACGATCTTCGTTGGGAGAAAGAGAGGAGGACCAAAGCGCAGCGTGGTAAGTGTTCATGATGAATATTTAATGGAACAAAACTGAACACTGAAATACAAAACAATAAAGTGAACGAACTAAAACCGAAACGGTTCCATGTGGAACACACAGACACAGAAGACAACCACCCACGAAACCCAGGTGAAAAAAAGGCTACCTAAGTATGATTCTCAATCAGAGACAACTAACGACACCTGCCTCTGATTGAGAATCATACCAGGCCAAACGAAAAAAACAACATAGAAAAATGAACATAGATAACCCACCCAACTCACGCCCTGACCATACTAAAACAAAGAAATAACAAAATAACTAAGGTCAGAACTGACAGACGTTTATTATGTTCAACATAGGAGGGCCAAGCACAGGAAGCAGCTCTTTCAGTAGTTTAGTTGGAATATGGTCCAGTATGCAGCTTGAAGGTTTAGAGGCCATGATTATTTTCATCATTTTGTCAAGAGATATAGTACTAAAACACTTGAGTACAACAACATTACAACAACATTATTTGAATGTATCATCATTACAAATGCATTTAACCAGCATACACACACCAATAAATACATTTACGCTAGCTCTCTTTTGTCTCAACACTTTCGGTACAAAATACCTCAGGTTAAAATTCATCTATGAACATCTATAGGGAACAGCCCATAAGTACCATGATATGCATTATGCATGTCATTTCTCTCATAGCTATGGTGCTTCACTAACAACGACTGTGTACTGCACGCTGAGGAATAAACTGGCCCCATCAGGAAATAATCAGGGTTGGAGGGAAGGAATTACAGGGATAGAGGTAGATGAGGAATGCATTTATCAGCAGGTAAGAGAGCTGGAGGGAGGGTAAAAGGAAAGGGGGAGTGTGGGAATTGAGGAGAGATGGATGAAGCTGAGAGAAGAGAGGAGGAGGATAGAAGGAGTACAAATATTTGATCTGGTCTGTGCTCATGGGTGCTTTGTGAAGTAATACTACTACAGTATGTTACTACAACACTCTCTACAAACATGTGAAGTTGAGTGTGTGTGTGTGTGTGTGTGTGTGTGTGTGTGTGTGTGTGTGTGTGTGTGTGTGTGTGTGTGTGTGTGTGTGTGTGTGTGTGTGTGTGTGTGTGTGTGTGTGTGTGTGTGTGTGCGTGCGTGCGTGCGTGCGTGCGTGCGTGCGTGCGTGCGTGCGTGCGTGCGTGCGTGCGTGTGTCTGTTTCTGGAGGGAGGGCCCTGGTGGTCAAAAGTAGTGCACTATATAAGGAATAGGGTGCCATTTGGCATGCAAGCTCAGTAGACGGAGGGTTGGGGCTGTAGACTAATGAGGCTGAAAATAGAGAATGAGAACCAGTCAATAGAGAATGAGAGCCAGTGGGTGACGACCCGTCAGAGTGTGTGTGTCTGTATCAGTGTGTGTATGTCTTGTGTAATAAATCCCATCTACAATTCAATCCAATTACACATTACGATATGTATTTCTATTGAAAGTATCTGGTGTTCTAAAAAACGAATCCAAAAATATAGGGGTAATGTGTATGAATGTCCCCTCACTGTAACGTCCATCCCGGTCACTCTAACCTGGCTCCTCCCTCTGTTCTGTTTGAACTAGCGTGACCACACAGATAACAGGATCACTATCAGCTGTCTGTCAGGGAGAGAAAGGGAAAAAAATTGACTAAATGAAAATGTACTACAAGTGTAATTTTGCCCTGTCACATTTATTGAGGATCCAGAGAGAGCGAGAGAGAGGAAGAGAGAGTCTCACAACTTCTTGGCACATTGTGAGAAAACAAAGTAAGTAATGCATTAGCCATCCTGCTGCTGCTTCATACTGTGAATGTTGGAGCAGTGGGCCTTCAATAATATATTGATTCTCTTTAGCGGTGCTTGATTCTCAGGGTAGCTAACTGGAATCACATTGTGTCTGTGCTTTGATGGGGAGAGGAGATTGTTAGATTTGTTTCTGGAGCACCAGGAATACTGGCTGGCTGTTTCTGGCTGGCTGTCTGGTGGCTGGCTGCATAGCTGGTTGGCGGGCCGGATAGCTGTCTGTCTCTTTCTGAAGCACCAGGAATACTGGCTGGCTGGATAGCTGGCTGGCTGTCTTTTCTGTCTGTCTGTCCGCCTGCTTGCCCGGCTATGACTCTGTCACATTTTCCTTTGTTTCCTTTATGCCTGTTAATCTGTCATGACTCTTGACTCAACAACTGCCTTCTTCAGAGTTTTGAATATTATAAAGCAGATTATATTTGGAGGTAATGTGAATTGAAGTTTTCACTCTCTCCCAGCATGGCGAGGCAGGGCGTGGGTCGTCTCTCTCATTCCGTCTGTTTGGTATTGACATGTCTGTCCCTGGCTCTCCACCTCATCCTGGCCTTCTTCTGTCTCTCCGTCCTCCAAACATCCTGCGTTATCCCCCCCCCCTCCTCCTGTTCCTCCTCTTTTCCTGGAACTATTCCCCATGGAAAACAGGGGAGATCTCACCCCCTTTCCTCACAAAGCAGCTCACACAAATTACCAGTAAGTCGCATGAATGGAGACTTTACCAAAATGGCCGCCCACATAGACCACAAGGTGGAGGCCTCACTCAACATTGTCAATGAGAAGGAGAAGGACAAAAAGCTGATTCAAACCAAAATGGCCACCAAAGTGAGCCAACGGGTCAGCAGTCGCTCCAAGCTGGAGGCCCTCTTCAGCCACCCGCTGTATAACCTGCCACGCAAACATCTGCTGGAAGACGATTGGCTGCTGAAGTTGAAGCCAAAGAACAAGGGAGGGGACAGTGAAGAGGAAGATGAGGAGGAGGACAGTGACAAAAGCAGTGAAGATAGTGAGTGGTGAGTGAGAGAAAGAGGAGTGGAAGACCACTGATAACAACAAAGTAGAAAAATTAAAGAGGAAAGAAAATGCTTTCTAGATAACAACAAAGTATATCATTCTGTCATAGCATATTACTTTTCTCATACATTTGTGATACCCATTGCTTAATTGGCCTGTTTCCCCATCCATCTTCCCTTGCTCTTTCCATATAGGCAGAGTGACAGCGAGGAGGATGGCTATGACCGAGCTAATTGGACGAGAAGTGCGGACACCCACCCTGCCTGGCTGAGGTACCACCTTGGGATCTCTCGCTGGGAGCTGTATGACAGGAATGACCCTAGCGTTGCCGAGGTGACTCAACAGATGGCCACACAACGCATCCTCAGCGCAGGTGAGAGGGTTGAGCTGGGGTGTGGACATGTAGCTAAGATTAGGATTAAGACTAAGGTTAGGATTGAGCCGGGGTGTGGACATGGGGAAGCTAAGGTTAAGGTTAGGGTTTGGGTTATGGCTAGGGTTAATGTTGAGCTGGGGTGTGGACAGGAAGCTAGGGTTAGGGTTGTGGTGGTTGAGGCTAGCGTTAGCCCAATGACTGGAAGGATACTAGCAGGCTAGTTAGCATTAGCTCACAAAATTACCTATAAATCAAATGTATTTATTTTTATATATAGCCCTTCGTACATCAGCTGATATCTCAAAGTGCTGTACAGAAACCCAGCCTAAAACCCCAAACAGCAAGCAATGCAGGTGTAGAAGCACAGTGGCTAGGAAAAACTCCCTAGAAAGGCCAAAACCTAGGAAGAAACCTAGAGAGGAACCAGGCTATGAGGGGTGGCCAGTCCTCTTCTGGCTGTGCCGGGTGGAGATTATAACAGAACATGGCCAAGATGTTCATAAATGACCAGCATGGTCAAATAATAATAATCACAGTAGTTGTCGAGGGTGCACCACCTCAGGAGTAAATGTCAGTTGGCTTTTCATAGCCGATCATTTAGAGTATCTCTACCGCTCCTGCGGTCTCTAGAGAGTTGAAAACAGCAGGTTTGGGACAGGTAGCACTATAACTTTCTTCATATTGGACATAGAGACTTAAAAATTGTATACAGGAGTTCACTTGACTCTGGGGAAGTACATAAAAGATGATGTATTCATTACCAAAATCCCAAAGTATCCCTTTAATTTATACTGCTTTTTTGCGTAAACTAAGCCACAAATATTGTAATTCAAACACGACTGTCTGCAGTACAACAGCCTGTGGCACCACTGTAGCTTGCTTTTAAACTAAAGTACTGTAGCTATTCCAAGTCAGTTGGGTTAAATGCAGGAGCCTTTGTGGTGATGGTACTCTTTTATCTTTCAACCCCAAGGGGAAGCCCAAAATCCACAAACAAATCAAATCAAATCAACAAGATGATGACTGTGTTACTAAGCAGAGTTGAGATCAACTCTGTATCAATCAGCATGAACTGGACATGGCGTAAACTACACTGAACAAAAATATAAACGCAACATGCAACAATTTCAAAGATTTTACTGAGTTACAGTTCTAATAAGGAAATCAGTCAATTTAAATAAATTCATTAGGCCCTAATCTATGGATTTCACATGACTGAGAATACAGATAAGTATCTGTTAAAAAAAGGTGGATCAGAAAACCAGTCAGTATCAAATCAAATCAAATGTTATTTGTCACATGCGCCGATTGCAACAGGTGTAGTAGACCTTACAGTGAACCGGTTAGTCGAGGTAATTGAGGTAATATGTACATGTAGGTAGAGTTAAAGTGACAATGCATAGATAATAAACAGAGAGTAGCAGCAGCGTAAAAGAGGGGTCTGAGTAGCCCTTTGATTAGTATCTGGTGTGACCACCCTTTGCCTCATGCAGTGTGACACATCTCCTTCGGATAGAGTTAATCAGTATGTTGATTGTGGCTTGTGAAATGTTGTCCCACTCCTCTTCAATGGCTATGCAAAATTGCTGGATATTGGCAGGAACTGGAATACACTGTCGTACACTTCGATCCAAAGCATCCCAAACATGCTTAATGGTGAGAATACAGTCCATGGAAGAACTGTGACATTTTCATCTACCAGGAATTATGTGCAGATCCTTCCGACATGGGGCCATACATTATCATGCTGAAACATGAGGTGATGGCGGCGGATGAATGACACGACAATGGGCCTCAGGATCTCGTCACGGTATCTCGTGCATTCGAATTGCCATCAATAAAATGCAATTGTTTTTGTTGTCCATAGCTTATGCCTGCTGATACCAGAACCCAACCGTCACCACAGGGCACTCTGTTCACAACGTTGACATCAGCAAACCACTCACCCACAGGACGCCATATACGCTGCCATCTGCCCGGTACACTTGAAACCAGGATTAATCTCGGAAGAACACACTTCTCCAGCGTTCCAGTGGCCATCCAAGGTCAGCATTTCCCCAATTAAGTTGGTTACGAATCCGATCTGCGGTCAGGTCAAGACCCTGATGAGGACGATGAGCACGCAGATGAGCTTCCCTGAGAGAGACGGTTTCTGACAATTTGTGCAGAAATTCTTCAGTTGTGCAAACCCACAGTTTCATCAGATGTCCAGGTGGCTGGTCCCAGACGATTCTGCAGGTGAAGAAGCCAGATGTGGAGGTCCTGGGCTGGTGTGGTTACACATGGTCTGCGGTTGTGAGGCCAGTTGAACGTACTGCCAACTTCTCTAAAATGACATTGGAGTTGGCTAATGGTAGAGAAATTAACATAAAATTCTCTGGCAACAGCTCTGTTGGACATTCCTGCAGTCAGCATGCCAATTGCATGCTCCCACAGAACTTGAGACATCTGTGCCATTGTGTTGTGCGACAAAACTGTACATTTTAGAGTGGCCATTTGTCCTCAGCACAAGGTGCAGCTGTGTAATGATCATGCTGTTTAATCAGCTTCTTGATATGCCACACCTTTTAGGTGGATGGATTGTCTTGAAAAGGATAAATGCTCACTAACAGGGATGTAAGCAAATTTGCGCATAACATTTGAGAGAATAAGCATTTTGTGCATATGGAACATTTCTGGTATCTTTTATTTCAGCACATGAAACATGGGACCAACACGTTACATGTTGCGTTTATATTTTTGTTCAATATATGCCATTCTTGAATTATACAGACCACTAGCAATAACCCTAACCATAGCTTCATGTCCACACCCCGGCTCAATCCTAAACCTACAATGAAGAGATTACCCTGGGAGGCTGTAAAACATTGTCTGATGGCCCTCAATCCTGTCTGTTGTGAGACTGTTCAGAAGCCTTTGTTGGGAACCATTTGTTTATCTATCACATGTAAACAGGGAAGTAGCAGTACTCTAAAAAATGCTAGGTTGTTTGGTTGACCATGCTGGGTTGCAAGCGTTGGGTCACTTAGTTGGGTTGTTTTCTTTAAAATCTGCTGGATTATTGGTGCTGGGTGCTGGGTTATTGGTGCTGGGTTATCAAGATATGACTCAGTGGGTGAGCTCAGAAGACTAGAGGATTGTTTTAGCAGGGGCGTGGCTTTTAGATAGTTATTTTTGGCCACCCGTGAAAGTAAATGTCATTCCGGTTCATCTGCTTTGTTGTTATTTCATGTTAAGGTTGAACACTGCCACTTTAATCAATGTTTCCCAAGACCCTATGGATATTTCAATGTTGGGATAGGTAGATAATAATGTTATGAATTTTATGTTATAATATGTCATGTGCAAAAAAAATGACATTTGCAGTGTACAAACATGATGAACAGGAAATACATTTGCAATTACAGGTGGCCAAAAATAATTGTCTGAAACCCATGTCTCTAATAGGCCACGCCTCCTGAAAATAACATATGGAGCTGCTATGTCATCCCAACTAATGGTTAAAAAAAACAACTGATGGTAAAATAAACCCATGTTTGTATAATCCATATTAACGCGACCCAACTGGCTGGGTCAAACTAACCCAGTGTGTGTTCTGTCCAATATTTACCCAGCGCTGGTTTGCCAAATAAGCCAAATAGGGTTGTTTTTAACCCAGAATTTTTTTGTGTGCCAGGCTACTGTGTATGGGTTTAAGCGTGTGGGGAAGGGGAAGGGGAAGGGGGAGTGTGAGTGTTGTGTGTGTGAGTGATTGAGTGAGTATAATAATTAAACACAATCTAAAGAAACAAACAAAAGCCCAAAGCAATTCTTAAACACTAACCAATCAACCATAGACTGTGAGGATGAAATGTAAAACCACTGAAAGCAATTATAAGTCTTTAAACTGCAAAATACACAAAGTGGATACACCAAACTAGAACGTCAGCAAATGGACGACAGTAAAGAAACAATCAGAGTAGAAACTTGAAAGCCAGATCATCGAAATCTCCAGCTCCTCTGATCTTTTGTTCTGAGGTCAGTCAATATAATCCTGCACTGATCATAAAAAATCCCACTCACACATCCACGCATGTAAACACACACCAAACATATGCTCACACACAAACACACGCATACACACAAACACTTTGAATACTGTATGGAGATTGTGTTGAGCATAAAAGATTACGCAATAATCAGCTTGTGTGTGGGCTGGCCCATAGCCACATTTCATATACTCCTCCTCATCTTCCTCTTCCTCCTCCTCCTCTCTAAAGTCCCCTAGATTCTAGAATCACCACTAAAGATACCAGACCGTTTTTGATGTTCAGCCACATACTGTACTTTATGTAACGAGGACACCCTGTGGAGAACTGGGGTAACTGCATTTATGTAAAATCCACTAGAAATACTGTACTATTACCAGAATAACGCCATCAGTGCAGTCAATGACAAGTACCTATGGTGTATTTCCTTTATGTTGTGGAGACCCTGTGACTTTCATGTGTTTTAATGTACGGTAAGTGTGTCTGTGTGTTCTGAGGGTCTGCATGCTGGTGTGTGATTATTATGGTGATGCTGGTGTGTTGTCTGTTATGTGTGTTTCAGTGCAGAAGAGTGGGGGTACCCAGCTCAAGCTGATCATGTCATTCCCCAACTACGGACAGGCCCTCCTCAAACCCATGAGGTGAGAATCCACGATACGATATGATATATGATACGATATATGATATTTATTTATTTGACCTTTTTTTGACCAGGTTAGTCTCATTGAGATTAAACATCTATTTAGTAAGAGAGGCCTGGCCGAAAAAGCAGCACACAAATTGTCAACATTTACAACATAAAACACTACAGTTTAAAAACATCAGCTAATACATTTAACAGGCCCATTGGAGTGTTTCAACTAGGGGTCAAAATATTGACCGCCCCTTAAATCAATTTCCACCATACTTTTTACCCTAGCTTTAAAATAATTTAGGGAGACGAACTCCTGTAGTTTCAAGTCATTTTGTAGCTCATTCCAAGTAGAGAGGGCAGAGTACTGGAACACTTTTTTACCTAGCTCTCCACAGGCAATAGGCACCATCAAAGAGATGCTGTCCTGTGAGCATAGGCGATAATTGTCATTCATCTGATGGACAATGTAGGTACACAGGTAAACTGGGAGCAGTCTTAGCATGGCCTTATAAATAAAAACGTACCAATGACTTAGTCTCCGAAGAGCTAAGGAAGGCCAGCCCACTCTCATATAGAGGGTACATTCCGTGTAGCTCAGTTGGTAGAGCGTGGCGCTTGCAAACCCCAGGATTGTGGGTTTGATTCCCACGGTGGACTAGTATGAAAATGTATACACTCACTACTGTACGTTTCGATTGGATAAGATAAAACTAAAACATTTGCAGGGATGAAGGAAGGCTTTGGAGTTTGTAACAAACCTCAGCAGTGTACAGTGTCCAGCATATGTAATGATGCCACAGGGGCAAACATGTACAAGTTATCACCATAGTTAATTACAGGCAAGAAGGTAGCGGGTAAAAGTATTTTTCTCACTTTTAAAGAAAAAAACGACTTATTTAGAAAATAAAACCCCAATTTGAGCCTGAGCTTTTTCACAAGACCCTCTATGTGGGGTTTAGATGTGAACCACTCATCTAACAAGAAACTCAAGTACTTGTAAGTTGATGCCCTTTCTATTTGCTTGTCCTGCATAGTGACTATACATGGAAGAGTCTAAAAGGCTCAATGCGACATCTGCAGTGTCGGCCGTACAGCATTTACTGCGACACGGCCTCTGCAGAAGTCAGGGTATTTATACTCCGTGCGCTTCGTAAAGCAGAGCTGTTGTCAAGGAAGTACGTTTTTTTTTATACTGGACCTCCCGCCCCACCTACCATCAACCAATCATGTCAATGCAGAGTAATATATAGCCCTCCGCATTGTTAAAATTTGGGCAGCGCACGGCGATGCAGTACAGAGCTCAATTTGACCTCTGCATGCCTCCGGGGGGTCTGCAATTGCGTCACACCCTCCATACGGCACCTCCGACCCCATTTTCAGATCAAGCATAAATTGGCTTTAATGGTTTCATCTTAGATTTCATGAGAACCATTAACTTTGTCTTATCAGCATTTAAGAGCAACCTCGGCTGACAGAGCTGAGCCTGGACAATAGTAAAGGCACATTGCAGTTCATCAAAGAACAATATGATATACAATACAATATGGCGTACAATCCGATATACTATGGTATGATATACCATATGATTTACAATGCGATATGATACTATACAATACAACACAACAATACACCTTTATTGTATCAGTCACATAACACTCTGTCACAGTAATCTTATTTTGGAGGGGAAAAAATCACATTGTTCTGTGTGTGTTTTATGCAGGCAGGAGAGAGATGCAGAGACAGACTTCAACCTGTTCTACTTCTCTGACTTTGAGAGACACAACGCAGAGATTGCTGCCTTCCACCTAGACAGGTGAAAACAATAAATTATGGACCTCCCATCTGAGATTAATCTGTGTGTCAAAAGAAAGAGAAGAAAATAACTACTAAATCGCTACCACTGATTTCTCTCTCTTTATCTGTGTCTGTGTGTGTCCTCTCTCTCAGGGTGCTAGGTTTCTGTAGAATCCCTCCAGTGGTAGGTAGACTCATCAACATAACCACGGAGATCAGAGCTATCACCACAGACCACAAACTATCCAGAACCTTCTTCACCTCTCCTGGTGTGTGGCGGTTGGTCCAATCAGCTTTCATAATCAAATCTAACTCTCCCGGTGTGTCCAATCAGCACAGATAGCAACCAAATGTCCCTCCTTCTCTGTTATTACGCTTGTGTGTGTATAGTGGCTTGCACTATGTGCTAGTCCAGAGTTTTCCAAATGGTTGGTCGGGTTGCACTGGTGGGCTAGTTTACTTTCCGTTTCGTTCTGGGTTCATGACTGGTCACAAGAAAAAGTTCTAAATGCTTTTAGATGGGTTATGACCCCAAATGTTTGGCAACAACTGTCCACTGTAGGCCTACTACTTGCATTTGGTCAGTTTACTGTACTATTCACCCAACCCCTTCTCTCTCTCTCTCTGTCCGCCTCCCCCAGTGGGTAATTTGTGTTTCCATGGCCAGTGTGAATACTACTGCTCCACAGAGAACCCAGTGTGTGGTCGACCCCAGGTCTTGGAGGTGTCCCTGGCCTCCATGCTGCCTGACCTCTCCCTGGCCCCCAGACGCTCCTGGAGGTCCCCTTGGAGACGCTCTTACAGCCGCACCAAACTGGCACCGTGGGTAGTGGGTACCGAAATGGGCCCCTTGCCTGGGGGTCTCTAACTATGGGAGGGGTTGTGAAGAAACCATGTGAAGTATATATCTGTATTAGTGGTTATAAACTGTACAGTAGATGGCAAACCGATGGGTTGGAGGTATAATTCAACGTTTGGATTGCATTGATAGGATTCAACTGATCAATGCAATGTAATAATGTGTAGTAGTATCATATTGTCCCCCATTGGGAATAACCCGTGCATTTGACTAAAGCATACACGTGTTCGAGTCCATACCTCACATGCTTCATACCTCACTGTTTCAGATGGGAGAAGAACCCAGATTACTGTGACACCGTGAAACAGACTCCTCCATACAGCCAAGGCACCAGACTGGTGGATCTAATTGACATGGTCGTTCTGGACTTCCTCATGAGTCAGTAAGCACACTGAACAACACAGCTTCTACTACTATTACTACTTCAGTAATTCCAATATTCTTGAATCAGTAACAATTCGACACACTACCTTGATTTTTGCTCTTTTTCTTTTTATTGAGTCACCGAAGCAATACATTCCATAAGAATGACAAAATGTTCGGAACATTTCCCCCACATGACCAGGTTTGAGTCCACTGATAATGTGGAACAGATTTTGAATAGACAGAAAGCAATAAGCTATTGTTTTGCTTTAATTCCTACTAAAGGTAATATGGACAGACATCACTACGAGACTTTTGAGAAGTTTGGGAATGACACTTTCCTGCTGCATCTAGACAACGGGAGGGCGTGAGTACCATACCTTCCTTCAATACCTTATAATGTGATACATACTGTATGTTCAGTGGCGATTTTAACATTAAAATATTGGATGTATCCAAAAAAAGCTAATATGCATCGAAAACACTACTCACACAAACGTTCTAACATTCAGTTAGGATCAGTTTACTTCCCATAGTTAAATTCAGCATGGGTCTACAATATTGCTACATTAATAAAGTTTTGGAACGCAGCCAATACACTATTCTGAGTGTGTCTGCCTGCCTTTTACCAAGACGCTCTGTTTTAGAATAAAGCAACACAATTTATAAAGTTAATCCCTCACTTCATCCATTGCATAGTTCCAGTTCCATGGGTATAACAGTGGCATCAAGCATTAACGAGCCGCGTCGTATAGCTACCTCAAAACAGATGTTAGCCACTGCTTCTATTCACCACCAACCACAGTTGAATCTTCTTTTCCAGCTTGCTTTATTTTTAACGGGTGGTCTTATTTCAATGTTCAGTGGCTGATGAGCACCGAAATGTTTTATCTCGACATTTTCTACATGGCTTGAAAATGATTTGCTAGGAGATAGTCAACATGATTCATGATAACTTTTGAGCTGGCAAGAAGAGGTGGTAAACGATGAAGTTGACACACGTCAGTCCAATCACTGGGGAAAAGATGTAGACTTATCTGTGGCAAATGACCTTGAGCCTTCTTGGACGGGCACTGCCAATTTAACTATGGCAGTACCCAAGGGGCAGAAGCTGCCTGGTCGTCAGTGAGCTCTTCCAGTAGGTGCTGCGGTGTTGTAAGTGACATCACCCTGAGCCAATCACGCGCAACCAGAGAAGATCAACAACGCCTACGCTCTGTGCTTTCTCTGGCTGCCCCTCCGCCACAGAAGGCACATGAGCGAGGCTGAAACAGCTGCATTCTGGATCTGCCTTACACAAAGAAAATTGACCACAACAATGATATGACATGGAGGAGTCAAGTATGCTGCTATATTAACTCAAGCAGTTATTTTGTTTAAATTGTTTGCTAACTGATACGATATAATACTGTGACACTAATTAATGCCAGAATTACATGCAGAACAGGGCCATCTGCTGGACAGTGCTTGGGCTGTGCCTCACTTGCCCTGAATGATGCGTCGCCAGTGCATATGTTGAAGTTGTTGTAGTTTATACATACCGATATAACAGTTATGTAATATTGTGGAAATTATGTTATTTTTAGGTTTGGGCGTCATTCTGTGGATGAACCCTCCATATTGGTGCCCTTACAACAGTGTTGCAGGTAAAACTATCAGCTTGTATAAAGATCTGGACAACTGCAGCAGAAAAAAAGTGCAAGAGGAGACTCATCTCTCCCTTCTCGTTCTCTTTCTCTCTCTCCCTTTCCTCCTCTCTCTCTCTCTCTCCTTGTCTTCCTTCCCTCTCTCTTTCTCCCCTCTCTCTCTCCTTGTCCTCCTCTCTGTCTTTTTCTTCTCTCTCTCCCAAATCTCTTTCTCCGTCTCAGGATCCGTCGTTCCACTCTCATGCGTCTGCGTCTCCTGTCCCTCCCGGGCTTCCGTCTGAGTGATGTCATGAGGGAGTCTCTATCCCAGGATCCCCTGGAGAGTGTGGCCCCCCTCCTCTCTGTACAACACCTCTCCGTGCTGGACCGTCGTCTGAAAACCATCCTGCAGGCTGTACACACCTGTCTGGAGCACCATGATGACGTTATCTATGATGACCTAGAGGGATATGATGTTAACTTATACCGGCACTAGACAATAATTAAGACTGAACATCCATTTACAAAACCATCACTGCAAGATGTCTATCATTGGATTCAGCTGTGGTTGATGATAAGATGATTGTATTTATCAATCAATCAGTTCATTATTTGTGTACATGCATGGCACATTTGAACTGCGTGTGCTGCCTTATGAAATAAAAAATGCTAAAGTGTTGTAGCATTACCAGGGTGGAGTTGTGTTACTGGAGTTTTCAGACAGCAAGGCCATTTGATCACAACAATGCCAGCACTCAGTAGAAAGATAACGCAGTATATCAGGAAGTTATGGTGGAAATTAAAATCATTGCAACCTCCTCTTTGTTTCAACAGCAACAGATTAAACGACTCAAACCCGTTCCTACCAGTCATGTGTGTACGTGTGAGTGAGTGTGTTTGTGTGTCTATGTATGCTTGTTTTCCTACATTATCTGGACCCCAATGTCCTAACATTTCACCTGACAAGAACAGTAGTCAGATGATCAGACAAACTGATGGTCTCCCCATCACTGAGACATAAGGTCTCCTTAGTGCTGAGAAGACTCCCGGGCAGGGCAATCCAAAAGCGCTGGAGGTAAGAATTTCTGTTTTAAATCATTTTTTGTTTGACGTAATTGCAGAATAGAAAAAGTGCATTTCCTGCTTTGTACTTTGTTTTTCTCGCACAGACATAAAAATATATATATATTTCATTTGACGAAATGCTTTAGAAATAATGACTTGTCTTAACTAATGACTTTTATCAACGTATCTGTATTTGGATAGGCCTATGCCATTCATACACTCATGCATTTCAGTTTGTATTAACTTCTTTGTGGGAGTAATTCAACTTGAATTTGAACTTTGGTCATACTATAGAAATGTATGTGTCCCAAATGGCACAGTATTCCCTATATAGTGCATATATGTAGGGAATAGGGATACAGTATTCATATGGTGCACTATGTAGGAAATAGGGAGCCATTCAGGACGCAGATTTGAATAACATCTTCATTGTTCCTTCTCAGTATGTAGTTCCAGCCTCTCTCACTGTTGCCGCTGACAACAAACTGAACAAATATCAGCTCCGTAGCAGCTGAGACAAAAAAAAATTCAATAAAGTTTATGCTTTGAAATGAATAGAGTTCCACTCTATTTGAAGACATACTGTACAATAGGTCCTCATGTTTTTGTTCATCCTGCTTGTTTTCCTCCCAAAACACAAGCAGTGGGGTGGGCACTGGCATTGACTGTGGATTGCCCCTTTAAAGAAGTGTAATAACAGTGATAAGGAATAATAACACAGTGAATTCGGTATTGCATTTTATTCTTCAGACCCATTATTCTCCACAACCCATTCCCATGTCTTCTTTCTGCTCTCTCTCTCTGTTCGCTGGGAATGAATGTTGTCACCACGGTTACTGCTCTTACTGGCATCATCCTCCATTCTTTAGACAGTGCTGGAATCATGTTGTACTGTGACTATCCATACCATAATCCATACTATGTCTGTCAACAGTACTGGGTATATACCAAATGCATATTCCTTTTTAACTTTCATTGGTCAGAAGATATTTGTTAATTGATAAAGGGGTATTTATCATCTATAATCTTTTATATTGTAGTGTTGAATATTTTTTATTAGGCTCATTTAAATGATGCCTATATTACATCGCCAAGCAATAGTAAGGTAGATAAATGAATTATAAACTAACTTTATAGCAGTTTAGTCCACATTGAAACTGTGAAAGTTCACAAAGTGTTCATAATTGCTCCAAAATGGTGTAGTGTAGTGTAGTTCACTGCTGTTTCCTGTTCCTCTCTGTCTAAAGCGTAGGTCACGGGGAATTTCAGGTGTTTTGGCTTTTTTCTCCCTGCTGGAGTTTATAGTGTCTATCTGTGTCTTATCTTTCGCCTGTAGAGCTGTCTGCCTGTGCTGCCATTCCACCCGAGGTGAGTCTATAGACTTAGATTTCTGTCCATTTTTTTTTTTTTTACAAAATGTTGTAAATCTCAAGGTTATTTACATTACCCAGGTACTCTGATATTATGAGTTAAGTACATATTTCACAAGTGGAATTTCGTTCCAAAAGTCTCACTTTGGGGTCATACTGTATGTTAACAGAATATGTAATTTAGCCTATTAAATACAGAAACTGTGTTTCAAGTGAGAATTAAGCATGTCTGATACCAAAAAAGAAAGGAAATTATTGGCTACTTCACCCATATTTAATAGAATTTCAGTACTTCGCTACGCATGCCAAAACATGTATTAACTATTGAAAAAACTACCTAGATTTGAATTTAGTTAAACTACCACCAAGCTACTGCAAAATGTAGTTAAATTACTAGTTGAACTACATGTAGTTCACTACTCCCCAACGCTGGGCGGGCAAGAGGTCAAAAAGACTCCCAAGGTACAACTAAGAGATAACTAGTCATCCTAAACCACAGAGAGGGGAGAAATATACCAGCGGGCCGAAAGAGAACAGTCAACACCCTTGCTTTTGGGGTTGCCCCGGGCTCAAAGAAAGCGTATGGCCAGACTAGCAGCCAAGAAGAAATCTTTAAGCATAGACAAATCACGATACGTCTGGTCATAGGCGATGCGCCATCCTAAAAAGAGAAATAACAGAGGGTTGGTTATAGGATGACCATGTTAATGTCAATGCCAGGGAATGGCAACAATTACATAATACAATTACAAAATACATAGAAAGATCAACGTATCAAAATAAGACTACATATACTTGTATTTATTTATTTTTTAATTAAAATTACACTTACTTTGTGTTTTACAGTGCAGGAAAACATTAGCAGGTAGGCTGACTGAATAGCAACAACATTCTCAGTAACGGTTTCTCAGAAATGTTTTACTTGCTGTGATATGTTGTTGTTTATCTACCTTACTTGAGCAAGTCCCTCTGGATAAGAGTGTCTGCTAAATTACCAAAATGTACATGTATATAGGAAAATGATCCAAAATAAACCATAAAGCACACTGGGTATTATTATTGGCCTTGTTTTGAGGCGTAGCTCATTAGAATAATACTCAGCGTGCTTTGCAATTTTTCATTGGACACTCTTACAGGCTGACTACACCGCTCGTGTCGTGTGCGCTAGCGTTGCAAAATAAATGTCGAAATCTATGTTATTGTCACGTTCACTGTCTTCAAACTCCCTGTCATAGATGAGCCAAGGCGCAGCGTGCATGTAATTCCACATTTCCTTTTAATCGTAGTGAAACCTTCACAAAAAGAACAGGTAAACAGAAACAAACGTGACGCAACCGTGGCGCACACAAACACACACAGAAAATAAATAATTACCCACAACATTTGGTGGGAAAAAGGCTGCCTAAGTATGATTCCCAATCAGAGACAACGATAGACAGCTGCCTCTGATTGGGAACCACACTCGGCCAAAAGCAAAGAAATAGAAAACATAGAATACCCACCCAAATCACACCCTGACCTAACCAAATAGAGAAATAAAACGTCTCTCTAAGGTTAGGGCGTGACAGTTATTCAATTATTGCACCCACACTGCTCGCGCGCGCCAACGAGTGTCTGCGTTGCCAAGGGCTAACACGGAACCCAAACCGGCTGCGTGCGTGCGCAATCGTGCATACATTTATTTTGTCCCCCAAAACCAAATGCGATCAGGACACACAGGTTAAAATATCAAAACAAACTCTGTTAATTTGGGGACGGGTCAAAAAGCATTAAACATTTATGGCAATTTAACTAGTTAGCTTGCACTTGCTAGCTAATTTGTCCTATTTAGCTAGCTTGCCGTTGGTAGCTAATTTGTCCTGGGATATAAACATTAAGTTGTTATTTTACCTGAAATGCACAAGGTCCTCTTCTCTGCCAATTAATCCACACATAAAACAGTCAACCGAATTGTTTCTAGTCATCTCTCTTCCTTCCAGTCTTTTTCTTCACTTGACTTTATATTGCGATTGGCAACTTTCATAAATTAGGTGCATTACCGCCACTGACCTCGTTCGTCTTTCTGTCACCCACGTGGGTATAACCAATGAGGAGATGGCACGTGGGTACCTGCTTCTATAAACCAATGAGGAGATGGGAGAGGCAGAACTTGCAGTGCGATCTGCTTCAGAAATAGAACTGATTTCTATTTTAGCCCTTGGTGCGCTCGTTGGTGCGTGCGAGCAGTGTGGGTGCAATTATTGAATAACATAGATTTCTAAATTTATTTTGCAATATGATGTGCTCAGCCTATTACTCTCTTACTGACGGTTGTGGCTGCTTTGCGGGATGTTTTGTGGTCTCTACCTTCTTGCCCTTTGTGCTGTTGTCTATGCCCAATAATGCTTGTACCATGTTGTGTGCTGCTACCGTGTTGTGTTGCTACCATGTTGTTATCATGTTGTGTTGCTACTATACTGTGTTGTCATGTGTTGCTGCCTTGCTGTGTTGTTGTCTTACTGTAGGTCTCTCTTTATGTAGTGTTGTCTCTCTTGTCGTGATGTGTGTTTTGTCCAATATTTATTTATATATATATATATATATATATATATATATATATATATATATATATATATATATATATATTATCCCAGCCCCCGTCCCTGCAGAAAGCCTTTTGCCTTTAGGTAGGCCATCATTGTAAATAAGAATTTGTTCTTAACTGACTTGTCTAGTTAAAGGTTAAATAAAAATAAATAAAACAAATGTACATATACATTTATATTTAGTTCATTTATCACACCATAGTGCCATCAGAGTTCTGTTACCAATGCAGGGTGAAAGGGGGCAAATTTTTTTACTGCTATAAAAAATGGTATAGAACATTTTTTTTTTTAAATACAAATTACAGCTATCAAAAGTATCTTGTTACAAAATACATTGGAGTGTAGATCAGCACAGTGTAATACAAATAAATATATATAATAAATATTTCAAATACTTGTAACAGAGATACTGCCCATCTCTGGCCAATGCCCTAACGAGCTAGGAATGGGGTCGGTAGGAGCTGCCCAAAGGCGCATGACCATAGGACGCGTTCCAGAGAATCAGCTGACAGAGTTGTGACTGCCCAGTTAGCAATGAGCACTCTGGATATTTTTTGCCCATCGCCTCATTCACAGGGCGCCCGCAATATGTCGCTTTGTCAAAGGCAGCCATGCTCCTGCCATTCACATCCCGACCGGCGACACTACAGCTGCCAGTCAGAGGTCAGGCTCTTTTTCAGCATTAAGCCAGCTGCATGCCTACTCCCTGTCACAACTTATTTTTATATTTATACATTTTTATCAAGACGGGCTCGTGGGGCAAAGTGCAAGCCTAAATTTCAGAGGCACGGAGATGGTATGGAATTAAAGTAGAAAGGTGCAAGGTGTCCCATGGGTGAAGACCTATGGGCAAACCGGTTCTCCCATCCCAGTGAGGTAGCCCTCTTGAGACAGAATGCAGCACGCTCCCCAGGGCATAGGAATACTGTGAGGGCTGCGGAAAACACTCCAGAAGCTGGGGCATTTTTGGACATTCGCTGTGAACCCTATAAACCTTATCCCATATAAAGGGGAGTTAGGGTTTAGAATTCCTTTGCCAGAACATGCGAGAAGACTGCGGCGTTAACGGCAAAGGCAGTAAAGCGATCCATCTTACCAGGGTAGGTGGCGTCGGTAGTGCCTCCGAAAACTTTTTGGAGGCAAGCTGGGACAGGAGGAAGCAGTTGCTTCACTGGGGCTGTACTAGTGGGAAGTGTCCTCCCATCGTACAGATCCGTTTATCGGTTTACGTTCCCCAGGGGAGCTGGCCACTTGATCTCATGTCTGGTGCCGGCTCGCTTACAGACATCAAAGAACCCAAACTTCAGTGGAGGGATGGCATCTCTGTCTTCGGGACTGCTCCTTCTAAAAGACTGAGGAGGCGGGACCTGGTCGACCTCCGTGTCTGCTGTCACCTTGAGGAGACTGGCGAGGTTAATCTCGCCATCATCCTCATCGTCGCCTACCCCGAGCAGGAGTCGTTGGACTGATAGAGGGAGGAATCGAGGCTATCCATGACCTCGCTAAGTCTGAGTTCAGAACATCGACCCATGGATGTTAGCGGGTCTAGTCATACAAGACAAAGACCCTTCAAAAACCCAGTAAAACGAAGACTCGTTTCAATTGTCACATTGGAGAGTAGCACAGAGGACCACCCCGTACGTAAGAAGCAAGAATGCACGAGTGAAGTGTAACACGAAGCAAACCGTGAATACACAGTCAAGTCGGAGAAGCAAGAAGACGCTAATCTCCGAGTCAAGATGGCGTCACAAGAGAACAATGTGGACCACTGTCAAATAATAACACAACTGAATAGGTACCATATCAGTAGCCACAGTAAGGTCCACATGTTAGACATTGAATTTGGTGAAAATGATACCCCTGTAAGGAGAGTGATTCCGGCCTACATAGCACAATCCCTGATGATAAACAATGATGTAAAGATCATCAACTTAGGATATGAGAAGCCTATTGATACTCTATTGAGTCTCAATACAAGTCTCTGAAGAGATAGTCAAGGATCTGTCCGATCATAGCCAAAGCACCTGTCATTGCTCACAGATGACAGACCTCCATCCTATGCTAGCTTGCTACCGATAGCCCGGCTAGCTGTCTGAATCGCCGTGACCCCAACCAACCTTTACTCACTGGACCCTTATGATCACTCGACTAAGCATGCCTTTCCTTAATGTCAATATGCCTTGTCCATTGCTGTTCTGGTTAGTGTTTATTGGCTTATTTCACTGTAGAGCCTCTAGTCCTGCTCACTATACCTTATCCAACCTTTCAGTTCCACCACCCACATATGTGATGACATCACCTGGTTTCAATGATGTTTCTAGAGACAATATCTCTCTCATCATCACTCAATACCTAGGTTTACCTCCACTGTATTCACATCCTACCATACCTTTGTCTGTACATTATTCCAGAAACGTCCTTTTACTCTCTGTTCTAGACGTTCTAGACGACCAATTCTCATAGCTTTTAGCCGTACCCTTATCCTACTCCTCCTCTGTTCCTCTGGTGATGTAGAGGTGAATCCAGGCCCTGCAGTGCCTAGCTCCACTCCTATTCCCCAGGGGCTCTCTTTTGATGACTTCTGTAACCGTAATAGCCTTGGTTTCATGCATGTTACCATTAGAAGCCTCCTCCCTAAGTTTGTTTTATTCACTGCTTTAACACACTCTGCCAACCCGGATGTTTTAGCCGTGTCTGAATCCTGGCTTAGGAAGACCACCAAAAATTCTGACATTTTCATCCCTAACTACAACATTTTCAGACAATATAGAACGGCCAAAGGGGGCGGTGTTGTAATCTACTGCAAAGATAGCCTGCAGAGTTCTGTCCTACTATCCAGGTCTGTTCCCAAACAATTTGAACTTCTACTTTTAAAAATCCACCTCTCTAAAAACAAGTCTCTCACCGTTGCCGCCTGCTATTGACCACCCTCTGCCCCCAGCTGTGCTCTGGACACCATATGTGAACTGGTAGCTGTGTATCTCTCTCTCATAGTCTTTGAAAAGCTGACCGGTGTGGGACGCCGTGTCCATATTCTCTTGATTGCCGTGATCCCTGTGATCGTCATCAAGACGCAGGCCTCCTATTTGTTCCTAGAATTTCTAAGCAAACAGCTGGAGGCAGGGCTTTCTCCTATAGAGCTCCATTTTTATGGAATGGTCTGCCTACCCATGTGAGAGACGCAGACTGGATACCTTATACACACAAGTGTAAAGGGATGAAGAATATGTACATAAAGATATATGAATGAGTGATGGTACAGAACGGCATAGGCAAGATGCAGTAGGTGGTATAGAGTACAGTATATACATATGAGATGCGTAATGTAGGGTATGTAAACATTATATTAAGTGGCATTGTTTAAAGAGGCTAGTGATACATTTTTTACATGTATGGCAGCAGCCACTCAATGTTAGTGGTGGCTGTTTAAAAGTCTGATGGCCTTGAGATAGAAGCTGTTTTTCAATCTCTCGGTCCCTGCTTTGATGCACCTGTACTGACCTCGCCTTCTGGATGATAGCGGGGTGAACAGGCAGTGGCTCGGGTGGTTGTTGTCCTTGATGATCTTTATGGCCTTCCTGTGACATCGGGTGGTGTAGGTGTCCTGGACGGCAGGTATTTTGCCCCTGGTGATGCGTTGTGCAGACCTCACTACCCTCTGGAGAGCCTTACGGTTGTGGGCGGAGCAATTGCCGTACCAGGCGGTGATACAGCCCAACAGGATGCTCTCGATTGTGCATCTGTGCTTTTGGTGACAAGCCGAATTTCTTTAGCCTCCTGAGGTTGAAGAGGCGCTGCTGCGCCTTCTTCACCATGGTGTCTGTGTGGGTGGACCAATTCAGTTTGTCCGTGATGTGTACGCCGAGGAACTTAAAACTTTCTACCCTCTCCACTACTGTCCCGTCGATGTGGATAGGGGGGTGCTCCCTCTGCTGTTTCCTGAAGTCCACGATCATCTCCTTTGTTTTGTTGACGTTGAGTGTGAGGTGTTTTCCTGACACCACACTCCGAGGGCCCTCACCTCCTCCCTTTAGGCCGTCTCGTCGTTGTTGGTAATCAAGCCTACCACTGTAGTGTCTTCTGCAAACTTGATGATTGAGTTGGAGGCGTGCATGGCCACGCAGTCGTGGGTGAACAGGGAATACTTGCAGCAAGGCTTAGTGCAACATGGCAGTGTTGCCATTGTTTATTAAAGATTTTCTTTGTAATGTAAAAAAAGACGTCTTCAACCCCCATATCACACACTCACAAACTGTAAATATATGTGTGTATGTTGTACTATCAATTGGTGAGAGAGAGCCTCAAATATCACATTCAATTGTACATATCCACTGTATACATGAATCACAGCAATGTTGGTTCCTGTTTCAATCACATCTTTGCTCATGTTCTCGTGGGTCAAACAAAAACACCCTAATGATTGGTTGACCCACAATGCAGGTGATGGCTGCAGGATGAAGTTGGTGAAGATCAACTGAAGAAATTTGCAGTCGATTGCAGTCATGACCTTTGATCACATGCTGTCAGGATTTGGCCAGGATTGTTCATGTTTTGGTCACTAGATGCCCCCATTGCGCCTTTTTTGAACCTTTTGTTTTTTCCTTGTTCTAATTATTATTTGCACCTGTGTGTCATTTCCTTGTTGGTATTTAAACCCTGTGTGTTCCTCAGTTCTTTGCTCAGTGTTTGTATGTTAGCACCCAGCCCCAGCCCCAGCCCCAGCCTTGCTGTGAACATATATTTCTCTTGTTGGATTTTCCAGAGGTTCTCTGGTTTTGTTCTTGTTTATTTTTGATTAGTCTTTTGAGGTTTGTTTTTTCCCTGCTGTTCTTACCACTTTGTGGATTTTCTTTGTATTTTGGAGGATATCCATTTTTTCTCTTGGCTTTATTTTTGACGTTGTGGATTTATAATTTTTGCCTGAAGATCTTTTTCTTTTATTAAACCACCATCTCTAGTACTGCTGTGTCTGCCTCATCTTCTGGGTTCTGCCGACTATTAGTGACTGTTTCTCACACCGGGTCCTGACACATGCTTTTTGTAAATTTCATGCAGTTGTGGAGTAGGCTCAAGGCTTGACAAAAGGGATCTGCATAAACGCACTCACTCTTTTCACGACACTTCAAGACAGCTATGACTAAAAGTGATTTTCGTAGCAGGTTAGGAGAACATTTTCGCTAACCCTAACCCTTTTCCTAACCTTAACCTAATTATCCTACTCTGTTAAGTAAATTATCCTGACCTGCTGCATAAGTTCTCCTAACCTGCTATGAAAAAGTCACTTCCAGTCGTAGCTGTATTGAAATGGCGTGGAAAGAGTGGTTGTGTTTGAGCAGACCACACTTGTCAAGTCGGTGACCATCGTTGCATTATGGGGTTATAAAAGTTGTCTGACATGTCGATTGCATGAACTTTACAAAAATCACTTAATCAACAGCAACTTCATCCTGCAGCCTTCACCTGCATTGTGGGAGGCTCCATTGTCAACCAATCATTAGTGTGTTTTTGTTTGACCCACACAAACGTGACCAAAGATGTGACTGAAACAGAAACCAACTTTGCCACAATTCATGTATGCAGTGGATTATGGACAAATGAATGTGATATTTGGGTCTCTGTCACCAATTGATTGTACAGTACAATGTACACATACCGGGATGCTGGCCTTCCAGGCAGAGTTGCAATAAAAATAAAAGATTAAGATGGGCAAAATAACATAGACACTAGACAGAGGAACTGCCTAGAAGGCCAGCATCCCGGAGTCGCCTCCTCACTGTTGACGTTGAGACTGGTGTTTTCCGGGTACTATTTAATGAAGCTGCCAGTTGAGGACTTGTGAGGCGTCTGTTTCTCAAACTAGACACTCTAAAGTACTTGTCCTCTTGCTCAGTTGTTCACTGGGGCCTCCCACTCCTCTTTCTATTCTGGTTAGAGCCAGTTTGCGCTGTTCTGTGAAGGGAGTAGTACACAGTGTTGTACGAGATCTTCAGTTTCTTGGCAATTTCTCTCATGGAATAGCCTTCATTTCTCAGAACAAGAATAGACTGACGAGTTTCAGAAGAAAGTAATTTGTTTCTGGCCATTTTGAGCCTGTAATCGAACCCACAAATGCTGATGCTCCAGATACTAGTCTACAGAAGGACAGTTTTATTGCTTCTTTAATCAGAACAACACTTTTAAGCTGTGCTAAAATAATTGCAAAAGGGTTTTCTAATGATCAATTAGCCTTTTAAAATGATAAACTTGGATTAGCTAACACAACGTACCATTGGAACACAGGAGTGATGGTTGCTGATAACGGGCAACCGTAGATATTTCATTAAAAATCAGTCGTTTCCAGCTACAATAGTCATTTACAACATTAACAATGTCTACACTTTATTTCTGTTCAATTTGACATTATTTTAATGGACAAAATATGTGCTTTTCTTTCAAAAACAAGGACATTTCTAAGTGACCCCAAACTTATGAACGGTAGTGTATATATTTTCAGTTTGTGATATGGGGGTTGGAGAACAATGGCACATTAACTTGTTGCACTGAGCTTTGCTGTTGGATAACCACATCAGTATCCGACTATCAGCTGTCGCAGATGAACCTCCCCCCGACTTCACTCCTCGACTTTCGTCTGGAGTCGGTTGCTTTCACCTTACCAATCAAACTGGCCCAGTGTTTCGCTTTCATTCCATAGAGGAACGAGCACGTGAGGGTATGTCTTCCGGATATCAAAAGTGATCGAATCCATGCAATCCATAACTAAATGTATTCGCTGTAGTCTCGAGCCAACATTGAAAACACTAGTTAATGTCCAGAACATTTGATTGGTCTTGTATAGTCCTACTGTAACAGGGTGGATGTGCCTCTCTTCTATGGCAGCCAAATGTCTGAGGGGGCACGAGTATGTGAGTATGGCTGAGGGATGGTCCAGAGTTTTTTTTTCTTCCAACACCTGAAACAGCTTTTCCTGCAATCTAGAGCAATAATCATGATTTATTTTATTTATTAGGATCCCCATTAGGGAAAGGGAAAGGGGGATACCTAGTCAGTTGTACAGCTGAATGTGTTCAACTGAAATGTGTCTTCCGCATTTAATTAACCCAACCCCTCTGAATCAGAGAGGTGCGGGCGGCTGCCTTAATCGACATCCACGTCATTAGCCGACGCCAATGGCGACTGGTTACAGTGAGAAGCTTCCTCTTCAGCGGACAGCTTGATGAAAACCAGTCAATGTTCAGGTCTCCAAGAAAATAGACCTCTCTGTTTACATCACATACACTATCAGGCATTTGACGCTTATTATTTAGCACTTGTCAAGAGAAAAAAAAGCAAGAGAAAAAATATACATTCAGCAATCCATGAATCAGTTGATGTGTGTAAGTGTGTGTGTGTTCTGCGGGGTTGAAACTACGAACCCATAGGCGTGGCATGCTCATCCCTTCCAGGCTTTGGGAGCCTGTCATTCCATTTTCGTAACATTGCAAAAATCAGAAACCTTTTATCCAAAAATAATGCAGAAAAGCTTATCCATGCTAAACACTAAACACAATCCATGCTAGAATCCTGACTAGAACCAAAAAATTTGATGATATTACTCCAGTGCTAGCCTCTCCACATTGGCTTCCTGTTAAGGCTAGGGCCGATTTCAAGGTTTAACTGCTAACCTACAAAGCATTACAATGGCTTGCTCCTACCTATCTCTCCGATTTGGTCTTGCCGTACATACCTACACGTACGCTACGGTCACAAGACACAGGCCTCCTTATTGTCCCTAGAATTTCTAAGCAAACAACTGGAGGCGTTCTCCTATAGAGCTCCATTTTTATGGAATGGTCTGCCTATCCATGTGAGAGACGCAGACTCGGTCTCGACCTTTAAGTCATGACTGAAGACTCATCCCTTCAGTAGGTCCTATGATTGAGTGTAGTCTGGCCCAGGGGTGTGAAGGTGAACGGCAAGGCACTGGAGCGACGAACCGCCCTTGCTGTCTCTGCCTGGCCGGCTCCCCTCTCTCTACTGGGATTCTCTGCCTCTGACCCTATTACAGGGGATGAGTCACTGGCTTATTAGTGCTCTTCCATGCCGCCTTTAGGAGGGGTGCGTCACTTGAGTGGGTTGAGTCGCAGACGTGATCTTCTTGTCCAGTTTTGCACCCCCTCGGGCTCGTGCGGTGGAGGAGATCTTCGTGGGCTATACTCAGCCTTGTCGCAGGGTAGTAAGTTGGTGGTCTGTTGATATCCCTCTAGTGGTTTGGAGGCTGTGCTTTGGCAAAGTGGGTGGGGTTATATCCTGCCTGGTTGGCCCTGTCCGGGGGTATCGTCAGACGGGGCCACAGTGTCCACCGAACCAACACCTGTCTCAGTCTCCAGTATCTATGCTGCAATAGTCTACGTGCTAGGGGGCTAGGGTCAGTCTGTTATATCTAATGTAATTATCCTGTCTTATTTCGTGTCCTGTGTGAATTTAAGTATGCTCAAGCTTCAACTGTTCTGCCTGCGGGACTCTGACCTGTTCACCGGATGTGCTACCTTGTCCCGGACCTGCTGTTTTCGACTCTCACTCTACCACACCTGCTGTCTGAATGCTAGGCTATGAAAAGCCAACTGACATTTACTCCTGAGGTACTGACCTGTTACACCCTCTACAACCACTGATTATTATTTGATCCTGCTGGTCATCTATGAACATTTGAACATCTTGAAGAACAATCTGGCCTTAAATGGCCATGTACTCCTATAATCTCCACCCGGCACAGCCAGAAGAGGACTGGCAACCCCTCAGAGCCTGGTTCCTCTAGGTTTCTTCCTAGGTTCCTGCCTTTTAGGGAGCTTTTCTTAGGCACCGTGCTTCTACATCTGCATTGCTTGCTGTTTGGGATTTTAGGCTGGATTTCTGTATAACACTTTATGACATCTGCTGATGTAAAAAGGTCTTTATAAATACATTTAATTGATTGATTGATAGCGGATGTAAGCAATGTCCCCACGTGCTCTGGCAGCTTTCATGTCTGGGATCAATTCATTCCTCTTCTGGATAGTCCTTGTTGGTGAAGATGTATGTTCCTCTCAAGTTCTTGGCACTTTACATAACAGATACCTTGTCATTGAACCTCAGGAACTTGACCACTATTGGCATGGGCCTGTCACCTGGGCCTGTGGTGAGGTTTCCAGTCCTGTGGGCGCACTCCACCTCAACCTCCCTGTTTTCCATCTTCAGTTTTTTCGAGATCATTTTCCTCACTTTATCCTCAGACTCCGTCCAGGTTTCATGTGGAGATTCTGCAATTCCATCCACAATGTTGTTCCGACTTGATTGTCCCTCGAGATAATCAGATTTCTCCGTCATTGTTATCATGGATTCACATACAGAACTGATGTCCTCTCTCAATGACTTTGCTGTCATCTTGCCGTTCTTAATTAAACTCATCGAGCTGTCCCTAGGAGAACTGCAAACTGTTCTTCAGGTCCTGGACCTCTCTGGGCAGGTCGTCCATTCTTTTATTAGTTGACTCCACCAGTATTTGGACACAACACATGAAGCTATTTATGTTTGTTTAAAATAACCTTCTTTTAGGTTACGCTGTTACTCCTTGCAGTTCCAGACAGGGCAGGTCGCAGGGAAGATTGGAAACAACAACAACAAACAGCAGGGATCTAGACAGCCATAAGCCCGGGATAAACCGCGCTCCTAGCCACAATGGCTAACTGCGTTGCGGGCTGCGTTCAAGCCCTCTAGAAAAACCAGCTAGCTTGATCGGCAACTGGCTAGCAACTAGGCTAGCTGCTACACCAAGCAGCTCCTCAGACCTGGCCTTGGTCAGCAGGATAACTGGACAGATAGTAGCTGTCCCAGCAACTGATGCCAACCGCGTGGCGCGATCCAAACTCCAAAGGTAGCTAGCTAGTAACCAAACTTTTTCAATAGACTTTTAAAAAAAAGTCCAAAACATCAAACTTTCCCTTATGCTTAATTCTATGTAAAAAAAAACATGTTTTTTGAGAATACCTTTTGAGGTGTCTGTATCCTCCTGACTGGTGGTTATTTATTTCAAGAAACTAAATATGCTTTCCTGCATCTCTGTCAAAATATTGGTAAAATATTGAAAGGAATGTAAGTCTTATTCAGTAGATTTAGTGATGGCTTACTTTTCTAAAGTCTACTAACCTTGTTAACAGGCATGCCAGCTAAGATAGTTAGACAAGCAAGCAACTCTAACTTGATTGATAGCCTAAAAATGTATTCTTGGTAGCTAGTTATGAGGTTGGGAGATTGGGAACCTATCTGAGCTAGCTAAGCCATCTTCATAAAATTGCTAGGTGGCTAGTAGTGTGACAGGTCTTCAGGGTCTCTTGAGAACCTTGATGATCTCGAAATGGAGTCAGTCGGCAGTGGTGAGCGCTCTGAAGTTGAGCCAGTTCAGTATGTAGTGGGTCTACCCGCAGCAACAGGTGTGGTAGAGACTTCCAACGTTTGCCCTGAAAATGTTACCAGAGATGATTTTGGGCCGGTAGGAGTGAGACTTTTGGAATGAGTGGATTCCATTTCCTGCCTTTTGGCCAACCCATATGTTGTGTCATGCTGGGTAAAGGACAAACTGGAAATGGTTACATCTGTGAATGTTTCGAGAAGTAGAATTGTTTAGATTTTTTGTGTATCCGCCTCCCAGAGGAAGCGGCGCTTTGAGTCACACAGCTAGGGGCTCAACCTGTGGCCTGCTTTTGACTCCGGAGCAGGGTGCTGCTAAAAGAGGTGAGCAGTGGGGTAGCCTTGAGTGTTGAGGTGGATCAAATGAATTGGAATATTCCTAGTGTTTGTGACGCCTGCCATTTAGTGCGATTTAGACCTAGTGACAATGGTGAGACTAAGAATACCCTGTCTGTCTTGTTTAGCTATGACACAGAGTTTCTACCTGATAAGGTCAGGTTAGGTTATATTTGCTATTCTGTGAGGGCCTATGTTCCGATGGTGCTTTAGATGCCAAGGATTCGGAGATGTTGCAGCAGCGTGGAGATCCCACGATGTGAGAAATGGGCAGGAGAACATAGTCAGAGGGAGTATACAGTTGGGATAGAGAAAGCACTGCGTGTCAACTGTGGGGGTCCCCATGCAGATAGGGATCCGAAGTGCCCTGTGAGAGAGAGACAGGTTGAGATTGTTAGAGCCTGAGTGGGGCAGAAAGTTTCCTATGCTGAGGCAGTGAAGAGAGTAGAGGATAGCCCAAGGGTGAGTGAGATGACTGGTAGCCCCTCAGTGAGTAGGCCTGAAGAGAGAGAGCCAGAGAGGATGAATTATAGTAGGGTTGGATTTCTTGCATTTATAGCCATGGTGATCAACTGCACTGCACTGATGAAGCGGAAATCATAGAAGATAGATGTCCTAGTTGCAGCAACAGAGAAATATTTGGGTGTGAGAGATGAGTGCAGAAGATCTACAGGAAGTTTTGAGAGAAGGGGTTCCATCCTCCCGGACCGACTGCCAAAGTAGTGGAATGGGTTTTTGGTATAGTGTATAGGTGCAGAGTTAGAGGGTGGTGATATTTAAGTTGTCCCATTCCCCTTTTCCTTTTTGGGGGGGTGACCAAAATGTGCAATCCGCATTCCGACCTGCGAAAGGCACGGATACGCAACACGGCGTCTAGTCTGCTGGAAAACTACACAAAGAAGAATGGTGATGCATTTCTTTCTGCCTGCCAGAGCCCCCGAGCAACTAGTCTCAACCAACATTTCCAATGTCACAACGATAATCATTTTTCCAGTCTCTGTGTTTGAGAAATAGCAATTGTAAGTATTCTCAGTACAACTTTTGTCTTGTGGCTGTTTGGACTTGGAGACAGGTATGCTATTTATTGTTTACACGGTTGTGTATTGGTCCTGCCTGATATTTATTGCATTTACCAGACTACATCCATATTCATAAATGTATACATTGAATATTTGTAGTAAAAGCTATATATTTTTTATAATCCTGTGTTGTGTTTTTCCATATCCAGTACACAGGTTTCCATTGACCCTGCCCTATTCAAGCACCTGTGGCTTGAAGAAAAGGCTTCACACTGATGCTGAATGTGTGTGTGTGTGTGTGTGTGTGTGTGTGTGTGTGTGTGTGTGTGTGTGTGTGTGTGTGTGTGTGTGTGTGTGTGTGTGTGTGTGTGTGTGTGTGTGTGTGTGTGTGTGTGGTGTGTGTGGTGTGTGTTTTTACAATTCAGTGTGTTTGGAGCAGTGGTGTTTTAAATTGAGCCTGTGGCGTGTGTCCTGGACTGCACAGGATGTGACTGGTAGCAGTGTGAGCGAGGGTTTGTGTGTCAGTGAGTAACAGGGTGGTCACTAAGTAGCCTAACAAGGACAGTCCTTGTCCCACACACACTGTTAATCTGCACAGTATGTATAATCCCACTGTTTGTCCAAATAGCCATGAGCTTTATCTCTTTCTCGCTCTCACTCACACACACTTAATCCTGCCAATTTATTTGCTCACAGGTGTGCAAAAGCATGCACGTCCAAGCCCCTCTCTCACCATACAGTAAAAGTCTACTTACTAGATATGCTTAAACCACACTTATCTAGCCTGTGCAAGCCAGTATGTATGAGCGTTTACTGCTACAGTAATACCTAAAGCTCTACCCCTATGCAACACACAAATACATCAACACGCAAAGTCCAAATATATTCAATCACATGTAGAACATGCACAGTGAAAATCAATTAATATAATTTCCTATGCATGTGTTATAGCCACCATCTAAGGCTGATATTATAAACAATAATTTTGAAACTGAGATGTAGTAGGTTATTAATTGACACAAAGAGGAAAAGAAAGGAAATACACATAACTCACATTTGAAACAGACTTTACTTTTGGCCATTTGAGCTTTTCCAGTGAAGACAAGGACATGAACACACAGAGTATACCAACTCTGACAGGAAAGAAGAGGAAAAAGACAGAGATGCCAAATTTGCCTAAACATAGACCTACACATGAAGTAAAAACCTGTTCAAAAATACAGGTAATACAAAGAGTAATTTTCCAAACACCGGCTATAAGACATTGTTTGGATAATAGAGAAAACATCTTGTTTATTCATTTTCTAAGCTGTACAGTTTGACACAATATCACAGAGACCATAGAAGTGCAGACATGAGCCGAACAGACCAGAGGCAGGCAAAACACTGATCACACTGCAGAATGATGTTGGAATCATAACTACAGTCGAGAAATGAATGGACATTTCTTTAATATGGGTAAAGATACCCAGACAGGCACTTGCCACTTAGTCATAACCAGGGAAAGTGACAGTGACGTGCGGTTAGGGTAGGCAGGGTAGGCAGTGTGAAAATCTATGATAGAATAACTAATGAAAAAATAAATAAATATACTTTTTATCAATATTCATTGTCAACTTCATTTTTTCCTGCATGATAAAATAGATGTCTGAACTAGTACTACTACTTCCCAAATTTGCAGTGATCTGGTACAAAATGCACAAGGAGGCGAGGGGAAAGGCAGCCTCACCATGTACCTTTCTCCCGCCCTTCAAATTCAAAATCAATGAAAGGAATTGACATGACTTGCGCATTCGTGTTTCTACCTTATACTGCCAGCTAACGGATGAAGGATCCATTCTAAGAACACTCCAGAACAAAGAAGCATACAACTAAGGACATTGTGACCTGTGGTGGACAACCAGAGACTTACATCAAACTACAGAGAGACGACAGAGAAAGACATCAACGCGTAAATATATGTTGCATTTCTAATCCGAATGAGCGGTTGTTAGGGTGCTAAATCTTCTGACTACGGTGAGCGTAGTTTCCAAATGTATGTACGAGAAGTTGACTCTGTCTCTCCCTCTCCTTACATACCCCCCCTTTCCATTGTTTATCAAGCCGTCGTATCAGGTTAGTCCACTAGGGACTATAAAATCACTGTATATAGATTTTTCTATTGTGTTATTGACTGTGTTGATGTTTTTTGTCACACTGCTTCGCTTTATCTTGGCCAGGTCGCAGTTGTAAATGAGAACTTGTTATCAACTGGCCTACCTATAAAGGTGAAATAAAAAAATCTAAAAATAGGGACTGTTGTCAGTGCATTATGTTAGTAATCAATAACCTATACCGTGTGTGTGTGTTTATGTATTTCTGTGTGATTATTTAGTTAGTTAGTAAATCAATAATTAAGCCAATTTGTGTATTGCTGATTCATCACTTAGGTTAGGGTTCGTGCAGATTTATTAAGTCAACAATGTTCAGAATGAGACTGATGAGGTAATAATTCATAATTTACTGTTATTGATGTAAGAGATATTTCGATAATCTGTAGAGTTTAAGTCGGGAGATAGTAACTCAGGAAACAACTTTTCCCGTGGAGCCCCAAATTCCTAATGAGTTAATTATTACATGATTAATTTAGTAGAGTAATAATTATAAGTAGTAGTTAATTATTCGATAAATAGCAGGAAGCCAAGTACTTCGATTTTGTTAGATTTAAGACTGATCTTGTCGGATTGTACAGTTCACAAATGGTACAAGACAAATCACCTGGACAGCTCCTCAGCTTTTTGTTCCAGCATGACCTGACACAGACTGTCCCGAGGCAACAAAGTTACTGCAGCTGGTCCTCACTATACCAGCCATAATAGTATCTATTGAGAAGTAATTTTCTGCGCTGAAACAGATAAAGACATACAGTCGAAAACCGGACCGATCAAGGATGACTCTCATCCCTTGCCATCATCTCCATCACATTCAGACCAAGAGACTTTAAAAACTGAGGGCAAACAGGGAGGAGTTTTACAGTTCAGTCACTGATGTCTTTACCCAGAAGGATAGACAAATGGACTTTGTTAACAGGTAAACGTAAATGCAAGAGTTTATTTTCAGTAGCGCCGTCTACTATTATGACATTACATGTCTATTGTGTAAGTATATATGTCAATTAGTAGTGCTGACTACTAGGCACAGATGGCGCTGGAGGAGATGGCTGCTGTTTTACGGCAATTGTGCGATAGTGTGTGTGTTTTTTCGTGTTATTTGTAACTTATTTGTACATAATGTTTCAGCAATCGTCTCTTATGACCGAAAATAGCTTCTAGATATCAGGACAGCGATTATTCACAACGTACTGGAAGATTTTTTCTATAACGAATCGGAGGTGGAGGATTTACTCCAGACATCCGACAAGGCCCTCATCCCTGTCATTTGCAGGAGAAAGAGATGGAGATATTGGGGGCGTAGGTCTGTCTGCTTTATAAGGATCCGACGGCGAGTGGGTAATCTGCCTTTACCATCGGTTCTATTAGCCAACATACAATCACCGGATAACAAAAATAGATGAACTACGAGCACGTATATCCTGCCAACGGGACATTAAAAACTGTAATATGTTATATTTACATTTACATTTAAGTCATTTAGCAGACGCTCTTATCCAGAGCGACTTACAAATTGGTGCATTCACCTTATGATATCCAGTGGAACAACCACTTTACAATAGTGCATCTAACTCTTTTAAGGGGGGGGGGGGGGGTTAGAAGGATTACTTTATCCTATCCTAGGTATTCCTTAAAGAGGTGGGGTTTCAGGTGTCTCCGGAAGGTGGTGATTGACTCCGCTGACCTGGCGTCGTGAGGGAGTTTGTTCCACCATTGGGGTGCCAGAGCAGCGAACAGTTTTGACTGGGCTGAGCGGGAACTGTACTTCCTCAGAGGTAGGGAGGCGAGCAGGCCAGAGGTGGATGAACGCAGTGCCCTTGTTTGGGTGTAGGGCCTGATCAGAGCCTGAAGGTACGGAGGTGCCGTTCCCCTCACAGCTCCGTAGGCAAGCACCATGGTCTTGTAGCGGATGCGAGCTTCAACTGGAAGTGTTCAACTGTTATGTTTCAAAGAGTCGTGGCTGAACAACGACATAAATGTTGCGTGTTTTGCACTTTTTCGGCAGGATAGAACAGCCGTTGTAATGAGGTGCGTACTGGCGGCAGAGAAGTCAGGCGCAGGAGAGCGAAAACTGATTTAAAACGGTGTCATTTAACTTCTCTGCGCACAGATCCCTTTAGCGGGATCATTTTCCTAAACAACCGCTGAATTGCAGGGCGCCAAATTCAAAAATATTACTAAAAATATTTATAATCATGGAATCACAAGTTAAATATACCAAAACACAGCTTAGCTTGTTGTTAATCCAGTTTGTGAGTGTATCAATCAATGCTAGAACAGCTAGCCCCAAATTAACATGGTCACGAAAGTCAGAAAAGCAATAAAATGAATCGCTTACCTTTGATAATCTTCGGATGTTTGCACTCACGACACTCCCAGTTACACAATAAATGTTATTTTTGTTCGATAAATATTAGTTTTATAACAAAAAAATGCCATTTGGGTTGCGCGTTATGTTCAGAAAACCACAGCCTCGTTCCGGTCCTGAAAAGCAGAAGAAAATTCCCAAAAGTATCAGATTCAAAAATATTACAAAAAATATTTATAATCATGCAATCACAAGTGAAATATACCAAAACACAGCTTAGCTTTTGGGTAATCCACCTATCGTGTCAGATTTTGAAAATATGCTTTACAGCGAAAGCAATCCAAGCTTTTGTGAGTGTATCAATTAATGCTAGAACAGGTAGCCCCAAATTAGCATGGTCACGAAAGTTAGAAAAGCAATAAAATTAATCGCTTACCTTTGATAATCTTCGGATGTTTGCAATCACGACACTCCCAGTTACACAATAAATGTTATTTTTGTTCGATAAATATTAGTTTTATAACAAAAAAACGCCATTTGGGTTGCGCGTTATGTTCAGAAAACCAAAGCCTCGTTCCGTTCGATGAAAATTCCAAAAACTATCCGTAATGTTCGTAGAAACATGTCAAATGTTTTTTATAATCAATCCTCAGGTTGTTTTTAACATACATAATCGATAATATTTCAACCGGACCGTAACCTATTCAATGAAAGAGAGAAAGAAAATGTCAGGCTACCCCTCTTGCGCGCAGGAACTATTCAAAGGACACCTGACTAGTTTTGAAAATTCTTGCTCATTTTTCAAAATAAAAGCCTGAAACTATGTCTAAAGCCTGGTCATAGCCTGAGGAAGCCATTGGAAAAGGAATCTGGTTGATACCCCTTTAAATGGAGGATAGGCAGGCAATGAAACACAGATTTTTATCAAAAGAAATCACTTCCGGGTTAGATTTCCTCAGGTTTTCGCCTGCAAAATCAGTTTTGTTATACTCACAGACAATATTTTGACAGTTTTGGAAACTTTGGAGTGTTTTCTATCCCAATCTGTAAATTATATGCATATTCTACGATCTGGGCATGAGAAATAGTTCGTTTACCTTGGGAACATTATTTAAAAAAAAATCTGACCCCTAGCGCTAAGAAGTAAACATAAACCACCGTCAACAGAACAATACATGAAATGGGTCAAACAAAATCCGATAATAACCAGCATACCGTGCACAAGCATTACAAGAAACAATTACGGACAAGGACATGGGGGGGGGGGACATGGAATTGGAACCAGGTGTAATGGAAGACAAGACAAAACCAATGGAAAATGAAAAGTGGATCGGCGATGGCTAGAAGGTCGGTGACGTCGACCGTCGAACGCCGCCCGAACAAGGAGAGGGACCAACTTCGGCGGAAGTTGTGACAGCCGTCTCTGGTAAGACAAGGGGTGAGGGTCTATGTATATTTGTAAACAACAGTTGGTGCACGCAATCTAAGAAGCTCTCAAGGTTTTGCTCACCTGAGGTAGAGTATCTCATGATAAGCTGTAGACCACACTATTTACCAAGAGAATTTTCATCTATATTCTTGGTAGCTGTCTATTTACCACCACAAACCAATGCTGGCACTAAGACCGCACTCAATGAGCTGTATATGGCCATAAGCAAACAGGAAGACGCTCATCCAGAGGCGGCGCTCGTAGTGGCCGGGGACTTTAATGCAGGGAAACTTAAACTTAAACTCCGTTTTACCTCATTTCTACCAGCATGTTAAATGTGCAACCAGAGGGAAAAAAACTCTAGACCAACTTTACTCCACTCACAGAGACGTGTACAAAGCTCTCCCTCGCCCTCCATTTGGCAAATCTGACCATAATTCTATCCTCCTGATTCCTGCTTACAAGCAAAAACTAAAGCAGGAAGCACCAGTGTCTCGGTCAATAAAAAAGTGGTCAGATGAAACAGATGCTAAGCTACAGGACTGTTTTTCTAGCCCAGACTGGAATATGTCTTCCGATGGCATTGAGGAGTAGACGACATCAGTCAATGGCTTCATCAATAAGTCCATCGACGACATCGTCCCCACAATGACTACGCCAACCAGAAGCCATGGATTACAGGCAACATCCGCACTGAGCTGAAGGGTAGAGCTGCCGCTTAACTTTTTCTCAATAGGGGGTGCTGTTTGCACTTTGTAATAATTTCGTTCCCAAATTAAACTGCCTCGTACTCAATTCTTGCTTGTACAATATTCATATTATTATTACTTTTGGATAGAAAACACTCTCTAGTTTCTAAAACCGTTTGAATTATATCTGTGAGTAAAACAGAACAGGAGTTGGAGCAATTTTCCTATGAGGATGTGAGAATGCTGAAATCTGTAAGCTGTTCTGAGGTCGGTTTATTAATTTGTCTGTCTTCTATTGGTTGAGATGCACTGCATACGCCTTCCCCTGGATGTCAGCGAATAGTGAGAATTGAAATGGAGTCGCTAGGCAGATCTGAAGGCCTATAAATAGGCTGGCAACCTGGTGTACCCTCTTTCTCCTTTTCGCCATGACGCAAGAAGGACCTCGGCATGTCGCTCTAGAAAGCTCCGGTTATAGCCCATAGATATATCCGGCTCTGTTTTTATTCGATATAGGTGTTAAAGACATCATAATGTTGTTATTTTAAACCGAGTTATATCAGTTTATATCAGTATATAGCGATTTTTCGGGTATTTATAAACAGGATGTAGAGATGGAGTTTTCTACTGGGGATGATAGTGAGGATAAACAGGGTGTAGAGATGGAGGAGTTTTCTACTGGGGATGATAGTGAGGATAAACAGGATGTAGAGATGGAGGAGTTTTCTACTGGGGATGATAGTGAGGATAAACAGGGTGTAGAGATGGAGGAGTTTTCTACTGGGGATGATAGTGAGGATAAACAGGATGTAGAGATGGAGGAGTTTTCTACTGGGGATGATAGTGAGGATAAACAGGGTGTAGAGATGGAGGAGTTTTCTACTGGGGATGATAGTGAGGATAAACAGGATGTAGAGATGGAGGAGTTTTCTACTGGGGATGATAGTGAGGATAAACAGGATGTAGAGATGGAGGAGTTTTCTACTGGGGATGATAGTGAGGATAAACAGGGTGTAGAGATGGAGGAGTTTTCTACTGGGGATGATAGTGAGGATAAACAGGATGTAGAGATGGAGGAGTTTTCTACTGGGGATGATAGTGAGGATAAACAGGATGTAGAGATGGAGGAGTTTTCTACTGGGGATGATAGTGAGGATAAACAGGATGTAGAGATGGAGGAGTTTTCTACTGGGGATGATAGTGAGGATAAACAGGATGTAGAGATGGAGGAGTTTTCTACTGGGGATGATAGTGAGGATAAACAGGGTGTAGAGATGGAGGAGTTTTCTACTGGGGATGATAGTGAGGATAAACAGGGTGTAGAGATGGAGGAGTTTTCTACTGGGGATGATAGTGAGGATAAACAGGATGTAGAGATGGAGGAGTTTTCTACTGGGGATGATAGTGAGGATAAACAGGGTGTAGAGATGGAGGAGTTTTCTACTGGGGATGATAGTGAGGATAAACAGGTTGAATAGATGGAGTTTTCTACTGGGGATGATAGTGAGGATAAACAGGATGTAGAGATGGAGTTTTCTACTGAGGATGATAGTGAGGATAAACAGGATGTAGAGATGGAGTTTTCTACTGGGGATGATAGTGAGGATAAACAGGATGTAGAGATGGAGGTGTTTTCTACTGGGGATGATAGTGAGGATAAACAGGGTGTAGAGATGGAGGAGTTTTCTACTGGGGATGATAGTGAGGATAAACAGGGTGTAGAGATGGAGGAGTTTTCTACTGGGGATGATAGTGAGGATAAACAGGGTGTAGAGATGGAGGAGTTTTCTACTGGGGATGATAGTGAGGATAAACAGGGTGTAGAGATGGAGGAGTTTTCTACTGGGGATGATAGTGAGGATAAACAGGATGTAGAGATGGAGGAGTTTTCTACTGGGGATGATAGTGAGGATAAACAGGGTGTAGAGATGGAGGAGTTTTCTACTGGGGATGATAGTGAGGATAAACAGGTTGAATAGATGGAGTTTTCTACTGGGGATGATAGTGAGGATAAACAGGATGTAGAGATGGAGTTTTCTACTGAGGATGATAGTGAGGATAAACAGGATGTAGAGATGGAGTTTTCTACTGGGGATGATAGTGAGGATAAACAGGATGTAGAGATGGAGGTGTTTTCTACTGGGGATGATAGTGAGGATAAACAGGATGTAGAGATGGAGGAGTTTTCTACTGGGGATGATAGTGAGGATAAACAGGATGTAGAGATGGAGGAGTTTTCTACTGGGGATGATAGTGAGGATAAACAGGATGTAGAGATGGAGTTTTCTACTGGGGATGATAGTGAGGATAAACAGGATGTAGAGATGGAGGTGTTTTCTACTGGGGATGATAGTGAGGATAAACAGGGTGTAGAGATGGAGGAGTTTTCTACTGGGGATGATAGTGAGGATAAACAGGATGTAGAGATGGAGGAGTTTTCTACTGGGGATGATAGTGAGGATAAACAGGATGTAGAGATGGAGGAGTTTTCTACTGGGGATGATAGTGAGGATAAACAGGATGTAGAGATGGAGTTTTCTACTGGGGATGATAGTGAGGATAAACAGGATGTAGAGATGGAGGAGTTTTCTACTGGGGATGATAGTGAGGATAAACAGGGTGTAGAGATGGAGTTTTCTACTGGGGATGATAGTGAGGATAAACAGGATGTAGAGATGGAGGTGTTTTCTACTGGGGATGATAGTGAGGATAAACAGGATGTAGAGATGGAGTTTTCTACTGGGGATGATAGTGAGGATAAACAGGATGTAGAGATGGAGGAGTTTTCTACTGGGGATGATAGTGAGGATAAACAGGATGTAGAGATGGAGTTTTCTATGGTTGATGATAGTGAGGATAAACAGGACATAGAGATGGAGTTTTCTACTGGGGATGATAGTGAGGATAAACAGGTTGTAGAGATGGAGGAGTTTTCTACTGGGGATGATAGTGAGGATAAACAGGATGTAGAGATGGAGGAGTTTTCTACTGGGGATGATAGTGAGGATAAACAGGGTGTAGAGATGGAGGAGTTTTCTACTGGGGATGATAGTGAGGATAAACAGGATGTAGAGATGGAGTTTTCTACTGGGGATGATAGTGAGGATAAACAGGACATAGAGATGGAGTTTTCTACTGGGGATGATAATGAGGATAAACAGGATGTAGAGATGGAGTTTTCTACTGAGGATGATAGTGAGGATAAACAGGACATAGAGATGGAGTTTTCTACTGGGGATGATAGTGAGGATAAACAGGATGTAGAGATGGAGTTTTCTACGGTTGATGATAGTGAGGATAAACAGGACATAGAGATGGAGTTTTCTACTGGGGATGATAGTGAGGATAAACAGGATGTAGAGATGGAGTTTTCTACTGAGGATGATAGTGAGGATAAACAGGACATAGAGATGGAGTTTTCTACTGGGGATGATAGTGAGGATAAACAGGATGTAGAGATGGAGTTTTCTACAGTTGATGATAGTGAGGATAAACAGGATGTAGAGATGGAGTTTTCTACTGGGGATGATAGTGAGGATAAACAGGATGTAGAGATGGAGTAGTTTTCTACTGGGGATGATAGTGAGGATAAACAGGATGTAGAGATGGAGTTTTCTACTGGGGATGATAGTGTAACGGCTGACAATGTCGTTCTCCTCCTCAGACGAGGAGGAGCATGGATCGGACCAAGATGCGGAGTAGTAGGTATTCATGTTTTAATGGCAAACCAACAAACACTACAAATTAACAAAACAACAAACGTGACTAACCTGCAACAGTCCTGTGTGGCCCAAACGCTGACACAGGAACAAACACCCACAAACCACCAGTGAAACCCTGGCTGCCTTAGTATGACTCTCAATCAGAGACAAACGACACACACCTGTCTCTGATTGAGAATCATACCAGGCCGAACACAAAACCCCACATAGAAATAGAAACCTAGACCAACCCACCCAATTCACGCCCTGACCAACTAAAACAAATACATAACAAAGGAAAACAGGTCAGGAACGTGACAGAACCCCCCCCTTAAGGTGCGAACTCCGGGCGCACCAGCACAAAGTCTAGGGGAGGGTCTGGGTGGGCGTCTGTCCACGGTGGCGGCTCTGGCGCTGGTCGTGGTCCCCACCCCACCATAGTCAACCCCCGCTTCCGTGGCCTCCTCCCAATATTCACCCTCCATGTCAATCCCGCTATTCCAAAAGGCAGTAACAGACTGAGGGGTAGCAGTTGACTGAGGGGCAGCACCAGGATAAGGGGCAGCACCAGGATAAGGGGCAGCACCAGGATAAGGGGCAGCACCAGGATAAGGGGCAGCTCCGGACTGAGTGGCAGCTCCGGACTGAGTGGCAGCTCCGGACTGAGTGGCAGCTCATGACTGTAGGGCAGCTCATGACTGTAGGGCAGCTCATGACTGTAGGGCAGCTCATGACTGTAGGGCAGCTCATGACTGGAGGGCAGCTCATGACTGGAGGGCAGCTCATGACTGGAGGGCAGCTCATGACTGGAGGGCAGCTCATGACTGTAGGGCAGCTCATGACTGGAGGGCAGCTCATGACTGGAGGGCAGCTCATGACTGGAGGGCAGCTCATGACTGGAGGGCAGCTCATGACTGGAGGGCAGCTCATGACTGGAGGGCAGTTCTGGCAGCTCCTGACTGGCTGGCGGATCTGGCAGCTCCTGACTGGCTGGCGGATCTGGCAGCTCCTGACTGGCTGGCGTCTCTGGCAGCTCCTGACTGGCTGGCGTCTCTGGCAGCTCCTGACTGGCTGGCGTCTCTGGCAGCTCCTGACTGGCTGGCAGCTCCTGACTGGCTGGCGTCTCTGGCAGCTCCTGACTGACGGACGGCTCTAGCGGCTCCTGACTGACGGACGGCTCTAATGGCTCGGGACAGACGGGCGGCTCTGAAGGCTCGTGGCAGACGGATGGCTCAGATGGCGCTGGGCAGACGGATGGCTCAGATGGCGCTGGGCAGACGGATGGCTCAGACGGCGCTGGGCAGACGGATGGCTCAGACGGCGCTGGGCAGACGGATGGCTCAGACGGCGCTGGGCAGACGGATGGCTCAGATGGTGCTGGGCAGGCAGACAGTTCAGACGGCGCTGGACAGACGAGCAGTGCAGGCGGCGTTGGGCAGACGGCCGACTCTGACCTGCTGAGGCGCACAGTAGGCCTGGTGCGTGGTACCGGAACTGGAGGCACTGAGCTGGAGACACGCACCATAGGGAGAGTGCGTGGAGGAGGAACAGGGCTCTGGAAACGCACTGGAAGCCTGGTGCGTGGAGTAGGCATTGGTGGTACTGAGCTGGGGTGGGAAGGTGGCGCCGGATATGCCGGACCGTGAAGGAGGACACGCGCTCTTGAGCACCAAGCCTCCCCAACCTTACCAGGTTGAGTGGTCCCCGTAGCCCTGCCAGTGCGGCGAGGTGGAATAGCCCGCACTGGGCTATGCAGGCGAACCGGGGACACCACCTGTAAGGCTGGTGCCATGTACGCCGGCCCGAGGAGACGTACTGGAGGCCAGATACGTTGGGCCGGCTTCATGACATCCGGCTCGATGCCCAACCTAGCCCTCCCAGTGCGGCAAGGTGGAATAGCCCGCACTGGGCTAAGCACGCGTACTGGGGACACCGTGCGCTTCACCGCATAACACGGTGTCTGACCAGTACGACGCCCTCTCACTCCACGGTAAGCCCGCCAGTCAGGAGCTGCCAGAGACGCCAGCCAGTCAGGAGCTGCCAGAGCCGCCAGCCAGTCAGGAGCTGCCAGAGCCGCCAGCCAGTCAGGAGCTGCCAGAGACGCCAGCCAGTCAGGAGCTGCCAGAGATGCCAGCCAGTCAGGAGCTGCCAGAGCTGCCCTACAGTCATGAGCTGCCCTACAGTCATGAGCTGCCCTCCAGTCATGAGCTGCCCTCCAGTCATGAGCTGCCCTCCAGTCATGAGCTGCCCTCCAGTCATGAGCTGCCCTCCAGTCATGAGCTGCCCTCCAGTCATGAGCTGCCACTCAGTCATGAGCTGCCACTCAGTCCGGAGCTGCCACTCAGTCCGGAGCTGCCACTCAGTCCGGAGCTGCCACTCAGTCCGGAGCTGCCACTAGTCCGGAGTTGTCCCTCTGTCCTGAGCTACCTCTCTGTCCTGGGCTACCTCTCTGTCCTGAGCTACCTCTTTGTCCTGAACTACCTCTTTGTCCTGAACTACCTCTCCGTCCTGAGTTGTCTCCTCTATTGTAGAGGGGAGTTGGTGAAGGTTCCTGGACCATGGTCGGGGGCGAGGGTCGCCACTCAAGGGACGCTAAGGAGGTGGACAAAGACAATGGTGGAGTGGTGCCCTCGTCCACCGCCGGAGCCGCCACCGCGGACAGATGCCCACCCAGACCCTCCCCTTGAGTTTTAGGGGTGCGCCCGGAGTTCGCACCTTGAGGGGGGGGTTCTGTCACGTTCCTGACCTGTTTTCTGTTGTTTTGTATGTGTTTAGTTGGTCAGGACGTGAGCTGGGTGGGAATTCTATGTTGTGTGTCTAGTTTGTCTGTTTCTATGTCAGCCTAGTGTGGGTTCTCAATCAGAGACAGATGGTAGTCGTTGTCTCTGATTGAGACTCATATATAGGAGGCTTGTTTTGTGTTGGGATTTTGTGGGTGTTTGTTTCCTGTCTCAGTGTTTGTTCTGCACCAGATAGGACTGTCTCGGTTTTCACGGTTTGTTATTTTGTTATTTGTTAAGTGTTCATGGTTATTGTTTATTAAACATGTTGAGCACTGGCTACGCTGCATTTTGGTCCTCTCCTTCACCCCTGGAAGAAAACCTTTACAGATAGTGAGGATAAACAGGATGTAGAGATGGAGTAGTTTTCTACTGGGGATGATAGTGAGGATAAACAGGATGTAGAGATGGAGGAGTTTTCTACTGGGGATGATAGTGAGGATAAACAGGATGTAGAGATGGAGTAGTTTTCTACTGGGGATGATAGTGAGGATAAACAGGATGTAGAGATGGAGTTTTCTACTGGGGATGATAGTGAGGATAAACAGGATGTAGAGATGGAGTTTTCTACTGAGGATGATAGTGAGGATAAACAGGACATAGAGATGGAGTTTTCTACTGGGGATGATAGTGAGGATAAACAGGATGTAGAGATGGAGGAGTATTCTACTGGGGGTGATAGTGAGGATAAACAGGATGCAGAGATGGAGGAGTTTTCTACTGGGGATGATAGTGAGGATAAACAGGATGTAGAGATGGAGTTTTCTACGGTTGATGATAGTGAGGATAAACAGGACATAGAGATGGAGTTTTCTACTGGGGATGATAGTGAGGATAAACAGGATGTAGAGATGGAGTTTTCTACGGTTGATGATAGTGAGGATAAACAGGACATAGAGATGGAGTTTTCTACTGGGGATGATAGTGAGGATAAACAGGATGCAGAGATGGAGGAGTTTTCTACTGGGGATGATAGTGAGGATAAACAGGATGTAGAGATGGAGTTTTCTACTGGGGATGATAGTGAGGATAAACAGGTTGTAGAGATGGAGTTTTCTACTGGGGATGATTGTAACGGCTGTCGTCTTCCTCGTCTGAGGAGGATAAGTTAGAAGGATCGGAGGACCGATGCGCAGCGTGGTAATTGTTCATCTTACTTTAATAAAGGTGAACACTCAAAATACAAAACAACAAAAAGTGACAACCGAAACAGTTCTATCTGGTGCAGACACACAAAGACTGAAAACAACCACCCACAAAACCCAACACAAAACAGGCTACCTAAATATGGTTCCCAATCAGAGACAACACAAAACACCTGCCTCTGATTGAGAACCATATCAGGCCAAACAGAGAAATAGAAAACATAGAAATACAAACATAGACTGCCCACCCAACTCACGCCCTGACCAACTAAATAAAGACAAAACAAAGGAAATAAGGTCAGAAACGTGACAATTACTCTGTTTTTATTTGGGGGTTTTTATATAGTAAGATACAGAAAATACAATAGCACTGTTTTTATTATGGGGTTTCAAAATAGTAAGACACAGAAAATACAATAACACTGTTTTTATTTTGAGGTTTCAATATAGTAAGATACAGAAAATACAATAACACTGTTTTTATTTTGGGGTTTCAATATAGTAAGATACAGAAAATACAATAACACTGTTTTTATTATGGGGTTTCAAAATAGTAAGACACAGAAAATACAATAACACTGTTTTTATTTTGGAGTTTCAATATAGCAAGATACAGAAAATACAATAACACTGTTTTTATTTTGGGGTTTAATATAGTAAGACACAGGAAATACAATAACACTGTTTTTATTTTGGGGTTTCAATATAGTAAGATACATAAAATACAATAACACTGTTTTTATTTTGGGGTTTCAATATAGTAAGACACAGGAAATACAATAATACTGTTTTTATTTTGGGGTTTCAATATAGTAAGACACAGAAAATACAATAACACTGTTTTTATTTTGGAGTTTCAATATAGCAAGATACAGAAAATACAATAACACTGTTTTTATTTTGGGGTTTTAATATAGTAAGATACATAAAATACAATAACACTGTTTTTATTTTGGGGTTTAATATTGTAAGACACAGGAAATACAATAACACTGTTTTTATTTTGGGGTTTCAATATAGTAAGACACAGGAAATACAATAATACTGTTTTTATTATGGGGTTTCAAAATAGTAAGACACAGGAAATACAATTACACTGTTTTTATTATGGGGTTTCAAACTAGTAAGACACAGGAAATACAATAACACTGTTTTTATTTTGAGGTTTCAATATAGTAAGATACAGAAAATACAATAACACTGTTTTTATTTTGGGGTTTCAATATAGTAAGATACAGAAAATACAATAACACTGTTTTTATTATGGGGTTTCAAAATAGTAAGACACAGAAAATACAATAACACTGTTTTTATTTTGGAGTTTCAATATAGCAAGATACAGAAAATACAATAACACTGTTTTTATTTTGGGGTTTTAATATAGTAAGATACAGAAAATACAATTACACTGTTTTTATTTTGGGGATTCAATATAGTAAGATACAGAAAATACAATAACACTGTTTTTATTTTGGGGTTTAATATAGTAAGACACAGGAAATACAATAACACTGTTTTTATTTTGGGGTTTCAATATAGTAAGATACATAAAATACAATAACACTGTTTTTATTTTGGGGTTTCAATATAGTAAGACACAGGAAATACAATAATACTGTTTTTATTTTGGGGTTTCAATATAGTAAGACACAGAAAATACAATAACACTGTTTTTATTTTGGAGTTTCAATATAGCAAGATACAGAAAATACAATAACACTGTTTTTATTTTGGGGTTTTAATATAGTAAGATACATAAAATACAATAACACTGTTTTTACTTTGGGGTTTAATATTGTAAGACACAGGAAATACAATAACACTGTTTTTATTTTTGGGGTTTCAATATAGTAAGACACAGGAAATACAATAATACTGTTTTTATTATGGGGTTTCAAAATAGTAAGACACAGGAAATACAATAACACTGTTTTTATTTTGGGGTTTCAATATAGTAAGATACAGAAAATACAATAACACTGTTTTTATTTTGGGGTTTCAATATAGTAAGACACAGGAAATACAATAATACTGTTTTTATTTTGGGGTTTCAAAATAGTAAGACACAGAAAATACAATAACACTGTTTTTATTTTGGAGTTTCAATATAGCAAGATACAGAAAATACAATAACACTGTTTTTATTTTGGGGTTTTAATATAGTAAGATACAGAAAATACAATTACACTGTTTTTATTTTGGGGATTCAATATAGTAAGATACAGAAAATACAATAACACTGTTTTTATTTTGGGGTTTAATATAGTAAGACACAGGAAATACAATAACACTGTTTTTATTTTGGGGTTTCAATATAGTAAGATACATAAAATACAATAACACTGTTTTTATTTTGGGGTTTCAATATAGTAAGACACAGGAAATACAATAATACTGTTTTTATTTTGGGGTTTCAATATAGTAAGACACAGAAAATACAATAACACTGTTTTTATTTTGGAGTTTCAATATAGCAAGATACAGAAAATACAATAACACTGTTTTTATTTTGGGGTTTTAATATAGTAAGATACATAAAATACAATAACACTGTTTTTACTTTGGGGTTTAATATTGTAAGACACAGGAAATACAATAACACTGTTTTTATTTTTGGGGTTTCAATATAGTAAGACACAGGAAATACAATAATACTGTTTTTATTATGGGGTTTCAAAATAGTAAGACACAGGAAATACAATAACACTGTTTTTATTTTGGGGTTTCAATATAGTAAGATACATAAAATACAATAACACTGTTTTTATTTTGGGGTTTCAATATAGTAAGACACAGGAAATACAATAATACTGTTTTTATTTTGGGGTTTCAATATAGTAAGACACAGAAAATACAATAACACTGTTTTTATTTTGGAGTTTCAATATAGCAAGATACAGAAAATACAATAACACTGTTTTTATTTTGGGGTTTTAATATAGTAAGATACAGAAAATACAATTACACTGTTTTTATTTTGGGGATTCAATATAGTAAGATACAGAAAATACAATAACACTGTTTTTATTTTGGGGTTTAATATAGTAAGACACAGGAAATACAATAACACTGTTTTTATTTTGGGGTTTCAATATAGTAAGATACATAAAATACAATAACACTGTTTTTATTTTGGGGTTTCAATATAGTAAGACACAGGAAATACAATAATACTGTTTTTATTTTGGGGTTTCAATATAGTAAGACACAGAAAATACAATAACACTGTTTTTATTTTGGAGTTTCAATATAGCAAGATACAGAAAATACAATAACACTGTTTTTATTTTGGGGTTTTAATATAGTAAGATACATAAAATACAATAACACTGTTTTTATTTTGGGGTTTAATATTGTAAGACACAGGAAATACAATAACACTGTTTTTATTTTGGGGTTTCAATATAGTAAGACACAGGAAATACAATAATACTGTTTTTATTATGGGGTTTCAAAATAGTAAGACACAGGAAATACAATTACACTGTTTTTATTATGGGGTTTCAAAATAGTAAGACACAGGAAATACAATAACACTGTTTTTATTTTGAGGTTTCAATATAGTAAGATACAGAAAATACAATAGCACTGTTTTTATTTTGGGGTTTCAATATAGTAAGATACAGAAAATACAATAACACTGTTTTTATTATGGGGTTTCAAAATAGTAAGACACAGAAAATACAATAACACTGTTTTTATTTTGGAGTTTCAATATAGCAAGATACAGAAAATACAATAACACTGTTTTTATTTTGGGGTTTTAATATAGTAAGATACAGAAAATACAATTACACTGTTTTTATTTTGGGGATTCAATATAGTAAGATACAGAAAATACAATAACACTGTTTTTATTTTGGGGTTTAATATAGTAAGACACAGGAAATACAATAACACTGTTTTTATTTTGGGGTTTCAATATAGTAAGATACATAAAATACAATAACACTGTTTTTATTTTGGGGTTTCAATATAGTAAGACACAGGAAATACAATAATACTGTTTTTATTTTGGGGTTTCAATATAGTAAGACACAGAAAATACAATAACACTGTTTTTATTTTGGGGTTTTAATATAGTAAGATACATAAAATACAATAACACTGTTTTTACTTTGGGGTTTAATATTGTAAGACACAGGAAATACAATAGCACTGTTTTTATTTTGGGGTTTCAATATAGTAAGACACAGGAAATACAATAATACTGTTTTTATTATGGGGTTTCAAAATAGTAAGACACAGGAAATACAATTACACTGTTTTTATTATGGGGTTTCAAAATAGTAAGACACAGGAAATACAATAACACTGTTTTTATTTTGGGGTTTCAATATAGTAAGATACATAAAATACAATAACACTGTTTTTATTTTGGGGTTTCAATATAGTAAGACACAGGAAATACAATAATACTGTTTTTATTATGGGGGTTCAATATAGTAAGATACAGAAAATACAATAACACTGTTTTTATTTGGGGTTTCAATATAGTAAGATACAGAAATTACAATAACACTGTTTTTATTTTGGGGTTTCAATATAGCAAGATACAGAAAATACAATAACACTGTTTTTATTTTGGGGTTTTAATATAGTAAGATACAGAAAATACAATTACACTGTTTTTATTTTGGGGATTCAATATAGTAAGATACAGAAAATACAATAACACTGTTTTCATTTTGGGGTTTAATATTGTAAGACACAGGAAATACAATAACACTGTTTTTATTTTTGGATTTCAATATAGTAAGATACATAAAATACAATAACACTGTTTTTATTTTGGGGTTTCAATATAGTAAGACACAGGAAATACAATAATACTGTTTTTATTATGGGGTTTCAATATAGTAAGATACAGAAAATACAATAACACTGTTTTTATTTTGGGGGTTTCAATATAGTAAGATACAGAAATTACAATAACACTGTTTTTATTTTGGGGTTTCAATATAGTATGATACAGAAATTACAATAACACTGTTTTTATTATGGGGTTTTAATATAGTAAGACACAGGAAATACAATAACACTGTTTTTATTATGGGGTTTCAATATAGTAAGATACAGAAAATACAATAACACTGTTTTTATTTTGGGGTTTCAATATAGTATGATACAGAAATTACAATAACACTGTTTTTATTTTGGGGTTTTAATATAGTAAGATACAGAAAATACAATAACATTGTTTTTATTATGGGGTTTCAAAATAGTAAGACACAGAAAATACAATAACACTGTTTTTATTTTGGGGTTTCAATATAGTAAGATACAGGAAATACAATTACACTGTTTTTATTTTGGGGGTTTCAATATAGTAAGATACAGAAAATACAATAACACTGTTTTTATTTTGGGGTTTCAATATAGTAAGATACAGAAAATACAATAACACTGTTTTTATTTTGGGGTTTTAATATAGTAAGATACAGAAAATACAATAATACTGTTTTTATTTTGGGGTTTCAAAATAGTAAGATACAGAAAATACAATAACACTGTTTTTATTTTGGGGTTTCAATATAGTAAGCTACTGTGTGTGTATGTGTGTGTGTGTGTGTGTGTGTGTGTGTGTGTGTGTGTGTGTGTGTGTGTGTGTGTGTGTGTGTGTGTGTGTGTGTGTGTATAAGTGTGTGTCCAGTATTTGTGTGTCCAGTATGTGTGTGTGTGTGTGTGTCCAGAGTGTGTCCAGTGTGTGTGAGAGTGTGTGTCCAGTGTGTGTGTGTGTCCATTGTGTGCGTGTGGGTCTACTGTGTTTGTCCAGTGTGTGTGTTTTTCCAGTGTGTGTGTGTGTGTGTCCAGTGTGTGCGTGTGCATCTAGTGCGTGTGTCCAGTGTGTGTGTGTTTCCAGTGTGTGTGTCCAGTGTGTGTGTGTGTGTGTGTGTGTTTCCAGTGTGTGTCCGTGTGTGCCAGTGTGTGTGTGTGTGTGTGTGTGTGTGTGTGTGTGTGTGTGTGTGTGTGTGTGTGTGTGTGTGTGTGTGTGTGTGTGTGAGTCCAGTGTGTGTGTGTGTACAGTGTGTGTACAGTGGGTGTGTCCAGTGGGTGTTTCCAGTGTGTGTGTGTGTGTGTGTGTGTGTGTGTGTGTGTGTGTGTGTGTGTACGTGTGTGTGTGTGTGTGTGTGTGTGTGTGTGTGTGTGTGTGTGTGTGTGTGTGTGTGTGTGTGTGTGTGTGTGTGTGTGAGTCCAGTGTGGGCGTGTTTAACTATACTTGTGGGGACCAGAATAGTAAACCAAGAGACATTTGACCAACTGGGGACATTTTGTTGGCCCTCACAAGGTCAAATGCTATTTCTAGGGGGTCTATGGTTAGGGTTAGAAGTAGGTCTAGGGTTAGAATGAGATTTAGGGTTAGTTTTAGGGTTAGTTTGTTGGTCGGTGGAGCAAACAGGGACTCACGCACACAGGAAGGCAGGAGAGAGATGCTATGAACAGCAGACGAAAACGCGACTGTGAGCTTTGTTCCAAGTAGAACATCGGGCTGATAGACCGACATTTCAAAGTTGCCCATGCACTTAAGTCAGGTTCTATCGAATGGAAGCACGGTATGCTAGAGAGCTGGCATTCGACTGACAGACAACCGCCCAAATCAGGGCAGTACATGCAGTAGAACGATGGTGGTGTAACGTGCCTGGAGACCAGGGAGAACCCTGGGTCTTTGCCGAGGGTTGACAGTGAGTGGTCGGCGGAGCAGCAGCTGGTGGACGAGGTTAGGCAGCCGGCGGTGGCGGAGCAGCAGCTGGTGGACGAGGGTGAGCAGTCGGCGATGGCGGAGCAGCAGCTGGGGACAAGGGTAGGCAGCCGGCGGTGGTGGAGCAGCAGCTGGTGGACGAGGGTAGGCAGCCGGCGGTGGCGGAGCAGCAGCTGGTGGACGAGGGTGAGCAGTCGGTGGTGGCGGAGCAGCAGCTGGGGGATGAGAGCGAGCAGTCGGCGGTGGCGGAGCATTAGCTGGGGGACGAGAGTGAGCAGTCGGCGGTGGCGGAGCAGCAGCTGGGGGACGAGAGTGAGCAGGTGGTGGTGGTAGAGCAGCAGCTGAGAGACGAGAGTGAGCAGGAGTGGTGGGGGTGGTGGTGGCGGCGGTGGCACAGCCAACCAGTCAGAGTGGTGGTGAAACACGTTCGGAACCGAGGGAGCAAGGCTGCGTCGGGGGGACTTCAACGGATAGCGAGAGAGATGAAGTTGACGATGAGTCATCCACTATTGAAGGTCGGGGGCCTACCCGGAAGCGAGTAGAAAAAAATGTAATTTTGACCGAATATGAACGCTTCATTCTGGGTAAAAACCCTTCAGTGAAACGTATTGACAATAGTTGCACCAGTCTATCCCGAGTACGGGAATTCCTCCGCATTATGTCAGAGGGCAAGGCCGATGAAGGACTGTGTTCAATGGATAATTACAGACGTGTGTCTGAGTGGTATAGCCAATGTGAAGACCGTGGTTTGGCACCATCCACGTTAAAAATCTATCGGGCCAATGTTTGAAGTTTTCTGAAGTATCTTCTGCAGTTCCGATGGAAGATTCTGCGGGCTAAAGCCAGTTGAATTAGAAAGGTTGCTTGGCAAAGATGGATCGGGATTCGCGGCAGACCCAGGCAGCGCACAGGGCAAAATTTCACAAACGCTGTAGAGACGAGGTGCTCAGCGCTGCGGAGTTAAGCCGGTTTGTCGAGCTAAGTAATCAGGCTATTCCTTTGGTTCTCAATAGACTGGAGGTCCGAGCCACCCGCTCTGACAAACGTAGGTTTGCAGCTCTCATGACCAGCTGGTTGGCCATATTTAATGTCAAAGGCGATCCCCAGTCACCATGTTCAGTGAGAGGGATTTTACGGAAGTAACCCCGGAAAGTGGGGGATACCAGCTGTGCTTTGCAAGCCACAAAACGGACTATAGCTTCGGGGAGTGCAGAATTGTGATGTCGGAGAAGGAATACACTTGGCTTAAACAATTCTCATCTGAGTGGCATGACCTCAGACACAGAGCCGTTCTTTTTCACGTCCTGTGGCAAAACGTAAGATAATCTCGGGGAGTATGTGGGCCAGATATTTGCCGAGTTCGGCATTGGAAGTAAAGTGACCTTCGGTACACTTCGATGAAGTGTTGCTACAATGAACTTTAATCAAGAGTCGGTTACAGACCGCGTAGCCGTGGCTGACCATATGTGTCACTCCCTGGAAACGCAGGCACGGCACTAACGGTACCATAATTTGCCTCATAACGCCAGCCGGGCCCGGTCACTAATTGAGGGACAAATCAATCCATGATTCACTGATGAATAAAGTAAATTTCTTTGAAATTCACCCTTGTATTTGTGTGTCATTTGGTCACGGTTGAGAATGTATGGAGGCCTGGGGGTCTGAATGACCAGGGTGTTATAGGATACCAGGTGCACCAAGCTGAAGTGACAGGCCGAGAGAGAGGGCAGGCAGGCGGGCAGGCAGGCAGGCAGGCAGGGCAGAGAGAGTATGCCCAGAGGCATGGAGATCTGGAGACACCTGGTAACCTGTTCAATCACCAGATACACGGCTGGACTTAGTCTCTAGAGTGAAAGCTGGACTTTGTCATTTTTCAGCATAGCTCTGTCATTGCATTACATTGGGTTCCCAGGTGCCCTTGGTGGGGGGTGTGGGGCCCCCCCTATGGGGTCTCCCCAACCCTTGTATAGAGCCCCAGTCCAACCCTGGTGGCTCCAGGAGCCATCTCCCCCATCGACACCTGGTAACCCATTCAATCACCAGGTGCACAGCTGAATATAGTGCAATGAGAGAGAAGTTGGACTCTGTCATTGACTTACATTGGGTTCCCAGGTGCTGGTGATTAAAATCGGCTTAAAATGTCCAGTGGCACCCCCTTGTGTCCAATCCCGGTTGGGGGGTGCTCCCTACCCAGGCATGGAACACCCATGAAGGCTTTAAAAACCATTTTAAAATCTGCACCTGGTAACCCGTTCAATCACCAGGTGCACAGCTGAACATATTACAATGACAGAGAAGTTGGGACTTACATGGGAATGCATGTCTATTGTGCAAAAAAGTTTGGATTTTTACTTTTTGAGTTATTAACGGTTAAAGACCAAAACGGGGGTTGGGGGACTTGACACCTGACGATGGCGCAACACTGAAGCCCTGTGGGAGACAGGGCTTATGTCGATAATGCACCTAGTCCGGTAGTGTACACACTTAGCTCCGGGTTGACTAGACAGGAACCGGACCGATTTGAGAAACCTGGGTTCGAAAAACAGATAACCATGTCCTAGAGATCCGGAGACGGTGGCAAACCTCTAGACCCATGCAGATATTTAGAAACGAGCTGTTTTGAGGGTTCTGGTACCTTCAGAACCACAGTGCTAAGCCTCCGAAGGTGAGCATCCCTTCGGCGACCGATTGGAGGTTGTTTAGCCCCGGGGAGGGACTGGCTTTTGAGCCCATGTTCTGGATTTAAAAAAGGCTGGGTCTTTTGTCCCATTTGGTTTACCAGGCGGAATCATTCCCTGAGTCCCAGTCAGAGTGCCTCTTGTCAGGCATAATGTCAAACGTGTATAGGCCTGGAAGACCATGAAAGGCCCAGGGCAGAGCTGGGCCTTTTGTCCCATTTGGGCTTTGGGCTTTGGGCTTTGGGCCTTAAATCTTGGGCATTGGGCACATTAAGCACATGTTTAGGGTTAGGGGCTAAGGTTTAGGGTTAGCGTTAAGGTAAGGATACGGGTTAGGGTTAGGTTTAGGCTTAGGGGTAAGGGAAAATAGGATTTTGAATGGGACTGAATTGTATGTTCCCACAAGGTTAGCTGAACAAGATTGTGTTTGTGTGTGTGTGTGTGTGTGTGTGTGTGTGTGTGTGTGTGTGTGTGTGTGTGTGTGTGTGTGTGTGTGTGTGTGTGTGTGTGTGTGTGTGTGTGTGTGTGTGTGTGTGTCCAGTGTGTCCAGTGTGTGTGTGTGTGTCCAGTTTGTGTATGTGTGTCCAGTGTGTTTGTGTGTGTGTGTGTGTGTGTGTGTGTGTGTGTGTATGTGTATCCAGAGTGTGTGTATGTGTCCAGTGTGTGTGTGTGTGTGTGTGTGTGTGTCTGTTTGATGACTCTGGGAAGACTGACCACTGAGAATCTCTGACTCTGATCTCTCCTGTTGGTTTCTGTGGACAAAACATGAGATTACATCTCCTCATCCAGGGAGTACACACACACACACGCACACGCACTCACTCACACTCACACACACACACAAACACACACACACACACACACACACACAGGGAGGGAACGTTGTGTTTGTTTAATATTGTTTTAGGACTATGAAAATGGACAAAAGGATTAGCCTATGGATTATGAAAACAACCAAAAGAAATGGGAAAATGGGAGAGGAGAAATGACTAGAGACAGTGTTGTTTAACTCACTGACCATCACCCATGAGTTCTTCTTACCTATGTTCAGTAGAAAAGTCTCCCTTTTTAAAGCTTAGAGGTTGATGCATAGACTTGTCACTCTTCATGGACACACAGCTGGGTACAGGGGAGGCTGGTCTCTCCTGCTTGATTGGGCTTCAACACAACAGAGACAAACATTACATCTCTCATCTACTCTGAGCTCAGATGGGAAACATAAGAAGAGTTTCATTCCAAAACGCTATATATCCATTTTGAGAAATGTTGGTAAATTAGCTGTTATTGTTTAAAAGAAATGAAAGAGATTGGTGTGTTCTCACTAGCTTATCAGGCATGCGATTGTTCAATGACAGACATCTATTTGCTTAAAAATCTATCACTTGATGTTGTCCTTTCAGAGACATATAATCATGTTTTTTTGCTAAATGCTATTTATCTGCCTTACTCTCAGTGAATTAAGTGTACTGCTAGGTTTTAAATTGGAAGCCCCGCCTTGTTCTAAAATGTTCTGCCATTGTAATCCTTTGGGCGGGTTTGGTAACATAATGCAGAAGTGACAGTGTAAACATTTATTTTTATTTTTATTTATTTTTAAACGTCGCAAAATTTGAAATTATGTTTTTTACTTTGGAAAAAAGCAGAGACTCAGAGCTAGAAAATAGTATATCATACATTACAGTTGAGGAACAATGGGAAAGTAATTCTGCTTTGTAAGATGATAAACTTGTAACCTCACTGTTGAAAAAATGGCCTCTGATTATTTCGGTAGCTACTGGAGTGCTCTTCTTTGTCTACAGGGCTGTTATTTTGGCAGATAATGTCACCCATCTAAATATATAGTTGTTTATATATAATTATGGTGTTTTTGGGATATGTCAGTTTCATTGTTTGTTATGCTATAAATTGTTATTTTATGGTTGTAAGTGGGAAAATGAACTAGAAAATGTTATATTTTACAATTCTGAGTAATTATTAATTTAGTAAGGAATTACACATTATTCAGTACTACTGCAGTTGCTACACAATTCCAATAGATGGAAGGATAAGACCACAAAAAAACATTTCTGAAGATTAGTTTAGTTTTCTCCCTGGATACACCACCACTCCCCCTCACAGGAAAACTCCTGTGTGCTTCTTTCTGTCCCTTTCCACACTGCTAACGCAAGAGGAAGGACTGAAAAAGCATTTAACAGATTACTGTGAAGTAATATAATGATGATTCATGTTTATTATTACCTGTTTTTATGCTCATGTTTGGAAATTATTCTTCATTAATATAATGATTATCAATAAGCCTGAACATTAATTCAGTCACCTCTGTTCGAGAAAAATGTATTTTCCTTGTACATTCATTGTCAAATTCATCAACCAGCATCGACCTTCTCGATGGATGCAATGAACTAGTTTTTACCAGATAAAGTTTTTATCAGAGTTAAAAATGTCATGTGTTCAGCCCATTTGAGGCGCCCCGAAAATAATATTAAAAAATCCTTGGGCACAGAGGGTTTAAACACTAAAGTTACCATCCATCTAGTGAAGAGAGGAGAACGGGACAGAGGTAGCCAGCATCCGTCAACGAGAGAGGGGGAAGCCCTCCACGGGATTTAACAGGTGGAAGAAACAACCGGGGAGCTCCATCGGTCTACAAGAAATGCAGGCAGCCGGTGATGATGTAGTGGTAGCTCGGTTAACTTCTACTTGGTCACAATCCCAGATCCGGGAGCACCCCCATCAGTAAAAAAGCTGACTAGCATAGCCTAGCATAGCGTCACAAGTAAATACTAGCATCTAAATATCATTAAATCACAAGTCCAAGACACCAGATGAAAGATACACATCTTGTGAATCCAGCCATCATTTCTGATTTTTAATGTTTTACAGGGAAGACACAATATGTATTTCTATTAGCTAACCACGATAGCAAAAGACACAACTTTTTTTCCCCACCATTTTTTTCCTGCATAGGTAGCTATCACAATTTCGACCAAATAAAGATATAAATAGTCACTAACCAAGAAACAACTTCATCAGATGACAGTCTGATAACATATTTATTGTATAGCATATGTTTTGTTCGAAAAATGTGCATATTTCAGGTATAAATCATAGTTTTTGTAACGGTCGTCTTGTGGTGAATGAGCGGACCAAGGCGCAGCGTGTGATGAATACATAATGAATTTTAATAATAATAACGAAAACGAAAATATCCTTGAACACTTGAACAACCTACAAAACAATAAACGAAGTAGACAGACCTGAACTTACGAACTTACAATAATAACACGAAGAACGCACGAACAGGAACAGACTACAAACACGAACGAAAACGAAACAGTCCCGTGTGGTGCGACATACACAGACACGGAAGACAATCACCCACAAACAAACAGTGAGAACAGCCTACCTTAACCTCTAATTCCTCCCAATCCCGGATCCGGGAGCACCCCCATCAGTAAAAAAGCTGACTAGCATAGCCTAGCATAGCGTCACAAGTAAATACTAGCATCTAAATATCATTAAATCACAAGTCCAAGACACCAGATGAAAGATACACATCTTGTGAATCCAGCCATCATTTCTGATTTTTAAAATGTTTTACAGGGAAGACACAATATGTAAATCTATTAGCTAACCACGTTAGCAAAAGACACCACTTTTTTTACTCCACCATTTCTTTCCTGCATAGGTAGCTATCACAAATTCGACCAAATAAAGATATAAATAGCCACTAACCAAGAAACAACTTCATCAGATGACAGTCTGATAACATATTTATTGTATAGCATATGTTTTGTTAGAAAAATGTGCATATTTCAGGTATAAATCATAGTTTACCATTGCAGCCACCATCACAACTCTCACCAAAGCGACTAGAATAACTACAGAGAGCAACGTGAATTACCTAAATACTCATCATAAAACATTTCTGAAAAATACACAGCGTACAGCAAATGAAAGACAAACATCTTGTGAATCCAGCCAATATTTCAGATTTTTTAAGTGTTTTACAGCGAAACACACAATATAGCATTATATTAGCTTACCACAATAGCAAACCACACAACAGCATTGATTCAAGCCAAAAATAGCGATAACGTATAACCCAGCAAAAGATATTAATTTTTTCACTAACCTGCTCAGATTTCTTCAGATGACAGTCCTATAACATCATATTACACAATACATATAGAGTTTGTTCGAAAATGTGCATATTTAGCGGCACAAATCGTGGTTATACAATGAGAAAAGTAGCCAAGCTGCAAAGAAAATGTCAGGAGAAATCTTGGGAGAGGCACCTATTCTAGTCGATAACTAATCATAAACTTGACAAAAAAATACAGGTTGGACAGCAAATGAAAGATACATTAGTTCTTAATGCAATCGCTGTGTTACATTTTAAAAATTAACGTTACTACGACATACAGCGTGCGTTAAAGCGAGACCGCACGGAAATTAATGGCGGATTATGCATTTTACATTTTTCAACAGAACAACGAATTAACAGCATAAATAGTTCTTACTTTTTGATGTGCTTGCATCAGAATCTTGGGAAAGTTGTCCTTTGTCCAAAAGAATCGTTGCTCGGTTGTAGAATGTAGTCTTCAACGTTGCAATTAGCAGTAAACATTAGCCATGTGGGCCAGACATCACCAACTCCCTAGAACGCAACACTAATAAATATCCGAAAATCGCAATATACTGACATAAACTGATATAACTCGGTTTAAAATAACAACATTATGATGTCTTTAACAGCTATATCGAATAAAAACAGAGCCGGATATATCTAAGAGCTATAACCGGAGCTTTCTACTACGACATGCCAAGGTCCTTCCTGCGTCAGAGCGAAGTGAACAAAGACAGGACCCTTCGTTCCCAAGCTATTTATAACCTCTCAGATCTGCCTAGAGACTCCATTTCAAATCTCACTATTCGCTGACATCCAGGGGAAGGCGTATGCAGTGCATCTCAACCAATAGAAGACAGGCAAATTAATAAACTGACCTGGGAACAGCTTGCATAATTCTGCATTCTCACATCCTCATAGGAAAAATGCTCTAACTCGAGTTCTGTTTTACTCACAGATATAATTCAAACGGTTTTAGAAACTAGAGAGTGTTTTCTATCCAATAGTAATAATAATATGCATATTGTACGAGCAAGAATTGAGTACGAGGCAGTTTAATTTGGGAACGAAATTATTACAAAGTGCAAACAGCACCCCCTATTGAGAAGAAGTTTTAATATGGTTCTCAATCAGAGGAAACGTCAAACACCTGCCTCTAATTGAGAACCATATCAGGCAACACATTAAACCCAACATAGAAACACAATACATAGAATGCCCACCCCAACTCACGCCCTGACCAACTAAACACATACAAAAACAAGAGAAAACAGGTCAGGAACGTGACATAACCCCCCCCCCTCAAGGTGCGAACTCCGGGCGCACCACCAAAAGTCTAGGGGAGGGTCTGGGTGGGCATCTGTCCACGGTGGCGGCTCAGGCTCTGGGCGTGGTCCCCATCCCACCATAGTCAATCCCCGCTTTTGTAGCCTTCTCCCAATGACCACCCTCCAAATTAACCCCACTGGATTAAGGGGCAGCACCGGACTAAGGGGCAGCACCGGAATGAGGGGCAACACCGGAATGAGGGGCAACACCGGACTGAGGGGCAACACCGGACTGAGGGGCAACACCGGACTGAGGGGCAACACCGGACTGAGGGACGGCAGCTCCGGACTGAGGGACGGCAGCTCCGGACTGAGGGACGGCAGCTCCGGACTGAGGGACGGCAGCTCCGGACTGAGGGGCAGCTCCGGCTAGTCATGGCTGGCTGACGGCTCTGGCTGGTCATGGCTGGCTGACGGCTCTGGCTGGTCATGGCTGGCTGACGGCTCTGGCTGGTCATGGCTGGCTGACGGCTCTGGCTGGTCATGGCTGGCTGACGGCTCTGGCTGGTCATGACTGGCTGACGGCTCTGGCTGGTCATGGCTGGCTGACGGCTCTGGCTGGTCATGGCTGGCTGACGGCTCTGGCTGGTCATGGCTGGCTGACGGCTCTGGCTGATCCTGTCTGGCTGACGGCTCTGGCTGATCCTTTCTGGCGGAAGGCTCTGGCTGCTCCTGTCTGGCGGAAGGCTCTGGCTGCTCCTGTCTAGCGGAAGGCTCTAGCGGCTCCTGTCTGGCGGAAGGCTCTAGCGGCTCCTGTCTGGCGGACGGCTCTAGCGGCTCCTGTCTGGCGGACGGCTCTGAAGGCTCATGGCAGACGGGCGGCTTTGCAGGCTCAGTACAGACGGGCGGCTTTGAAGGCTCAGTACAGACGGGCGGCTTTGAAGGCTCAGTACAGACGGGCAGTTCATGCGGCGCTTGGCAGACGGACAGTTCAGACGGCGTTGGGCAGACGGGCAGTTCAGGCGCCGTTGGGCAGACGGGCAGTTCAGACGGCGTTGGGCAGACGGGCAGTTCAGGCGCCGCTGGGCAGACGGGCAGTTCAGGCGCCGCTGGGCAGACGGCAGACTCTGGCCGGCTGAGACTCACTGTAGGCCTGGTGCGTGGTGCCGGAACTGGAGGTACCGGGCTAAGGACACGCACCTTCAGGCTAGTGCGGGGAGCAGCAACAGGACGCACAGGACTCTGGAGGCGCACAGGAGGCTTGGTGCGTGGTGTAGGCACTGGTGGTAATGGGCTGGAGACACGCACCATAGGGCTAGTGCGTGGAGGAGGAACAGGGCTCTGGAGACGCACAGGAGGCTTGGTGCGTGGTGCCGGTACTGGTGGTAATGGGCTGGAGACACGCACCACAGGGCTAGTGCGTGGAGGAGGAACAGGGCTCTGGAGACGCACAGGAAGCCTGGTGCGTGGTGTAGGCACTGGTGGTACTGGGCTGGGGCGGGGAGGTGGCGCCGGATATACCGGACCATGCAGGCGTACTGGCTCCCTTGAGCACTGAGCCTGCCCAACCTTACCTGGTTGTATGCTCCCCGTAGCCCGACCAGTGCGGGGAGGTGGAATAACCCGCACTGGGCTATGTAGGCGAACCGGGGACACCATGCGTAAGGCTGGTGCCATGTAAGCCGGCCCGAGGAGACACACTGGAGACCAGACGCGTTGAGCCGGCTTCATGGCACCTGGCTCAATACTCAATCTAGCCCGGCCGATACGAGGAGCTGGTATGTACCGCACCGGGCTATGCACACGTACAGGAGACACCATGCGCTCTACTGCGTAACACGGTGTCTGCCCGTACTCTCGCTCTCCACGGTAAGTACAGGGAGTAGGCGCAGGTCTCCTACCTGACTTCGCCACACTCCCTTTTAGCCCCCCCCCAATACATTTTTTGGGCTGACTCACAGGCTTCCTACCGCGTCGTCATGCTGCCTCCATTCGCCGGTATCCCTCCTCGCACTGCGCCAGAGAATCCCAGGCGGGCTCCGGCATTCGCCCTGGGTCGATCGCCCACCTGTCGATCTCCTCCCACGTAGTGTAGCCCAGATCCTTCTCCTGCTTCCGAGCTAGCTCCTCAAAACGCCGCCTCTCTGCTTTCCCTGCCTCCAGCTCAGCTTTGGGGCGGCGATATTCTCCTGGTTGAGCCCAAGGTCCCTTACCATCCAATTCGTCCTCCCATGTCCAGAAATCCTGTGTAGGTGGGTCCTGTTGCTGTTTCACACGCTGCTTGGTCCTTTTGAGGTGGGTGATTCTGTAACGGTCGTCTTGTGGTGAATGAGCGGACCAAGGCGCAGCGTGTGATGAATACATAATGAATTTTAATAATAATAACGAAAACGAAAATATCCTTGAACACTTGAACAACCTACAAAACAATAAACGAAGTAGACAGACCTGAACTTACGAACTTACAATAATAACACGAAGAACGCACGAACAGGAACAGACTACAAACACGAACGAAAACGAAACAGTCCCGTGTGGTGCGACATACACAGACACGGAAGACAATCACCCACAAACAAACAGTGAGAACAGCCTACCTTAATATGGTTCTCAATCAGAGGAAACGTCAAACACCTGCCTCTAATTGAGAACCATATCAGGCAACACATTAAACCCAACATAGAAACACAATACATAGAATGCCCACCCCAACTCACACCCTGACCAACTAAACACATACAAAAACAAGAGAAAACAGGTCAGGAACGTGACAGTTTTACATTGCAGCCACCATCACAACTCTCACCAAAGCAACTAGAATAACTACAGAGACCAACGTGAATTACCTAAATACTCATCATAAAACATTTATGAAAAATACAGCGCACAGCAAATGAAAGACAAAGATCTTGTGAATCCAGCCAATATTTCAGATTTTTTAAGTGTTTTACAGCGAAAACACAATATAGCATTATATTAGCTTACTACAATAGCCAACCACACAACAGCATTGATTCAAGCCAACAATAGCGATAACGAATAAACCAGCAAAAGATATTAATTTTTTCACTAACCTTCTCAAACTTCTTCAGATGACAGTCCTATAACATCATATTACACAATACATATAGAGTTTGTTCGAAAATGTGCATATTTAGCGGCACAAATCGTGGTTATACAATGAGAATAGTAGCCAAGCTGCCAACAATATGTCGGGAGAAATCTTGGGAGAGGCACCTAATCTAATCAGTAACTAATCATAAACTTGACTAAAAAATACAGGTTGGACAGCAAATGAAAGATACATTAGTTCTTAATGCAACCGCTGTGGTAGATTTTTAAAATTAACGTTACTACGACATACAGCGTGCGTTAAAGCGAGACCGCACCGAAATTAATGGCGGATCAGTAGTTTTACATTTTTCAACAGAACAACGAATTAACATCATAAATACTTCTTACTTTTTGATGAGCTCCCATCAGAATCTTGGGCAAGTTGTCCTTTGTCCAGAGGAATCGTTGCTCGGTTGTAGATTGTCGCCTTCAACTTTGGAATTAGCAGTAAACATTAGCCATGTGGCGAAGACGTGTCCAACTCACCATAACGCAGCACAAATAAAATACCGAAAATCGCAATATACTGATATAAACTGATATAACTCGGTTTAAAATAACAACATTATGATGTCTTTAACACCTATATCGAATAAAATCAGAGCCGGATATATCTAAGGCCTAAAACGGGAGCTTTCTAGAACGCCATCCTGAGGTCTGTCTTGCGTCATGGCGAATGAAGGAAAGACTGGACCCCACGTTCCCAGTCCATTTATATGGCCTCAGATCTGCCTAGCAACTCCATTCCAATTCTCACTATTTGCTGACATCTAGGGGAAGGCGTATGCAGTGCATCTCAACCAATAGAAGACATGCAAATTAATAAACTGACCTCAGAACAGCCTGGCTGATTTCAGATTTCTCACTTCCTCACAGGAAAATTGCTCCAACTTGAGTTCTGTTTTACTCACAGATATAATTCAAACGGTTTTAGAAACTAGAGAGTGTTTTCTATCCAATAGTAATAATAATATGCATATTGTACGAGCAAGAATTGAGTACGAGGCAGTTTAATTTGGGAACGAAATTTTTACAAAGTGAAAACAGCACCCCCTATTGAGAAAAGGTTAACTAGGATGCTGCTAGTAGAGGAGCTAGCTAGCTTACCTAGCTATACCGACTAGCTAGGATAACTAGCAGGTCATTCGTCTGTCCCTCATCTCGATGAAAATATCGAATCCAGTGAACCACAAAATGAAACAAGGATGGAGAGTGAAAAGGATCTGGCTACACTCATACTGTCCCTGACTGTAAAGCAAAAAGCAATTTGAACATTAAACTTCGGTGTCTCAACACTGTAGTAAACTCCATCGTTATTCCCCAAGATCCCCTCAGCCAACTCTGCGCGTAACTGTTCTGTACAGGAACGTGAGAAGTTCCGGAACGCGGACATGAGCAGTGCAACACAATCAACTAAACCCAGTCTTTACAGTGGGTTACACTAGTAATATTAATTTTTGTAATTTTGTAAAACAAAATTTCTACGTTTTTTATAACAATATTTTGACATCTGGGCCCATATCCACAAAGCGTTTCAGAGTAGAAAATTGGTCGTATAAGTACTGAGAATAAAGACATTTTACACTTATGGGTTAAATTAAAGCTATGCATGAAGTCTCTAGTCCCACCTAGTCGGCAGATATTTAGGACACCTCGTGAGCTGTCCTAAGTAGTTAAGAGTTAAGAGCAGGTGTCTTGATAATACTATAGAATAATGCAGCGAGTCAGTGGTTCCTGTGCCACATGTAATTGCTTTGGAGTAGTTCAAATTAATGTTTTGATATTTCTATAAAATCAATCCATAAATAATATAGACCTACATACAACAGTACGTCTTGTGCTTTTGACAATGATTTATGTAAAATAATTATGTATAACAAGTGATACCATGTATGTCTGCATCACATTTTGTCTTCATTTTGGCAGATTAACTCATGCCTATTTCTGAAGATTAACTCAGGTTTTCGCCCAGCGGCTAAGGAGTTGGAGCTGTGGCAGGAGTTGGACCTGGGGCCGACAGGTGGCTGGTTTGAATCCCGGGCCGGGTGCTGGAAAAAACAGGCGGAATTGATCTGACCACTGGAGGGCTGCTGGGTTCACATCCTCAAAACATTAACCTTTTGTTGATCAGAACTCTAGAGGTTCTTCTTCACTGAACCCAAATATATATATAACTTTTAGTGATTCCATACATTGAGGAAGTGATAGAAGCCTTTTTGGTTCAATAAGGAACCTTCTTTTCTAAGAGTGTATAATAATCACGTTTTTCTTTTGATTATTTCATTATTTACATCATGTTATTTCAAGTTCTCCCTTTGGAGCACAAAATCACATTGTTAAAAAATAATCCTAAATTGGGCATGGCTATAAATTGGGCATTTGAAGGCATCTAGGGCGTAATATGTGTTCGATGAAAATGAACATTGTATGCAACGTTGTAGGCAACATTATTGGCAAGGGACTTGATGCCTACTATGCCAAAGACATTTAGAGTTGTTAAAAACGGGTGTGAAGAGTTTGTTGATATAACGGTAATATTGTCAAAATTCAGCTTGTAACAATGATCACAATTGGTTAAAAACAAAAATGCATTCCATTATATTAGGCAATAATTAAGAGTAGGCAAAGTGGTCGTGTCATGTGAAAATTCTATCAAATGTCATACATTGCAACGAGTACAGTCAGGGTGCCGCGGAACCCCTGCAGTACCTCTGCAGACCCCGGATTGAGAACCCCTGCAGTACCTCCACAGACCCCAGATTGAGAACCCCTGATATAGCAGATGCTCTTATCCAGAGAGATTTACAATAAGTACATTCATCTTAAAATAGCTATTTATTTTGGAAACAAACTCAATAAATTCTTCATAAAATTGTCATCTTACCTCTTAGCTTTGGTGTCATGTCCCCCAGAGAGATGGATTTTAGAGGCAGGGTCCCCCTCCTCTCTCTCCACAGAGAGACTCATTTTAGAGCACTGAGCCCTAAACAGAGATCCAGCATGTTGGTTGTGGTTAACATGGTGACAACTAATTATTGATTGTCAATTGTTCTCATTCATTCATTATCTCTTTGAGAAATAACATTTACTAACAGACATATAGAAACAGTCAGGTGATTTAATGCAATCACATGAGGATGTAGTTGACATTTCATCTCCATAGTAACTGTCAACAATAATAATAAGTCACTGTTTGTAAAAATGGGTTTATCAACTAAGGATTGTAGCTTTTAGGGTTCAGTATGTAGCCTACAGAGAAACACATTTAGAGATCAAGTCTTGTAGACTTGTCATTTCATATACCTTTACTTTGCAGGAGAGGGGAATCACTATTTCAATTTGTCTACAGATACTATAGTATTTGCATTTCAAAATGCAATATTCTCATTCATTTTGATGATGTTTTTCTTACATTCACTAAAAGGATATAAGTTGTTCAGACCAATGTGCTGCTCTAACATTTTAACACTGAGCCATGTGACTATACAGTGGCCTACATCTATAGTCTACTGTAAAATCAGATGCTGCTTTAAGGCTAAATACTATAGTTTTCTGTGTGTTTCAATAGGACAAATGGAAAGAGTTCCTACTGTATTCGAAATTGTGGTGTAGTGTATCTACAATGTTACCCTACATAAATAATGCAAAAGTTACATTTTAACTTCATTCATGAGGAGAGAATGCAGGAGACTAATAAAGCAGGCAGAGGACCATTTTGTGGTGTTGAAACCTAAAGCGGAAACTGCAGCGCAATCAATAGGAGGTGAACAGCGCCTGGTGCTGAAAATATAGATAACTTGTTATGCAAGTGGCGCCAAGCAACAGATGGAGAAAACTACACCAGTCGAGTAATTAATTTCAACAATAATCTTCATTTTAATGTGACTTTTCAAACAACCTAATCACAGCTGCTCCAGGGCCTCTTGGGTTGAGGGGTCATTCTCTTCTAACCTAATCACAGCTGCTCCAGGGCCTCTTGGGTTGAGGAGTCATTCTCTTCTAACCTAATCACAGCTGCTCCAGGGCCTCTTGGGTTGGGGAGTCATTGTCTTCTAACCTAATCACAGCTGCTCCAGGGCCTCTTAGGTTGAGGAGTCATTGTCTTCTAACCTAATCACAGCTGCTCCAGGGCCTCTTGGGTTGAGGAGTCATTCTCTTCTAACCTAATCACAGCTGCTCCAGGGCCTCTTGGCTTGGGTTGAGGAGTCATTCTCTTCTAACCTAATCACAGCTGCTCCAGGGCCTCTTGGGTTGAGGGGTCATTCTCTTCTAACCTAATCACAGCTGCTCCAGGGCCACTTGGGTTGAGGAGTCATTCTCTTCATTCTAATCACAAACAAATAAAAGATTCAAACAAATAAACATGATGGTCCAACACAGTAGGGGAGGGGGGGGCATAGGGAATGTAGGGGAGAGGAGGGGGGGCATAGAGAAGGTAGGGGAGAGGAGGGGGAGTTATAGGGAAGGTAGGGGAGAGGAGGGGGCATCGGGAAGGTAGGGGAGAGGAGGGGGGCATAGTGAAGGTAGGGGAGAGGAGGGGGAGTTATAGGGAAGGTAGGGGAGAGGAGGGGGCATCGGGAAGGTAGGGGAGAGGAGGGGGGCATAGTGAAGGTAGGGGAGAGGAGAGAAAAAGGAAAGACTTCCTCCGTGTCAGGTAAGCAGCCTCAAAGTCTACCCTCACCAACTAACCAGACTGAGTGAGTTCTGAACATCCCTCTCTGTCCTCTGATCCTGTCAGGTAAGCAGCCTCAAAGTCTACCCTCATCAACTAACCAGACTGAGTGAGTTCTGATCCTGCGTCCATCTTCTTGGGGCTCTTTCTGGTGACTCCGTCTTGACTCTTTAGTCTTTTTTCAGTTCTTTCCCAGGCTGCCTGAAAAACACACAAAGAGGACACATACATAAGAGTTATAAACTATCAAAATGAATAGAGTCGCACACTCCATATATGAAATCCCAGTAATTTATTGGGTAAATCACCAACGTTTAGGCATCACAGTGCCTTCTTCAGGGTGACCACCATTTTATTACGTTTGCAATCACAACAAATAATCTGCTCAGACCCCAACCAAGGAGCATCAAAAGTCGTGCTATAAATTCTCAGACACAAAAATTCCTTGATGCCCTTCCAGACTCCTTCTGCCTACCCAAGGACGTCAGAGGACAAAAATCAGTTAACCACCTAACTGAGGAACTCAATTTAACCTTGCGCAATACCCTAGATACAGTTGCACCCCTAAAAACGAAAAACATTTGTCATAAGCAACTGGTATACAGAACTGGTATACATAGCTCCCTGGTATACAGAAAATACCCGAGCTCTGAAGCAAGCTTCCAGAAAATTGGAATGGAAATGGCGCCACACCAAACTGGAAGTCTTCCGACTAGCTTGGAAAGACATTACCGTGCAGTATCGAAGAGCCCTCACTGCTGCTCGATCATCCTACTTTTCCAACTTAATTGAGGAAAATAAGAACAATCCAAAATTTCTTTTTGATACTGTTGCAAAGCTAACTAAAAAGCAGCATTCTCCAAGAGAGGATGGCTTTCACTTCAGCAGTAATAAATTCATGAACTTCTTTGAGGAAAAGATCATGATCATTAGAAAGCAAATTACGGACTCCTCTTTAAATCTGCGTATTCCTCCAGGGCTTAGCTGTCCTGGATCTGCACAGCTCTGCCAGGGCCTGGGATCGGGAGAGACACTTAAGTGTTTTAGTACTATATCTCTTGACACAATGATGAAAATAATCATGGCCTCTAAACCTTCAAGCTGCATACTGGATCCTAATCCAACTAAACTACTGAAAGAGCTGCTTCATGTGCTTGGCCCTCCTATGTTGAACATAATAAACGGCTCTCTATCCACCGGATGTGTAGCAAACTCACTAAAAGTGGCTGTAATAAAGCCTCTCTTGAAAAAGCCAAACCTTGACCCGGAAAATATAAAAAACTATCGGCCTATATCGAATCTTCCATTCCTCTCAAAAATTTTAGAAAAAGCTGTTGCGCAGCAACTCACTGCCTTCCTGAAGACAAACAATGTATACGAAATGCTTCAGTCTGGTTTTAGACCCCATCATAGCACTGAGACTGCACTTGTGATGGTGGTAAATGACCTTTTAATGGCGTCAGACCGAGGCTCAGGATTATGAGGAAAAACATTAAGATCTACAACATTTATTCCATGGGACAAAACTAGGTCCAGAGTATGACTGTGGCAGTAAGTAGGCCCAGAGACATGTTGGACAAAACCCACTGAATCGAAGATGGCTCCGAAAGCCTTTTGGAGTGGGTCTGTGGACTTTTCCATATGAATATTAAAATCACCAAAAATTAGAATATGATCTGCTATGACTACAAGGTCCGATAGGAATTCAGGGAACTCAGAGAGGAACGCTGTATATGGCCCAGGAGGCCTGTAAACAGTAGCTATAAAAAGTGATTGAGTAGGCTGCATAGATTTCATGACTAGAAGCTCAAAAGACGAAAACGTCATTTTTTTTTTTGTAAATTGAAATTTGCTATCGTAAATGTTAGCAACACCTCCGCCTTTGCGGGATGCACGGGGGATATGGTCACTAGTGTAACCAGGAGGTGAGGCCTCATTTAACACAGTAAATTCATCAGGCTTAAGCCATGTTTCAGTCAGGCCAATCACATCAAGATTATGATCAGTGATTAGTTCATTGACTATAACTGCCTTTGAAGTGAGGGATCTAACATTAAGTAACCCTATTTTGAGATGTGAGGTATCACGATCTCTTTCAATAATGGCAGGAATGGAGGAGGTCTTTATCCTAATGAGATTGCTAAGGCGAACACCGCCATGTTTAGTTTTGCCCAACCTAGGTCGAGGCACAGACACAGTCTCAATGGGGATGGCTGAGCTGACTACACTGACTATGCTAGTGGTAGACTCCACTAAGCTGGCAGGTTGGCTAACAGCCTGCTGCCTGGCCTGCACCCTATTTCATTGTGGAGCTAGAGGAGTTAGAGCCCTGTCTATGTTGGTAGATAAGATGAGAGGAACCCTCCAGCTAGGATGGAGTCTGTCACTCCTCAGCAGGTCAGGCTTGGTCCTGTTTGTGGGTGAGTCCCAGAAAGAGGCCCAATTATCTACAAATTCTATATTTTGGGAGGGGCAGAAAACAGTTTTCAACCAGCGATTGAGTTGTGAGACTCTGCTGTAGAGCTCGTCACTCCCCCTAACTGGGAGGGGGCCAGAGACAATTACTCGATGCCGACACATCTTTCTAGCTGATTTACACGCTGAAGCTATGTTGTGCTTGGTGACCTCTGACTGTTTCATCCTAACATCGTTGGTGCCGACGTGGATAACAATATCTCTATACTCTCTACACTCGCCAGTTTTAGCTTTAGCCAGCACCATCTTCAGATTAGCCTTAACGTCGGTAGCCCTGCCCCCTGGTAAACAGTGTATGATCGCTGGGTGATTCGTTTTAAGTCTAATACTGCGGGTAATGGAGTCGCCAATGACTAGGGTTTTCAATTTGTCAGAGCTAATGGTGGGAGCCTTCGGCGTCTCAGACCCCGTAACGGGAGGAGTAGAGACAAGAGAAGACTCGGCCTCAGACTCCGACTCGCTACTTAATGGGGAAAACCGGTTGAAAGTTTCTGTTGGCTGAATGAGCGACACCAGTTGAGCATTCCTACAGCATTTCCCTCCAGAAGCCATGAGAAAGTTGTCCGGCTGCGGGGACTGTGCGGGGGGATTTATACTAACGTTACTATCTGTACTTACTGGTGGCACAGACGCTGTTTCATCCTTTCCTACACTAAAATTACCCTTGCCTAACGATTGCGTCTGAAGCTGGGCTTGCAGCACAGCTATCCTCGCCATAAGGCGATCGTTCTCCTGTATATTATGAGTACAACGACTGCAATTAGAAGACATCATGTTAATGTTACTACTTAGCTTCGGCTGTTGAAAGTGCTGACGAACCATGTCCAGATAAAGCGTCCGGAGTGAAAAAGTTGAATGAGGGAAAAAAGTTGTGATGGAAAAACTAAAAATATAAACGGTAATTAAAAAGAAGAAAAAAAAAACGTAAAGTTGTCAGCTAGCAAAGTAAGGTTGGCAACAAAACGCACAGCAACAAAACGCACAGCAACACGTCTGCAAATTCAAGATGGCCTCTACAATTATGAATTGTATTAGACGTTATTAGACATCTCTGTTGTTGAGGAGGATGAGAGACCCACAGTATAGGCGCAGAATTCACAGAGACGTCAAAATATGTTTCAAAAATCGTCAAAGAGTAATTATTTTAACCTAAAGCATTTAATAAAGACAGTTATAGTACTATATTATGGGAATGAGAGGGCTACTTTTTTGGGAAGGGATCACAGCAGTGATTGAATGAGGGTATGAGGCATGAGTTGAGGTGTTCAGAGGCTTGACTTCAGTGCAGGACAGGATTTGACTGGGAAGACAAAAAACAATAACACAACACATTACACAGTTAGACAACAACAATAACACAACACACTACTCAGTTAGACAACAACAATAACAACACACTACTCGGTTAGACAACAACAATAACAACACACTACTCAGTTAGACAACAACAATAACAACACACTACTCAGTTAGACAACAACAATAACAACACACTACTCAGTTAGACAACAATAATAACAGAACACACTACTCAGTTAGACAATAACAATAACACAACACACTACTCAGTTACACAAAAACAATAACACAACACACTACTCAGTCAGACAAAGGAGCTCAGAATGAGTTGGTGTAAAATCACTGATGTGTAATAATGTGATTGTGTTTGTGATTGACTCTACATACAGTAATGAGAGAACATTGACAGGGGGACTCACAGTGCTTGGAGAGGAAACATTGTGCCAGTGGATGAATGCCCTGATCATCCACATACAGAACCTGACGATAACTGACAACGGCAAGCAGACTGGTGGCAACCACAGGTCCAAGAGTGGGGGGGGCAATTTTTAGCCCTGGGGCCCAGAGTTTGTCCTTATCTGTTGACCTAACCAGGAAAACTCTGGACCCTATAAGGTCTGACAGTGATGAATCAGTTGTAAAAAGGTTTTATAAGGGCTATGATGGGACCAGTTTTAACTAATCAGGTCACATGGTTTTAAAAAACTGAACAAAACTCCTGGCCCTGGGGTGGTCTATGGGGGGGCTTATGGGGGGGTCTATGGGGGGGGGTCTATGGGGGATCCATGGGGGGTCTATGGGGGGTCTATTGGGGGGCCTATGGGGGGCCTATGGGGGGTCTATGGTGGGGGCCTATGGGGGGGTCTATGGGGGGGGCCTATGCAACTGTAGGCCTCATTAAACATTTACCCACATCTGTCATCACTATTATGTTGATTGATTAATTCCAGTGAATAACTTTGGATTGAAAACGTATAGGCAGCCTAGCTAGCCAAAGTTTGAATATAAACTAAATTTAATCACATTCACATTTTCTCCTGACACACAAATGGACTATAAATACATAACATTACAAGGAGTTACCCTGGCCAGATGGACTATAAATACATAACATTATATAGTAGTCACCTGACCAGATGGACTATAAATACATTACTTTATATAGTAGTCACCTGACCAGATGGACTATAAATACATAACATTATATAGTAGTCACCTGACCAGATGGACTATAAATACATAACATTATACAGTAGTCACCTGACCAGATGGACAGTGCACATAGGCCGTATGCATCTGCTCTTATTAGCAGCCTTCAGTTGATCCAACTGAATTTATTTCTCGTTTTCATCCCACACAGCATTTTAAATATCTAATGTTTAGGTGTAGCCTAGGCTGCTGCAACATAACCTAGGCTGCTGTAACATAACCTAGGCTGCTGTAACATAACCTAGGCTGCTGCAACATAACCTAGGCTGCTGTAACATAACCTAGGCTGCTGCAACATAACCTAGGCTGCTGTAACATAACCTAGGCTGCTGCAACATAACCTAGGCTCCAGCAACATAACCTAGGCTGCTGCAACATAACCTAGGTTGCTGCAACGTAACCTAGGCTCCTGCAACATAACCTAGGCTGCTGCAACATAACCTAGGCTGCTGCAACATAACCTAGGCTGCTGCAACATAACCTAGGCTGCTGCAACATAACCTAGGCTGCTGCAACATAACCTAGGCTGCTGCAACATAACCTAGGCTGCTGCAACATAACCTAGGCTGCTGCAACATGACCTAGGCTGCTGCAACATGACCAAGGCTGCTGCAACATGACCTAGGCTGCTGCAACGTAACTAGACTGCTGCAACATAACCTAGGCTGCTGCAACGTAACTAGACTGTTGCAACATAACCTAGGCTGCTGCAACATAACCTAGGCTGCAACATAACCTAGGCTGCTGCAACATAACCTAGGCTGCTGAAATTCGTTTTTGCTTGTGTCTGTCCGGAGTGATTATGTGTTATCATCTTTGCTAAATAAATACCGGAGGAAAGTGGAAAGCCCTGTCGTGTCTTTGCTATCGTTAAATTGAAGACTTATAGTTTTTATCAAAGATTCCTGTAATTAGGGATTACGCGATCAACTGAGTAATAACGTAACAAATTAACTATGAATTTGGGAGCACCAGGGAAAGTAGTCAGATTACAAAGTTATAATTTCCCAATATAACCTTTCAGATATTTTCATATCTGATCAATAGTCTTCTAATTAATGATTTATTTACTTTACCTCACGTTAGTCTCATTCCAAACGTCGTAAATTGTTGATTATCTGCACGAACCCAGTCTTCACTATCAGTCATCCATACATCAATTGTCTTAAATCATTTATTTATTACTAACTAATTAATTCACAGAAATGCATAAACAAACAAACAAACTTAAAATTGGTTACATGAAAATGATGGGAGAAATATGCCCTAGTGGGCTGAACCGGCATGTCGACTTGTTAGACAAAGGGAAAATTGCGTTCGACTAAGAATTCACTACAGAGTCCATAATTATAACAATTGACATGCTAATCCTTACACATGAACGCTCACTCATTCGGGAACAATTGCAATCAATATATATATATTTACGCTCGGTGTGTGTCGTCTTGATCGTTGGAGAGAAGTTAGTTTCTGTTGGAGTGAAGTTAGTTTCTGTTGGAGTTCCTTCTGTCTCGGTTATTGTGGATAGTTCAGAGTGACATTCGTTATAGAATGGATGTTTCGGCGGTTGTCTTTCTTCGCGTTCAATGATACCGAATTCCCAGCTGCAGACTAGTAGTCAATATCAAAACTTGTTCTTATTCGTCTAAGAGTTTAACCACGTGGTATGGTTAAAGATTCAGCAATGGTACTTAACCTCCGTTCTCCTTCTCTGAAGAAAACATGGTCTAATGGTAATTTCTCAGAGTTTACTTTTATTCAGATAGCAGGAAGGGGCTGTCCTTGGATGTCTGACCCAACTGGCTCAGGGGCGGGTCCTCGGGTTTAGTTCAAATCAAAAAGGGATTTGTATTTTTCTTCATTAAACAGTCCAAAATCATATTACACAATTATACAAACAGTATCATACTCACTCATTCATTTTATACAACAAACAGATGTAAACCTCATATCTGAGGTTATTATATAAACAGCGGTATGGTAATGTAGTCCCACAGTCTCTCATGAGTTTCCCACATGGGGACAAACGGGCATGTTAATAGCTGGACTCTCCACCGATCTTTTATACTTTTGCAGGAATATGAAATATGTTCGTACCTCAAGTTCTGTGAGGTGGAAGAGAATTCCTTTGTCCTGAAAGTTTACCCTCTCTCTTAATACTGTTTGGCCATGAGGAGATTCTCAGGAATTTACGACGTCTCTCTGTGATCACCGCATGGGTTGTGGTAGGAAAGGGAGAGGCAGGGAGAGGGGGATGGGGTTTGCAATACCCAAGCAGGCAACGTCATGACAGCCCACTTGAGCGTGAGCGAAAAAATGCACAGCGTCAACCTCTCTCTTTAATCTAACTTTTAATGGATGATGCGATGGAAGCTATCAAATCATTCTGTATTAATTTTGACGTCCCAGAAAAGACACAAGAAAGATCTACATGTTCAGCAAGTAAAGCATCGTGACATGTAGTTGCTGCTGCAAGCTCCTTGTAGTTGCCCTTGTTAGCAGAACTTTCCCTCTCGTCGTGTCTAAAAGACAATTACTGTCCTAAAACACAGTGGTGTTGATAAGCCACTTGAGGACATTCCTGTTTCTTCTTAATTTCTCGTTGTGTTGCGCAGGATGAATACCCAGACCTTCGTCTTAATCAATGTGTTGTTCAGTTTGAATACCCAGACCATCGTCATGATCAATGTGGCTTTTTCCCAGAAGTTGGAATCTGATGTGGGCATTTATATGCTCCCCTGCTTTTGGTTTGCCGTTTAGCTGAAAAATCAATGTTCTTCAGGTCACTGTACCCACCTTTCGACCAAGGCTCAGACTTTCCAAATAGCAGGCAAGGCCAGCAATACAGGTGGCTTGATGAAAAGCTCCCTGTTAACCAGCTATACTTTTGATACCAGGTAGTATTGAACGCCCTCACCTTTTCATTCTTCTTCATGAAACTGATCTCAGGCAGAGGTCGGCCCTCGCTTTTAATTTGCACCTTTTCCGTGTACCCCAGAGAATGAAAGGGGTTGTTCAACACAAAGTCAACAAAATTTGTGGTAGCGTTGGAGGCAAAACTTGCACACTTGAGCTGGTAGCTAGCTAGCTAGTTACTGCTACTTGCTACTGAAGTTATCAAGGCAAATTTAAATAAATTGCACTAACTGGACACAAAAAATAAGTTTTAAAGGCAAGAAAACAAATTATAATCTACCTCCTTCTCCTGTAATTTGAAGAAAATAATTTGAATGGAATAATATCCAAAAATTACTCAGCTATTACTTTTCAATCTCTATCCAATAATGTCACCAACTCACCAAGCTTCTCAGAAGCCTGATTCTACTCAATCCCAATACAACACACTAGGTTAATTCTCTGATCCTAATCCTATGATTGGATGGAGGACGTCAACATGTCAGTTCATACTGAAAAAGCTTTGATTGGTTGGAGGACGTCCTCCGGAAGTGGTCATAATTGCCATGTAGGTCTATGGAAGGGGGTGAGGCCTAGGTTTTGTATTGAAGTAGACCTGACTCACCTCTCTTACTGTGAAACTTCTTACAAATTTTCACAGCGACAAAACATGTCTTCATTATTTACAGGCTCCCCTTGTGAGGAAAGCAGTAAGATAAGAATTAGATATATACTGTATTTTAGGGCCCAGAGTTTTTCCTGGTCAGGTCATGTGGTCAGGATAAACACTGGACCCTAATTATGGAGCATACATCCCAAGAGAGAAGCTGTTATCGTTGTTGAAGCACCATTAAGGGTGACTTTTTCAAATTCCCTGTCCTGTGTTGAAGAGTCCTTGTGAATCTTGACTAGCTCCTCAAGATGGCACGTGCAGTATTATTAGGTTATTATTTGAGAGTGAAATGTGAATTAGCGATCTGTATTCAAGTGCTCAGGTCTCCTGCCTGTCTGTCTGTGGCTCTCTGGCTGATGCCAGAGGGAGGCTATGCACCCTGCTGATAGGCTCTCCTCTGCATCTCTGTGAGGCTCAAGGCTTTCTGCTTTAATCTGCGTCTCAAATGGTACCCTATTCCCTATGTAGTGCACTGCTTTTGACAACGACCAGTAGTGATTTGACCAAAAGTAGTGCACTTTATAGGGAATAGGGTGCTATTTAAGATGTACACTATGAGATGTACCCTATCTTTATCTTATCGGCATATTAGAGCTCTGGAAAGAGCCAGGTTAGCAGGAAGATGAGCTGGAGAAAGAATAGGAGGGAGGAATGGTAGGAGGGAGACTAAAAGGAGAAAGCCAGCATAGTCAGAGATGAAAGGGGGAGAAAGGGTAGGAGGGAGGATAGAAGAAAGACTAACAGGAGAGAGGCAGGACAGCCCTGAGGGAGACGAGAGAGAGAGAAGGAGAAAGACTAACAGGAGAGAGGCAGGATAGACCTGAGGGAGACGAGAGAGAGAAGGAGAAAGACTAACAGGAGAGAGGCAGGATAGCCCTGAGGGAGACGAGAGAAAGAAGGAGAAAGACTAACAGGAGAGATGGCTCCTTGTTCTGTCATATCTCTCTGAGCACTTTATCTAACGTTCAGACCAGGCTGTGGAAAGGCAACACTTCCAGGGGTACAAGGCAGGTAGACAGACAGGCAATCAGAAAAAAGCGAATATACACTGCTCAAAAAAATAAAGGGAACACTTAAACAACACAATGTAACTCCAAGTCAATCACACTTCTGTGAAATCAAACTGTCCACTTAGGAAGCAACACTGATTGACAATAAGTTTCACATGCTGTTGTGCAAATGGAATAGACAAAAGGTGGAAATTAATAGGCAATTAGCAAGACACCCCCAAAAAAGGAGTGATTCTGTAGGTGGTGACCACAGACCACTTCTCAGTTCCTATGCTTCCTGGCTGATGTTTTGGTCACTTTTGAATGCTGGCGGTGCTCTCACTCTAGTGGTAGCATGAGACGGAGTCTACAACCCACACAAGTGGCTCAGGTAGTGCAGTTCATCCAGGATGGCACATCAATGCGAGCTGTGGCAAGAAGGCTTGCTGTGTCTGTCAGCGTAGTGTCCAGAGCATGGAGGCGCTACCAGGAGACAGGCCAGTACATCAGGAGACGTGGAGGAGGCCGTAGGAGGGCAACAACCCAGCAGCAGGACCGTTACCTCCGCCTTTGTGCAAGGAGGTGCACTGCCAGAGCCCTGCAAAATGACCTCCAGCAGGCCACAAATGTGCATGTGTCAGCATATGGTCTCACAAGGGGTCTGAGGATCTCATCTCGGTGCTTTGGTTCAGTACACAGCTCTGGGACCCCCGTCAGACGAATCCCTTGGGCATTCTCCCCGATATACAGAGTTACCTGCAACAACACGAGAAGATACTGTTAGCATAAGAAACAAAAGTGTGACAGCACATCTCTTGAATAGAATGTGTTACTCAATGAATTGGTTTAAAAGTATTTTGAAATGATTTGGACATGAAATGCAATGCATGCTAAATGGTGGTGAAATGACTTACAGTAAAATTTAAAATGATTGGCACCCTTAATAAAGATGGCCTAAAATGTTTTTATAAAATCTTACAAATACTGAGCTACTCTATTGTATGCTCCAAAAAATTGGAAAGTATATTATTTCATACTAATACAATTTCTCTGAGAAAAATACTTTGTTTAACCTGTTTGGGCTGCAAGGGGCAGTATTGAGTAACCAGATAAAATGTGCCCATTTCAAACGGCCTTGTACTCAATTCTTGCTCCTACAATATGCATATTATTATTACTATTGGATAGAAAACACTCTCTAGTTTCTAAAACCGTTTGAATTATTTCTCTGAGTGAAACAGAACTCATTCTGCAGCACATTTCCTGACCAGGAAGTGGAAAGTCTGAAATCGATGCTCTGTTCTTCTTCCTGCCTATAAATGGGCACAAGACTTATTAGTATACATGCACGTCATACACCTTCCTCTGGGTGTCAAGAGGCTGTGAGAGAAGAAATTAGTTGATTATCTTGGTCTGAGATGGAACACGTCATCTTGGAATGACGTGTCCACCATTTTCGGTACTCTGAAGAGCGCGAGCTGGACAGTCGGATTGCCTTTTGTTTAGCTGCCGTTATAGGCGACTACAATCTTCGGCTTTGATTTTATTTGATACATGTCACCATATCATCGTAAAGTATGTTTTTTCAATATGGTTTCATCAGATTATTGAAATTTTTTCGGGAGTTTTGCCGTGTTCCGTTCTCTTCCGTTTGTTGACATGGAGAGTGTCGTGCCACCCGGCTAGCGCGCTTGCTAAATGAAGAGGGAAAGTGTCCGTTCTGAATCCAAACAACGACTGTTCTGGACAAAGGACACCTTGTCCAACATTCTGATGGAAGATCAGCAAAAATAAGAAACATTTTATGATGTTATTTCATATATCTGTCGTAGTCGCCGGCCCCCAAGTGTTTCTGGCTATTGTGCTAAGCTATAGCTAAGCTAATATAACGCTACGTTTTTTTTCCGCTGTAAAACACTTAATAAATCGGAAATATTGTCTGGAATCACAAGATGCCTGTCTTTCGTTTGCTGTACACTATGTTTTTTTCAGAAATGTTTTATGATGAGTAATTAGGTATTTGACGTTGGTGTCTGTAAGTTTTATGGCTGCTTTCGGTGCAATTTCTGACTGTAGCTGCAATGTAAACTATGATTTATACCTGAAATATGCACATTTTTCTAACAAAACATATGCTGTACAATAAATATGTTATCAGACTGTCATCTGATGAAGTTGTTTCTTGGTTAGTGGCTATTTATATCTTTATTTGGTCGAATTTGTGATAGCTACTGATGGAGTAAAAAACTGTTGGAGTAAAGAAAAGTGGTGTCTTTTGCTAACGTGGTTAGCTAATAGATTTACATATTGTGTCTTCCCTGTAAAACATTTTAAAATCGGACATGTTGGCTGGATTCACAAGATGTGTACCTTTCATATGCTGTATTGGACTTGTTAATGTGTGAAAGTTAAATATTTAAAAAAATATATATATTTTGAATTTCGCGCCCTGCACTTGAGCTGGCTGTTGTCATAAGTGTACCGGCGTCGGGCTGCAGCCATAAGAAGTTAACAAGTAATTAAAAAATTATTATTGACACCCTTGTTTTCAATACTTTGTGCTCCCTCTCCTTGTGAGGATAACGGCACTTAGCCTTTTTCTATAATGTTTTATGAGATTGTAAGAAAACGTTGGCATGGATCTCAGACCATTCCTCTATAAAGAAACTCTCCTCATCCTTCAGATGCTTTGGTCTGGTCTTATGGACGGCCCTCCTCAATTCAAACCACAGGTTTTCAATAGGGTTCAAGTCCCAACACTGTGATGGTCATTGTGGTCAATATATATCCGTATACATGGATAAATGCTTCTCCCTCTCTGTCACGGATGCCATGGTTGCCTTTAGTTTGAAGATGTAATCCGGAGACAGGTGTATTATACAACAGCCTTCTGTGTGTTCTCTTTTCCACTCCCTATGCATATTTGCAATCAAACGCTAGAATTTTCTCCAACTCCTTAGCTATCATACTCTAATTCCACCGGGCATTCCTCTGATTTCAAAACTCGGTCCTCCAGAAAGTGGAGAACAACACTTTTTCAGTTCTACTACGTGATATTTTTATATAAAAGCTGCGTTAGAAATGATTACCTACACATACTGACCAGCTCATGTTATAGACAGAAGCATGCTAGATGGCAATGTCAGTTCCAATCCGAATTCATCTCTCGTCACGTCCAGCCCATCCATTATCTCAGCCAATCATGGCTAGGTTCCTGTGTTTTTCCGTAGCTAAACCAACTAGGCTCGTAATTTAATTGACAATTGTATTTGTATTTAAAGATACAAGTTTGTTATTAAGGTACATGTAAGTTCACATGTTCCAGAAGGCAATTCTGCCAAAAATGTACTACTAATTGGTTGAGTTCATAGAGACAAATATAGAGACAAAGTAGAGTTGCAATTCAACGGCTCAGACACAAGAGGTATGTGGCAGGGTCTACAGTCAATCACAGATTACAAAAAGAAAACCAGCCCCGTTGCGGACCATGATGTCTTGCTCCCAGACAGACTAAATAACGTCTTTGCTCGCTTTGAGGACAATACAGTGCCACTGACACGGCCCGCTACCAAAACCTGCGGACTCTCCTTCACTGCAGCCGACGTGAGTAAAACATTTAAACGTGTTAACCCTCGCAAGGCTGCAGGCCCAGGCGGCATCCCCAGCCGCGTCCTCAGAGCATGCGCAGACCAGCTGGCTGGTGTGTTCACGGACATATTCAATCAATCCTTATCCCAGTCTGCTGTTCCCACATGCTTCAAGAGGGCCACCATTGTTCCTGTTCCCAAGAAAGCTAAGGTAACTGAGCTAAACGACTACCGCCCCGTAGCCCTCACTTCCGTCATCACGAAGTGCTTTGAGAGACTAGTCAAGGACCATATCACCTCCACCTCCACCCTACCTGATACCCTAGACCCACTACAATTTGCTTACCGCCCCAATAGATCCACAGACGACGCAATCGCAACCACACTGCACACTGCCTTAACCCATCTGGACAAGAGGAATGCCTATGTGAGAATGCTGTTCATCGACTACAGCTCAGCATTTAACACCATAGTACCCTCCAAACTCGTCATCAAGCTCGAGACCCTGGTCTTGACCCCGCCCTGTGCAACTGGGTACTGGACTTCCTGACGGGCCGCCCCCAGGTGGTGAGGGTAGGTAACAACATCTCCACCCCGCTGATCCTCAACACTGGGGCCCCACAAGGGTGCGTTCTGAGCCCTCTCCTGTACTCCCTGCTCACCCACGACTGCGTGGCCATGCACGCCTCCAACTCAATCATCAAGTTTGCTGCCGACACTACAGTAGTAGGCTTGATTACCAACAATGACGAGACGGCTTACAGGGAGGAGGTGAGGGCCCTCTTAGTGTGGTGTCAGGAAAATAACCTCACACTCAACGTCAACAAAACAAAGGAGATGATTGTGGACTTCAGGAAACAGCAGAGGGAGCACGCCCCTATCCACATCGACGGGACAGTAGTGGAGAGGGTAGTAAGTTTTAAGTTCCTCGGCGTACACATCACGGACAAACTGAATTGGTCCACCCACACAGACAGCGTTGTGAAGAAGGCGCAGCAGCGCCTCTTCAACCTCAGGAGGCTAAAGAAATTCGGCTTGTCACCAAAAGCACTCACAAACTTCTACAGATGCACAATCGAGAGCATCCTGTCGGGCTGTATCACCGCCTGGTACGGCAACTGCTCCGCCCACAACCGTATGGCTCTCCAGAGGGTAGTGAGGTCTGCACAACGCATCACTGGAGGCAAACTACCTGCCCTCCAGGACACCTACACCACCCGATGTCACAGGAAGGCCATAAAGATCATCAAGGACAACAACCACCCGAGCCACTGCCTGTTCACCCCGCTATCATCCAGAAGGCGAGGTCAGTACAGGTACATCAAAGCAGGGACTGAGCGACTGAAAAACAGCTTCTATCTCAAGGCCATCAGACTGTTAAACAGCCACCACTAACATCGAATGGCTGCTGCCAACATACTGACTCAACTCCAGCTCACTTTAATAATGTAATTGATGAAAATTGATCAAAAATGTATCACTAGCCACTCTAAACAATGCCACTTAATATAATGTATATGTATATACTGTACTCTATATAATTTACTGCATCTTGCCATCTTTATGTAATACATGTATCACCAGCCACCTTAAACTATGCACTTTATGTTTATATACCCTACATTACTCATCTCATATGTATATACTGTACTCGATACCATCTACTGCATCTTACCTATGACGTTCTGTACCATCACTCATTCATATATCTTTATGTACATATTCTTTATCCCTTTACACTTGTGTGTATAAGGTAGTAGTTGTGGAATTGTTAGGTTAGATTACTCGTCGGCTATTACTGCATTGTCGGAACTAGCAGCACAAGCATTTCGCTACACTCGCATTAACATCTGCTAACCATGTGTATGTGACAAATAAAATTTGATTTGATTTGATGCTGTTGACCGTAACAAGACCCCACGACAAGCTTCAAACAAGCTTCTAAGGCTGTTCATACAGACACTGAACTTCACTCCCTTAGCATACAGAGAAACAAAGAATCAACTGCACACTATAAAAAGAAAAAAGTTTGGCAAAATCTTTGGAAAAAAGCACTTAAAAAAATAAGCATCTCATTTAAACTTTGTCAACTTCAGATTATGCCAAAAGCAACAACAACTAAAACACACAGGTAAGCAAGTGGTGAGTGTCCTTACAACCGGTCACAGCCCGTACAGCACTGTCTGTAGTTCCCAGGGGGGCCTCTGCCCATCTTGTGGACCGGTGCACCGTAGCCAATCAAAGCTACAGTAGGCCTTTATTTGCAACACAGGCCTGCCATCATTCACTTTGAACTGGACTGTGTGTTTACAGGCAGTTGGGCCTGCCATCATTCACTTTGAACTGGACTGTGTGTTTACAGGCAGTTGGACCTGCCATCATTTCCTTTGAACTGGACTGTGTGTTTACAGGCAGTTGGACCTGCCATAATTCACATTGAACTGGACTGTGTGTTTACAGGTAGTTGGTCCTGCCATCATTCACATTGCACTGGACTGTGTGTTTACAGGCAGTTGGACCTGCCATCATTCACTTTGAACTGGACTGTGTGTTTACAGGTAGTTGGACCTGCCATCATTCACTTTGAACTGGACTGTGTGTTTACAGGCAGTTGGTCCTGCCATCATTCACTTTGAACTGGACTGTGTGTTTACAGGCAGTTGGACCTGCCATCATTCACTTTGAACTGGACTGTGTGTTTACAGGCAGTTGGTCCCGCCATCATTCACTTTGAAATGGACTGTGTGTTTACAGCAGTAGGTCCTGCTTTACTGCCATCAGTTGCAACAGCGTGACTTTAGATCATTAGAACGCATTCTCCAAAAGCCAACTGAATGGACTTCAGCAAATATGTCAATACCACTTGGGAGTTCTCTTACATTTTGGAACTTTACAGTCCTATTGATCAAACAACCATGAAAAGGTAGGCTCTCTCCCTCAGTTATGCAAATCAACAGCAAAAATATCAACAACTAATGCTAACCAGCTAAAGATTAGCCTAAAATCTCATGAAGGAACATTAGATGAACCCTCCCAAACTTACAGTTAGTTGGCCGTCAAAATTGCACTGATAAACGATGGGGAATCGTAGCCTACTGGCTCTTCTGTAACTTGCCTGCCAACAATGCATGCTTTCCCAACCAAGCACAAAAAGCTAACTGGCTAAAGTTGGCTAGCTTCCTAGCTAGCTACACTACATGACCAAAAGGATGTGGACACTTACTTGTCGAACATCTCATTCCAAAATTATGGGCATTAATATGGAGTTGGTCCCTCCTTTGCCTGGCTCATACTTTGCTGCTATAACAGCATCAACTCTACTGGAAAGGCTTTCCACTAGATGTTGGAACACTGCTGCAGGGAATTTATTCCATTCAGCCACAAGAGCATTAGTGAGATCTGGCACTGATGTTGGGCGATTGGGCCTGACTGGCAGTCGTCGTTCCAATTCATCCCAAAGGTGTTTGATGGGGTTGATGTCGGGGCTCTGTGCAGGCCAGTCAAGTTCTTCCACACCGATCTCGACAAGCAATTTCTGTATGGACCTCGCTTTGTGCACGGGGACATTGTCATGCTGAAACAGGAAAGGGCCTTCCCCAAACTGTTGCCACAAAGTTGGAAGAATGGTCTAGAATGTCATTTTATGCTGTAGCGTTAAGATTTCCCTTCACTTGAACTAAGGGGCCTAACTGGAACCATGAAAAATAGCCCCAGACCTTTAATCCTTCTCCACCAAACTTTACAGTTGGCACTATGCAAACCCACTATGCAAACTATGCAAACCCGCCAAACCCAGATTCGTCCGCCAGACTGCCAGATGGTGAAGCGTGATTCATAACTCCAAAGAACACGTTTCCTCTGCTCCCATTTTTATGCGCTTCTGCACTCGGTGGACCCGTTCTGTGAGCTTGTGTGGCGTACCACTTCGCGGTTGAGACGGTGTTGCTCCTAGACGTTTCCACTTCACAATAACAGCACTTACTGTTGACCGGGGCAGGAATTTTACGAACTGACTTGTTGGAAATGTGGCATCCTATGACGGTGCCGTGTTGAAAGTCACTGAGCTCTTTGGTACGGGTAATTCTACTGCCAATGTTTTGTCTATGGAGATTGCATGGCTGGCTGCTTGATTTTATACACCTGTCAGCAACGGGTGTGGCTGAAATAGCCGAATCCACTAATTTGAAGGGGTGTCCACATACTTTTGTATATATAGTGTAGATTCTCTGTCCTGCTACTGGTAGGCCTATAACATTATGTGAACTGACCTGAACAGGTTTAGGCTGGTCATCTATGATATGTAGGCTATAGCCGAGGTATAGACCTTGATCTGCGTATCACTAACAAACTGCTATTATACATTATAACCTAGCCTACTTTACATGATTTAACATCTCTTACTTGATGCAAAAAACCTTTCTGAGTGGATCAAAGATTTCCCCCTCAGATCAATCATGTCCGTTTTAGCCCTTCTGTCTATATTCTCAGATACAGTGGGGCAAAAAAGTATTTAGTCAGCCACCAATTGTGCAAGTTCTCCCACTTAAAAAGATGAGAGAGGCCTGTAATTTTCATCATAGGTACACTTCAACTATGGCAGACAAAATTAGAAAAAAATTCCAGAAAATTACATTGTAGGATTTTTTATGAATTTATTTGCAAATTATGGTGGAAAATAAGTATTTGGTCAATAACAAAAGTTTATCTCAATACTTTGTTATATACCCTTTGTTGGCAATGACAGAGGTCAAACGTTTTCTGTAAGTCTTCACAAGGTTTTCACACACTGTTGCTGGTATTTTGGCCCATTCCTCCATGCAGATCTCCTCTAGAGCAGTGATGTTTTGGGGCTGTTGCTGGGCAACACGGACTTTCAACTCCCTCCAAAGATTTTCTATGGGATTGAGATCTGGAGACTGGCTAGGCCACTCCAGGACCTTGAAATGCTTCTTACGAAGCCACTCCTTCGTTGCCCAGGCGGTGTGTTTGGGATCATTGTCATGCTGAAAGACCCAGCCACGTTTCATCTTCAATGCCCTTGCTGATGGAAGGAGGTTTTCACTCAAAATCTCACGATACATGGCCCCATTCATTCTTTCCTTTACACTGATCAGTCGTCCTGGTCCCTTTGCAGAAAAACAGCCCCAAAGCATGATGTTTCCACCCCCATGCTTCACAGTAGGTATTGTCACGACCCCTCGTCTGCAGTGCAGGGGGCGGTTCCTCCTGCAGACAGAGGAGGGTTGTTAGTGATTGGAGTCACCTGGGCTCAGGTTATTTAAACTGCTGCTTCACTAATCTCTCTCTCTCTCTCTCTGCTCCTCCAGGTATGATCCTGTTTAGTTTGTTCCTTTGTAGTTTTGCATAGTTTTCACTCAGTCATATTCACACACACAGATTCACGCATCCATGCACTTTACATACACCTTACATTATGATACTTCCACACCTCATTCCTTTTTCTTAGTTTAAAGTTAATAGTTTGGTTTATAATAAAGAACCTTTTTAATTGGCCTATACCTGTTGTTCGTGTCTCTCATTTTTGTCACAGGCTATGAGCCGGCTTGTGACAGTATGGTGTTCTTTGGATGCAACTCAGCATTCTTTGAGTTTTTACCAAAAAGTTATATTTTGGTTTCATCTGACCATATGACATTCTCCCAATCTTCTTCTGGATCATCCAAATGCTCTCTAGCAAACTTCAGGCGGGCCTGGACATGTACTGGCTTAAGCAGGGGGACACGTCTGGCACTGCAGGATTTGAGTCCCTGGCGGCGTAGTGTGTTACTGATGGTAGGCTTTGTTACTTTGGTCCCAGCTCTCTGCAGGTCATTCACTAGATCCCCCCTGTGTGGTTCTGGGATTTTTGCTCACCGTTCTTGTGATCATTTTGACCCCACGGGGTGAGATCTTGCGTGGAGCCCCAGATCGAGGGAGATTATCAGTGGTCTTGTATGTCTTCCATTTCCTAATAATTGCTCCCACAGTTGATTTCTTCAAACCAAGCTGCTTACCTATTGCAGATTCAGTCTTCCCAGCCTGGTGCAGGTCTACAATTTTGTTTCTGGTGTCCTTTGACAGCTCTTTGGTCTTGGCCATAGTGGAGTTTGGAGTGTGACTGTTTGAGGTTGTGGACAGGTGTCTTTTATACTGATAACAAGTTCAAACAGGTGCCATTAATACAGGTAACGAGTGGAGGACAGAGGAGCCTCTTAAAGAAGAAGTTACAGGTCTGTGAGAGCCAGAAATATTGCTTGTTTGTAGGTGACCAAATACTTATTTTCCACCATAATTTTCAAATAAATTCATTAAAAATCCTACAATGTGATTTTCTGGATTTTTTTTTCTCATTTTGTCTGTCATAGTGTCACGCCCTGGCCTTAGTATTCTTTGTTTTCTTTATGTTTTTTTAGTTAGGTCAGGGTGTGACATGGGGAATGTATGTGTTTTGTAGTGTCTAGGGGTGTTGTATGTGTATGGGGCAGAGTAGAGTATAGTTGTCTAGTTATGTCTATGGCTGCCTAGATTGGTTCTCAATCAGAGACAGCTGTCATTCATTGTCTCTGATTGGGAGCCATATTTAAGGCAGACATAGGCAGTAGGCTTTTATGGGTAGTTGTCTATGTTCTATGTTCTATGTTGCATGTGTGCACTTAGTTCTGTTTAGCTTCACGTTTGTTTTGTTCATTTTGTAAGTGGTTGTTTTTCCTTCATTAAAGAAGATGTATTTTTCACGCGCTGCGCCTTGGTCCTCTCTTTCTCAAGAAGACGATCGTGACACATAGTTGAAGTGTACCTATGATGAAAATTACAGGCCTCTCTCATCTTTTTAAGTGGGAGAACTTGCACAATTGGTGGCTGACTAAATACTTTTTTGCCCCACTGTACGTTTAGAAAATATCAGCTTGAAAGACAATAAATAGCCTGCTTTTAATAAATACAAATAAGTGTGAGACATGGCCTTGTTCTGCTGCACTGTCTATAACTACCTTAACAAACAGTGACTTATTATTATTATTGACAGTTAACATGGAGAACATGAAAAACTACATGTTCATGTGATTGCATTAAATCATCTGACTGTTTCTATATGTCTGTTAGTAAATGTTTTATTTCTCAACGAGATAATGAATAAATGAGAACAATTGACAATCAATAATTAGTTGTCACTGTGTTAACCACAACCAACATGCTGGATCTCTGTTTAGGGGACAGTGCTCTACAATGAGTCTCTCTGGGGAGAGAAAGGAGGGGGTCCCTGCCTCTAAAATGTATCACTCGGGGATACATGACACCAAAGCTAAGAGGTAAGATGACAATTTTATGAAGAATTCAGTATGTTAATTTCCAAAATAAATAGCTATCTTAAGATGACTGCACTTACTGTATATCTCTCTGTATATGAGCATCTACTAAATCAGGGGTTCTCAATCCAGGGTCTGTGGAGGTACTACAGGGGTTCCACGGCACCCTGACTGTATTCGTTGCAATGTAAGAATTTTGATAGAATTTTCACATGACACGACCACTTTGCCTACTCTTAATTATTGCCTAATATAATGGAATGCATATTTTTTTTAACCAATTCTGATTGTTGTTACAAGCAGAATTTTGACAATATTACCGTTATATCAACACACTCTTCACACCCGTTTAACAACTCTAAATAGCTTTGGCATAGTAGGCATCAAATCCCTTGCCAATAATGTTGCCTACAACGTTGCATACAATGTTCATTTTCATCGAACAAATATTACGCCCTAGATGCCTTCAATTGCCCAATTTATAGCCAATTTAGGATTATTTTTTAACAACGTGATGTTGTGCTCCAAAGGGATAACTTGAAATAACATGATGTAGATAATTAAATAATCAAATGAAAAATGTGTTTATTATACACTCTTAGAAAAGAAGGTTCCTTATAGAACCAAAAAGGCTTCTATCACTTCCTTAATACATGGAACCAATAAAAGTTATATATATTTTTGGGTTCAGTGAAGAAGAACCTCTAGAGTTCTGATCAACGAAAGGTTAATGTTTTGAGGATGTGAACCCAGCAGCCCTCAAGTGGTCAGATCAATTCCGCCTGTTTTTTCCATCGCCCGGCCCGGGATTTAAACCAGCCACCTTTCGGCCACAGGTACAGCTCCAACTCCTTAGCCGCTGGGCGAAAACCTGAGTTAATTTTCAGAAATAAGCATGAGTTAATATGCCAAAATGCTTTAGAGACATGTTTATTTTATCATTTATTTATCTAGGCAAGTTAGTTAAGAACACATTCTTATTTACAGTGACGAATAGTGGGATAACTGCCTTGTTCAGGGGCAGATTTTTATCTTGTCAGCTCGGGATTAAATCTTGCAATGTTTCGGTTACTGATCCAACGCTCTAACCACTAGGCTACCTGCCAACCCAGACATACATGGCATCACTTATTATACATAATTATTATACATAAATAATTGCCAAAAGCACAAGACATACTGTTGCATGTAGGTCTATATTATTTATGGATTGATTATATACAAATATCAAAACATTATTTTTAACTACTCTTAAGCAATTACATTTGGCGCAGGAACCACTGACTCGCTGCATTATTCTATAGTATTATCAAGACACCTGCTGTTCACTCTTAACTACTTAGGACAGCTCACTAGGTGTCCTAAATATCTGCCGACTAGAGACTTCATGCATAGCTTTAATTTATACCCATATGTGTAAAATGTCAGCACTTGTGCAACCAATTTTCTACTCTGAGACACTTTGTGGATATGGGCCCAGACCTCAAAATATTGTTATAAAATAATGTAGAATGTTTGTTTTACATTAAAAAATATATACACTGCTCAAAAAAATAAAGGGAACACTTAAACAACACAATGTAAGTCAATCACACTTCTGTGAAATCAAACTGTCCACTTAGGAAGCAACACTGATTGACAATAAATTTCACATGCTGTTGTGCAAATGGAATAGACAACAGGTGGCAATTATAGGCAATTAGCAAGACACCCCCAATAAAGGAGTGGTTCTGCAGGTGGTGACCACAGACCACTTCTCAGTTCCTATGCTTCCTGGCTGATGTTTTGGTCACTTTTGAATGCTGGAGGTGCTTTCACTCTAGTGGTAGCATGAGACGGAGTCTACAACCCACACAAGTGGCTCAGGTAGTGCAGCTCATCCAGGATGGCACATCAATGCGAGCTGTGGCAAGAAGGTTTGCTGTGTCTGTCAGCGTAGTGTCCAGAGCATGGAGGCGCTACCAGGAGACAGGCCAGTACATCAGGAGACGTGGAGGAGGCCGTAGGAGGGCAATAACCCAGCAGCAGGACCGCTACCTCCGCCTTTGTGCAAGGAGGAGCACTGCCAGAGCCCTGCAAAATGACCTCCCAGGCCACAAATGTGCATGTGTCTGCTCAAACGGTCAGAAACAGACTCCATGAGGGTGGTAAGAGGGCCCGACGTCCACAGGTGGGGGTTGTGCTTACAGCCCAACACCGTGCAGGACGTTTGGCATTTGCCAGAGAACACCAAGATTGGCAAATTCGCCACTGGCGCCCTGTGCTCTTCACAGGTGAAAGCAGGTTCACACTGAGCACATGTGACAGACGTGACAGAGTCTGGAGACGCCGTGGAGAACGTTCTGCTGCCTGCAACATCCTCCAGCATGACCGGTTTGGCGGTGGGTCAGTCATGGTGTGGGGTGGCATTTCTTTGGGGGCCGCACAGCCCTCCATGTGCTCGCCAGAGGTAGCCTGACTGCCATTAGGTACCGAGATGAGATCCTCAGACCCCTTGTGAGACCATATGCTGGTGCGGTTGGCCCTGGGTTCCTCCTAATGCAAGACAATGCTAGACCTCATGTGGCTGGAGTGTGTCAGCAGTTCCTGCAAGAGGAAGGCATTGATGCTATGGACTGGCCCACCCGTTCCCCAGACCTGAATCCAATTGAGCACATCTGGGACATCATGTCTCGCTCCATCCACCAACGCCACGTTGCACCACAGACTGTCCAGGAGTTGGCGGATGCTTTAGTCCAGGTCTGGGAGGAGATCCCTCAGGAGACCATCCGCCACCTCATCAGGAGCATGCCCAGGCGTTGTAGGGAGGTCATACAGGCACGTGGAGGCCACACACACTACTGAGCCTCATTTTGACTTGTTTTAAGGACATTACATCAAAGTTGGACCAGCCTGTAGTGTGGTTTTCCACTTTAATTTTGAGTGTAACTCCAAATCCAGACCTCCATGGGTTGATAAATTTGATTTCCATTGATAATTTTTGTGTGATTTTGTTGTCAGCACATTCAACTATGTAAAGAAAAAAGTATTTAATAAGAATATTTCATTCATTCAGATCTAGGATGTGTTATTTTAGTGTTCACTTTATTTTTTTGAGCAGTGTATATTACTAATGTAACCCCCTGTAAAGACTGGGTTTAGTTGATTGTGTTCCACTGCTCATGTCCGCGTTCTGGAACTGTGTCCGCGTCTCCGTACAGAACTGTCCGTGTCCACGTTCGATGTGGCGCCAAGCATATTGTCCGGTTACGCGCAGAGTGGGCTGAGGTGATCTTGGGGAATAAAGACGGAATTCACTACAGTGTTGAAACGCAGAAGTTTATTGTTCAATTTGCTTTTTGCTTAATGGTCAGGGACAGTATGAGTGTAGCCAGATCCTTTTCACTCGCTATCCTTGTTTCATTTTGGGGTTCACCGGATTCGTCATCATCATCGAGACGAGGGACAGACGAACGAACTGCTAGCTAACCAATCTAGTCGGTACAGCTCGGTAAGCTAGCTAGCTACTCTACCAGCAGCATCCTAGTTATCCTAGCTAGTCGGTACAGCTAGGTAAGCTAGCTAGCTACTCTACCAGCAGCATCCTAGTTATCCTAGCTAGTCGGTACAGCTCGGTAAACTAGCTAGCTACTCTACCAGCAGCATCCTAGTTGTCCTAGCTAGTCGGTACAGCTAGGTAAGCTAGCTAGCTACTCTACCAGCAGCATCCTAGTTAACCTAGCTATCACTACATCATCACCGGCTGCCTGCATTTCTTGTGGACCGATGGAGCTCCCAGGTTGTTTCTTCCACCTGTTAAATCCCGTGGAGGGCTTCTCCCTCTCTCGTTGACGGATGCTGGCTACCTCTGTCCGGTTCTCCTCTCTTCACTAGTATAAGGGATTTGCGTCAATTCAAATCTAGTATCAGGACAAAATGTGGTTCAGAGTCACCGAATATACTTTAAGTATTTTTATTAAACTCAAGCGATAAATGGTAAATGCAATTTTCGTATATACGGGTTCTCTGTATCACCTCGCAGGGCAGAACAGAGAACTGGCAGGATGTAAGTAAACAGCTGTTCTTATACGGTGACAGACGTAGTTCCAACCCGTCTGTTGGCCTATCACCGTAGAGGCTGAGCGTGGTTTAAACTTTGCTCAGCCTATCGCCGGCGCTCAGGCTAGTCCCAGCCTCTTTGCGCTCTTTGGTGTCTCGGCGCTGTTGCTGTGAAGATTACGCTCCCTCACCCCAGAGGCTAAGGTCAGACAGCTCTGCAACATTGTCTGAGCTATTTGCACCTGCATACAAAGCACACTGTTCTCGCTCAAGGCTAACCACAGCTTCCCAGCACACTTATCTGGGGCTAACTGTTACTTCCAGCACACACACACAGACACCCAGGCGCCCAGGCCAACAGTTGCTAATATTATATCACATGTGATATAGCATTGGGTTATAGTGCAATAAACACAAATCTTAACAATTCCCCCTTTTTACACCCCAAAACAGGTGTAAATTAAAACAGAAACCATCAAGTTCAATGATCGATACATACATACCAGTTTGTTGATAAACCCAGGAACTTTAGACCTTTAATGACCATTCAGAACACGTTCTCAGTACCCTAGTAACATATTAGATAACATAGAGATTTTTAGGAGTCCCCCTTTTGACACCCCTAGGGTGTCACTCATTATACTTTACTTCAGCGGTCAAAGTATAGTAATATGTTAATAGTATTTCATGAAAATAGTAAAAAGTTTATTATTAATTAATTAATTCATTTTTTATTTTTATTTTTATTTTTAATCAACAAAGAAAAAAAATCAAAATATGATATACGCTAAGTTGCATTTCGACTCCTCCTTTTGACACCCTTTTAGGGTGTCACACTCAAGAATACAAAGATTAAAAGAAACACACCTTTATTGTATAAAGAATAAAAACCATCTAGTCCACCCTGCTACACCTAACAGGTACTAGTTTGGCTACCTCCCACCCAGGAAATTCAAACCTTGACATAAGGTAGGACAACATACAGGGTAAAAGATTACAAGGATATATTGTGAAACAAAAAGCAATGAATTAAACTAAAAATAAGCTATTTTTATTTTAATTATTTTATAGCAAACCATGGATCATCCTACATTTTACATTTACATTTAAGTCATTTAGCAGACGCTCTTATCCAGAGCGACTTACAAATTGGTGCATACACCTTATGATATCCAGTGGAACAACCACTTTACAATAGTGCATCTAAATCTTTTAAGGGAGGGGTTAGAAGGATTACTTTATCCTATCCTAGGTATTCCTTAAAGAGGTGGGGTTTCAGGTGTCTCCGGAAGGTGGTGATTGACTCCGCTGACCTGGCGTCGTGAGTGAGTTTGTTCCACCATTGGGGTGCCAGAGCAGCGAACAGGTTTGACTGGGCTGAGCGGGAACTGTACTTCCTCAGAGGTAGGGAGGCGAGCAGGCCAGAGGTGGATGAACGCAGTGCCCTTGTTTGGGTGTAGGGCCTGATCAGAGCCTGAAGGTACGGAGGTGCCGTTCCCCTCACAGCTCCGTAGGCAAGCACCATGGTCTTGTAGCGGATGCGAGCTTCAACTGGAAGCCAGTGGAGAGAGCGGGGTGACGTGAGAGAACTTGGGAAGGTTGAACACCAGACGGGCTGCGGCGTTCTGGATGAGTTGTAGGGGTTTAATGGCACAGGCAGGGAGCCCAGCCAACAGCGAGTTGCAGTAATCCAGACGGGAGATGACAAGTGCCTGGATTAGGACCTGCGCCGCTTCCTGTGTGAGGCAGGGTCGTACTCTGCGAATGTTGTAGAGCATGAACCTACAGGAACGGGCCACCGCCTTGATGTTAGTTGAGAACGACAGGGTGTTGTCCAGGATCATGCCAAGGTTCTTAGCGCTCTGGGAGGAGGACACAATGGAGTTGTCAACCGTGATGGCGAGATCATGGAACGGGCAGTCCTTCCCCGGGAGGAAGAGCAGCTCCGTCTTGCCGAGGTTCAGCTTGAGGTGGTGATCCGTCATCCACACTGATATGTCTGCCAGACATGCAGAGATGCGATTCGCCACCTGGTTATCAGAAGGGGGAAAGGAGAAGATTAATTGTGTGTCGTCTGCATAGCAATGATAGGAGAGACCATGTGAGGATATGACAGCGCCAAGTGACTTGGTGTATAGCGAGAATAGGAGAGTGCCTAGAACAGAGCCCTGGGGGACACCAGTGGTGAGAGCACGTGGTGCGGAGACAGATTCTCGCCACGCCACCTGGTAGGAGCGACCTGTCAGGTAGGACGCAATCCAAGTGTGGGCCGCACCGGAGATGCCCAACTCGGAGAGGGTGGAGAGGAGGACCTCTGTCAAGGCAGTCTCAGCATCCCCCCCGTGAGCAAGCAGTGGCATCATAACTGCAGCGTGCGCAACATCTGTAAAAGATTTCCTCAAACAGGGGATAATACATGCAGCACAGCACATTAACATAAGAAATACAACTATTAGGGTCAGTAAATCCAGTAACCATCAATGCAGTGTACTCACCAAACCAGCCACCCAACCAGGAGAACCCCCCTCCTCTACACCTGCAAAACCCCTCATCTCCACAGATAACCTCTCCAGCCCGCCCAGAGCTTTTGAAATGCTCCCATCCGGACTGGTATTGTTAGGGATAAACATGCAACATTGTTCTCCAAACATTGTACAAACACCTCCCTGGTTGGCCAGAATCATGTCTAGTGCTAGCCTATTTTGTCTAGCAGTTCGAGAGGTGGCATCCAATTGTTCAGCCATCCCCGTAAGTGCAAGGGGCAGTATTGAGTAGCCAGTTAAATCGTGCCCATTTCAAACGGCCTCGTACTCAATTCTCGCTCGTACAATATGCATATTATTATTACTATTGGATAGAAAACACTCTCTAGTTTCTAAAACCGTTTGAATTATTTCTCTGAGTGAAACAGAACTCATTCTGCAGCACATTTCCTGACCAGGAAGTGGAATGTCAGAAATCGATGCTCTGTTCAACTTCCTGCCTATACATGGGCATGATACGTAAGAGTCTACGTACACTTCATACACCTTCCCCTGGTTGTCAAGAGGCGGTGAGAGAAGAAATTTCGTGTTTATCTTGGTCTGAGGTGGAATTAAAGCTCTTTGTATGACGTGACCGTCCATTTCCTGTTTCTGGAGCGTGCGAAAGGGGACATGGATTTGCCTTCTGTTTAGCTGTCGTTATGGACGACTAACATCTCCGGTTTAGATTTTATTTGATACATGTGACCATATCATCGTAAAGTATGTTTTTTCAATATAGTTTAATCAGATTATTGAAATTTTTTCGGGAGTTTTGCCGTGTTCCGTTCTCTGACTTTGTTGACGTTGGAGAGATCCGTGCCACTTGGCAAGTGCCCATGCTAAATCAAGAGGGAAATTTGCCGTTCCAGATCCAAACAACGACTGTTCTGATGGAAGATCACCAAAAGTAAGAAACATTTTATGATGCTATTTCTAATATCTGTCGTGCGTGTGAACTGGTCGTCGGCGCCCAAGTGTTTCTGGCTGTTGTGGCTACGCTAATATAACGCTATATTGTGTTTTCGCTGTAAAACACTTGATAAATCGGAGATGCCTGTCTTTCAATTGCTGTACACTATGTAGTTTTCAGAAATGTTTTATGATGAGTATTTAGTTATTTGGCGTTGGTGTCTGTAATTTTTCTGTCTGCTTTCGGTGCAATTTCTGACTGTAGCTGCAATGTAAACTATGATTTATACCTGAAATATGCACATTTTTGTAACAAAACATATGCTATACAATAAATATGTTTTCAGACTGTCATCTGATGAAGTTGTTTCTTGGTTAGTTGCTATTTATATCTTTATTTGGTCGAATTTGTGATAGCTACTGATGGAGTAAAAAACTGATGGAGTAAGAAAAGTGGTGTCTTTTGCTAACGTGGTTAGCTAATAGATTTACATATTGTGTGTTCCCTGTAAAACATTTTAAAAATCGGACATGTTGGCTTGATTCACAAGATGTGTACCTTTCATATGCTGTATTGGACTTGTTAATGTGTGAAAGTTAAATATTTCCAAAAAATATATTTTGAATTTCGCGCCCTGCACTTGAAGTGGCTGTTGTCATATTGTGCCCGGCTTCGGGCTTGCAGCCAGAAGAAGTTAAAAGGTAATTTACCACCTTCACAAGTGTAGTCTCAGTGCTATGATGGGGTCTAAAACCAGACTGAAGCATTTCGTATACATTGTTTGTCTTCAGAAAGGCAGTGAGTTGCTGCGCAACAGCTTTTTCTAAAATTTTTGAGAGGAATTGAAGGTTCGATATAGGCCGATAGTTTTTTATATTTTCTTGGTCAAGGTTTGGCTTTTTCAAGAGAGGCTTTATTACTGCCACTTTTAGTGAGTTTGGTACACATCCGGTGGATAGAGAGCCGTTTATTATGTTCAACATAGGAGGGCCAAGCACATGAAGCAGCTCTTTCAGTAGTTTAGTTGGAATAGGATCCAGTATGCAGCTTGAAGGTTTAGAGGCCATGATTATTTTCATCATTGTGTCAAGAGATATAGTACTAAAACACTTAAGTGTCTTTCTTGATCCTAGGTCCTGGCAGAGTTGTGCAGACTCAGGACAGCTAAGCTTTGGAGGAATACGCAGATTTAAAGAGGAGTCCGTAATTTGCTTTCTAATGATCATGATCTTTTCCTCAAAGAAGTTCATGAATTTATTACTGCTGAAGTGAAAGCCATCCTCACTTGGGGAATGTTGCTTTTTAGTTAGCTTTGCAACAGTATCAAAAATAAATTTTGGATTGTTCTTATTTTCCTCAATTAAGTTGGAAAAGTATGATGATCGAGCAGCAGTGAGGGCTCTTCGATACTGCACGGTACTGTCTTTCCAAGCTAGTCGGAAAACTTCCAGTTTGGTGTGGCGCCATTTCCGTTTCAATTTTCTGGAAGCTTGCTTCAGAGCTCGGGTATTTTCTGTATACCAGGGAGCTAGTTTCTTATGACAAATGTTTTTAGTTTTTAGGGGTGCAACTGCATCTAGGGTATTGCGCACGATTAAATTGAGTTCCTCAGTTAGGTGGTTAACTGATTTTTGTCCTCTGACGTCCTTGGGTAGGCAGAAGGAGTCTGGAAGGGCATCAAGGAATCTTTGTGTTGTCTGAGAATTTATAGCACGACTTTTGATGTTCCTTGGTTGGGGTCTGAGCAGATTATTTGTTGCGATTGCAAACGTAATAAAATGGTGGTCCGATAGTCCAGGATTATGAGGAAAAACATTCAGATCTACAACATTTATTCCATGAGACAAAACTAGGTCCAGAGTATGACTGTGGCAGTGAGTAGGTCCAGAGACATGTTGGACAAAACCCACTGAGTTGATGATGGATCCAAAAGCCTTTTGGAGTGGGTCTGTGGACATCTCCATATGAATATTAAAATCACCAAAAATTAGAATATTATCTGCTATGACTGAGGTCCGATAGGTCCGATAGTAATTCAGGGAACTCAGTGACGAACGCTGTATATGGCCCAGGAGGCCTGTAAACAGTAGCTATAAAAAGTGATTGAGTAGGCTGCATAGATTTCATGACTAGAAGCTCAAAAGACGAAAACGTCATTTTCTTTTTTTGTAAATTGAAATTTGCTATCGTAAATGTTAACAACACCTCCGCCTTTGCGGGATGCACGGGGGATATGGTCACTAGTGTAACCAGGAGGTGAGGCCTCATTTAACACAGTAAATTCATCAGGCTTAAGCCATGTTTCAGTCAGGCCAATCACATCAAGATTATGATCAGTGATTAGTTCATTGACTATAACTGCCTTTGAAGTGAGGGCTCTAACATTAAGTAGCCCTATTTTGAGATGTGAGGTATCACGATCTCTTTCAATAATGGCAGGAATGGAGGAGGTCTTTATCCTAGTGAGATTGCTAAGGCGAACACCGCTATGTTTAGTTTTGCCCAACCTAGGTCGAGGCACAGACACAGTCTCAATGGGGATAGCTGAGCTGACTACACTGACTATGCTAGTGGCAGACTCCACTAAGCTGGCAGGTTGGCTAACAGCTTGCTGCCTGGCCTGCACCCTATTTCATTGTGGAGCTAGAGGAGTTAGAGCCCTGTCTATGTTGGTAGATAAGATGAGAGCACCCCTCCAGCTAGGATGGAGTCCGTCACTCCTCAGCAGGTCAGGTCAACCAGCGATTGAGTTGTGAAACTCTGCTGTAGAGCTCATCACTCCCCCTAACTGGGAGGGGGCCAGAGACAATTACTCGATGCCGACACATCTTTCTAGCTGATTTACACGCTGAAGCTGTGTTGCGCTTGGTGACCTCTGACTGTTTCATCCTAACATCGTTGGTGCCGACGTGGATAGCAATATCTCTATACTCTCTACACTCGCCAGTTTTAGCTTCAGCCAGCACCATCTTCAGATTAGCCTTAACCTGTCTGGCACCGGGGTTCCGCTAGCGGAACTCCTCCCACATTCCACTGAAAAGGCGAAATTTAAAAGGTATTTTTTAGAAATATTTAACTTTCACACATTAACATGTCCAATACAGCAAATGAAAGATACACATCTTGTGAATCCAGTCAACATGTATGATTTTTAAAATGTTTTACAGCGAAAACACCACATATATTTATGTTAGCTCACCACCAAATACAAAAAAGGACAGACATTTTTCATAGCACAGGTAGCATGCACAAAGCCAACCTAACTAACCAAGAACCAACCACACTAACCAAGAAACAACTTCATCAGATGACAGTCTTATAACATGTTATACAATAAATATATGTTTTGTTTGAAAAATGTGCATATTTGAGGTATAAATCAGTTTTACATTGCAGCTACAATCAGAAATTGCTACCATCACAGCTACCGTCAGAAATAGCACCGAAGCAGCCAGAGTAAATACAGACACCAACGTCAAATACCTAAATACTCATCATAAAACATTTCTGAAAAATCGATGGTGTACAGCAAATTAAAGACAAACATCTTGTGAATCCAGCCAATATTTCCGATTTTTTAAGTGTTTTAGAGTGAAAACACAATATAGCATTATATTAGCTTACTACAATAGCCTACCACAATACCGCATTCATTCATCAAGGCACGTTAGCGATAGCAATAGGCACGTTAGCGATAGCGAATAAACCAGCAAAAGATATAAATTTTCACTAACCTTCATAAACCTTCATCAGATGACAGTCCTATAACATCAGGGTATACATACACTTGTGTTTTGTTCGAAAATGTGCATATTTAGAGCTGAAATCAGTGGTTATACATTGTGCTAACGTAGCATCTTTTTCCCAGAATGTGCGGATATTTTTATGACACTCAACTATTCTGACCAAATCACTATTCATAAACGTTACTAGAAAATACATGTTGTATAGGAAATGATAGATACACTAGTTCTTAATGCAATCGCCGTGTTAGAATTCTAAAAATAACTTCATTACGACATCCAGCTTAGTTATAGCGAGAGAGTACCCAAAATCTGGGCGCAAACGACTATTTCACATGTTCGACAGATATATGAAATAGCATCATAAAATGGGTCCTACTTTTGACGATCTTCCATCAGAATGTTGTACAAGGGGTCCTTTGTCCAGAACAATCGTTGTTTGGTTTTAGAATGTCCTCTTCTCCAGTCAATTAGCACGGAAAGCTAGCAAAGTAGCGCAAAGCTCTCCTTCCTGAACAAAGGCACACAACACAACACGCCTAACGTCCCGAATAAATTTCAATAATCTAATAAAACTATATTGAAAAAACATACTTTATGATGATATTGTCACATGTATCAAATAAAATCAAAGCCGGAGATATTAGTCGTCTATAACGACAGCTTTTCAGAAGGCAAAACCAGGTCCCTTCACGCGCTCTCCAGAAAACAGGAAACTGGTGACACGTCATGCCGAGAGCTTAATTTCGACCCCAGATCAAGTTATACACTCCATTTCTTCTCTCACTGCCTGTCGACATCTAGTGGAAGACGTATGAAGTGCATGTATACTAATAAATATCAAGGACATTTATAGGCAGGTCCTAGAACAGAGCATCGATTTCAGATTTTCCACTTCCTGTCAGGAAGTTTGCTGCAAAATGAGTTCTGTTTTACTCATAGATATAATTCAAACTGTTTTAAAAACTAGAGAGTGTTTTCTATCCAATAGTAATAATAATATGCATATTGTACGAGCAAGAATTGAGTACGAGGCCGTTTAAATTGGGCACGATTTTCCCCCAAAGTGAAAACAGCGCCCTCTGTCCTCAACAGGTTAACGTCGGTAGCCCTGCCCCCTGGTAAACAGTGTATGATCGCTGGGTGATTAGTTTTAAGTCTAATACTGCGGGTAATGGAGTCGCCAATGACAAGGGTTTTCAATTTGTCAGAGCTAATGGTGGGAAGCTTTGGCGTCTCTGACCCCGTAACGGGAGGAGTAGAGACAAGAGAAGACTCGGCCTCAGACTCCGACTCGCTACTTAATGGGGAAAACCGGTTGAAAGTTTCTGTCGGATGAATGAGCGCCACCGGTTGAGCATTCCTACAGCATTTCCCTCTAGAAGCCATGAGAAAGTTGTCCAGCTGCGGGGACCGTGATGGGGGATTTATACTACTATCTGTACTTACTGGTGGCACAGACGCTGTTTCATCTTTTCCTACACTGAAATTACCCTTGCCTAACGATTGCGTCTGAAGCTGGGCTTGCAGCACAGCTATCCTCGCCATAAGGCGATCGTTCTCCTGTATATTATGAGTACAGCGACTGCAATTAGAAGACATCATGTTAATGTTACTACTTAGCTTTGGCTGTTGAAGGTGCTGACGAACCATGTCCAGATAAATCGTCCGGAGTGAAAAAGTTGAATGAGGGAAAAAAGTTGTGAGGGAAAAAATAAAAATAAAAATGGTAATTAAAAAGTAAAAAGTAAAAACCGTAAAGTTGTCAGCTAGCAAAATAAGGTTGGCAACAAAACGCACAGCAACACGTCTGCAAGTTCAAGAGGAAGTGACGTCCTACATGACAGTAGGGAGCCTCCCATCATTTATACCCCTACCTGTACCAGTGATACAGCTGTAATTTCCCCCATACGCCTTAACCTCCCATGGTGCCTTCTGGGGAGGGACTTCTGGGAACACAAGACTCAGAGTTTTACACAGGGTTGAATTTGGCTTATTATGGTAGAAACTTTCCAATATGCACATCCAACCTTCCACATTGCTTAGGGCAAATGGGTGAGTGGCCAGAACAAGTCTAGCATGTCCACAGATCACACAATCTTTTCTGTTAAGTGTTTTGGCTGTATACCTCAAATAGGTTAACCACATATTATCCCTACCCTCATAACCAGTTTCAGTCCCCAATTGGTCGCTATCTGAGATATCCTTTACATTTATTACCTGTACCGGATTGGAGAGCTTAGGTGATGATGTGGAACCCGGTCTTGAAGTGGTGGAGGAGCCCGGCTGAACCTGGCCTTGGCCTGTTGGAACTGGTGGTGGTTTTGGCAGCACTGTGATGGTAACCATCCCCATCGTATCCCAATCAGACAGCTCAGGACGACCACCAGTCCTGTAAAGCCCCACCCTTTCCCAGAGAACACATCATCAGCCAGAGGCCAAGTAACACTTTCACTTCTATGAACGCTCACAGCGGGGAAAGGTCGGGTATAAGGGAATCTTCAGTAGGAGTTGGCCCCCAGTACCCTGTTGGTTCTGGTTCTGCTCCTACCCCTGTGATTGTTCGACAGTGTTAGTGTGTCTTACCCTCCTACAAGTGTGATATGCCCCCAGGTAGCTCTTTCAGCTATTCTCACCGCAAAGGCTGTCACCAGGAATACTTGGTCTGGCCCCTCCCAACGTGGCTGCATTCCACCTATTCTCCTGTAATTCACCTGTAGTGCATAAAATCTTGGACATACAGGTTTGGTTAACAAACAATTTCTCATTTATTCTATCTGATTATCTAGAATGTCCTCCATTATTATCCTATTCCATCCCCCTTTTGATACATGGCCCCGCCCTTGTATCAATACTGCCGCAAATCTAACAATTCTCTGTCAAGTGTCTTATCTACTTTAAAATCATATGCTTTCTGTACTAATGAAATATCTCCTTCAGGAGCCCACTCTTTTTTATCTAACAATAACATGAACCTCCATAAGTTGACCAATGGCGCCCTCAAGTGACTTTTCATCCTCCACCAATATCCACAATATTAATTTTGTATCGCCTCAGAAGCCATCAGCCATACCACCACTTCGAAGAAGTGTTATTTATTATATTATACAAAATAAAGAACCCTTTATCTAAAAAAAAAAATTACGTATTTATGAAAACAAAACTTCTAATATTCCATATGCGAGTGTGTCCCTTTAAGATATTTAAACATGGAAATCCCCTCTGACCCAAACGTTTACTACAAACAAAACCTAGTAATTATAACTGTCCCTTCAACATGAAATCAGCTCAACCGGCATGTTAATATACCTTAACTTTCTGTTAAATTTCACTGGTGTTACCTAGACATTCGAACTAAAAATCAATGAAGAGCTATCATAGACCTTTACGATTCAACTATTCTGACCTTCCTATCTTATAGCCAAATACAGCCCAGTGAGCACCAACAATCCGTGATGGCCACCTAGCAATTTTTGTTGCTAGTTTTAGCATCTTTTTAGACTACCGGACGATATTAGTTTTAAATTTCCTTAATGGTTATATTAAAAACCCATTCATGGTGTATTCTACTTTATGAAACAGTTTTACGTTAGAACTCAATGATATCACAACGTTAGTTAGCAACAACCAAACCTTTAAGTCTATCGCAAGCTTTTAAAACACCTTGTACCTCGCTAAATTTATATCGCATGTCAGTCAATCCATAACAATAATAACATTCGTCTTTAAATTTAACCTAAACAAGCTATTAAAACGTTCAGTTTATATCCTAAACAGACACTAACTAACCGTATCTTTCCCTCTTGTTTCCACTCGGAACTGGATTTATATTTTTTACTGTTTAGTGAGTCTAGTATTCTTCCGGGCTCCCCGTCGACTGGGAGCCCACTATGTGAGGCAATGCTGCCCTCCTCAGTCCATTCTCTATAAAAATTAAAATTAAAAATAAATTCTCCTCTCTTCCTCCATTAGTTTCTAATGTTGACTTCAATGTTTTCAACACTTTTTCAACCTCCTGATTGACCATTATACTATCTGAATCTTATATGGTGTAACTATCAGGGTAGAAAATTCAGCAATGGTCAATTGGCTGGCACTCCAATGTCCAGCGAAGTCCTTTCACCAGATCACGTCGGGGTCACCATATAAGGGATTTGCGTCAATTCAAATCTGGTATCAGGACAAAATGTGGTTCAGAGTCACCAAATATACTTTAACTTCTTTGGGCTGCAGGGGCAGTATTGAGTAACTTGGATGAAAGGTGCCCATTTCAAACGGCCTCGTACTTAATTCTTGCTCATACAATATGCATATTATTAGTACTATTGGATAGAAAACACTCTCAAGTTTCTAAAACCGTTTGAATTATATCTGTGAGTAAAACAGAACTCATTTTGCAGCTAACTTCCTGTCAGAAAGTGAAAAATCTCAAATCGAGGCTCTGTTCCAGGGCCTACCTAATCTTTTGCTTGAAATCTATTAGTATACATGCACTTCATACGCCTTCCACTAGATGTCAATAAGCAGTGAGAGAAGAAATGGAGTGTATAGCTTGATCTGAGGTCGAATAAGAGCTCTTGGCATGACGTGACACCAATTTTCTGTTTTCAGGAAGGTGCGAGAAGGAACCAGGGATTGCCTTCTGAAAAGCTGTCATTATAGACGGCTACTGTCTCCGGCTTTGATTTTATTTGATAAACGTGACAATATCATCGTAAAGTATATTTTTTCAATATAGTTTAATCAGATTATTGAATTTTTTTCGGGAGTTTTGGCGTGTTCCGTTCTTTGCGTTTGTTCACGATGGACAGCTTCGCGCCACTTGGCAAGTTTTGCGATTGTTATGGACAAAGGACCACTTGTACAACATTCTGATGGAAGATCAGCAAAAGTAGTACCCATTTATGATGTTATTTGCTATTTCTGTTGAAAATGTGTCGTTGTGTTTTCTGCTTTGATTTTGGGCGCTCTCTCGCAATAACGTAAGCTGGATGTCGTACTGAAGTTATTTTTAGAATTCTAACACGGCAATTGCATTAAGAACTAAGCTATCTTGGCATGTATTTTTTAGTAATGTTTATGAATAGTTATTTGATTAGATTAGGTGCCTCTCCAAGATTTCTCCGGACATTGTTATTGCATTTTGCCTAGTATTCACATTGTATAACCACGATTTGTGCCGCTAAATATGCACATTTTCGAACAAACAATATATGTATTGTGTCAGACTGTCATCTGATGAATTTTGAGAAGGTTAGTGAAAAAATTAATATCTTTTGCTGGTTTATTCGTTATCGCTACTGTTGGCTTGAATCAATGCTGTTGTGTTTTTGGCTATTGTAGTAAGCTAATATAATGCTATATTGTGTTTTCGCTGTAAAACACTTAAAGAATCGGAAATATGTACAACATGTATTTTTCATAAATGTTTTATGATGAGTATTTAGGTATTTCAATTTGGTCTCTGTAATTGTTCTAGCTGCTTCGGTGCTATTTCCGATTGTAGCTGCAATGTAAAACTATGATTTATACCTCAAAAATGTACATTTTTCGAACAAAACATAGATTTATTGTATAACATGTTATAAGACTGTCATCTGATGAAGTTGTTTCTTGGTTAGTTTGGTTGGTTCTTGGTTAGTTAGGTTGGTTTTGTGCACGCTACCTGTGCTGTGAAAAATGTCTGTGCTTTTTTGTATTTGGTGGTGAGCTAACATAAATATACGTGGTGTTTTCGCTGTAAAACATTTTAAAAATCGGACATGTTGGCTGGATTCACAAGATGTGTATCTTTCATTTGCTGTATTGGACTTGTTAATGTGTGAAAGTTAAATATTTCTAAAAAATATATTTTGAATTTCGCGCCCTGCACTTGGCCTGGCTGTTGTCATAAGTGTACCGACGTCGGGCTTGCAGCCCAAAGAAGTTAAGTATTTTTATTAAACTCAAGCGATAAATGGTAAATGCAATTTTTGTATATACGGGTTCTCTGTATCACCTCGCAGGGCAGAACAGAGAACTGGCAGGATGTAAGTAAACAGCTGTTCTTATACGGTGACAGTAGTTCCAACCCGTCTGTTGGCCTATCACCGTAGAGGCTGAGCGTGGTTTAAACTTTGCTCAGCCTATCGCCGGCGCTCAGGCTAGTCCCAGCCTCTCTGCGCTCTTTGGTGTCCCGGCGCTGTTGCTGTAAAGATTACGCTCCCTCACCCCAGAGGCTGAGGTCAGACAGCTCTGCAACATTGTCTGAGCTATTTGCACCTGCATACAAAGCACACTGTTCTCGCTCAAGGCTAACCACAGCTTCCCAGCAACTGTTACTTCCAGCACACACACACAGACACCCAGGCGCCCAGGCCAACAGTTGCTAATATTATATCACATGTGATATAGCATTGGGTTATAGTGCAATAAACACAAATCTTAACAATTGATGGACAGTAACTTTAGTGTTTAACCCCTCTCTGTCCAAGGACCAAACTTTTGAATATTATTTTCGGGGTGCCTCAAACACATGACATTTTAAACAACGCTTTCTTTTGTTGATAAAAACTAGTTCATTGCATTCGCCATGGAGCCCAGTTTCATAACATTACCTTATGTCCCTAGTTGTGAAGTAGTTATGAAGTAATCGCAAAAAAAATAGGGCTTATTTCAGATCATGTTTCACCCTACCATCTCCTATTAGTTCTATTGAGCACCGTGGCACCAACTCACCTTCTGGACATTCTATTCCCAGCTCATTGTCCTGCATCACAATGCCAGCTTCTCTATTGTTGTCAATGAGACCTGTCGGCATGAACCGTGAACGCTGACCTCGTGTAACTAATTATTTACAGTGCTACGCTGCTTAGTATTCATGCGCACTGTTCACCTGTGTACACGTTGTGGTAACCCATATTTCAAACAATGCCTGTCGCATAGCCATCAAACGTTAAACTTTTTCTTGTCATGGTTAACCATGTGTGTTTCAGAAAAAGTTATACAACCTAAACAAAACACATGTCCCTGTCCTTTTTTTCAAGATGTGGCTGATTTAAACAGACAGAATACTTTTTTAAAGTTAAGAAATAACACATTTTTGAATACTTGTTGTTTCTAAATGGCTGCTGGGTAATTTGATATGCATCGAAATGTTCGTTCATAGGCATTGATTTGAGCGAATGCTGCGCAGGTTCACTGAGTTGCAAATCAAATGGATAGGTCTAGCTCATTCATTTGTGGATCTGACGCAGCTGCTACCTCAGATTATGAGCCGAGCAAGTGTCACGAATGAGTTACGTAGCACCCACAGAAGGCCACATGGAGGAGCAAGAGAGCTATAAACCCATACTGTTTTTTGCAGGTGCAGGTATCGGGTCAAGAGCCAGACCCGGTTCCCCGGTGCCTCACTACGGTGACGGTCTGCACTAGCCTTCTGGTGCAACACGGCCCTCTGGAGGTGAACATAGGCGGCATCCCAGGTCTCCTCCGCGCGCCTTAACCAGTCGTTCACCGCAGGAGCCTCGGTCTGACTCTGATGCCAAGGCACCAGAACCGGCTGGTACCCCAGTACGCACTGGAAGGGAGAGAGGTTAGTGGAGGAGTGGCGAAGTGAGTTCTGTGCCATCTTGGCCCAGGGCCCGAACGCTGCCCACTCCCCCGGCCGGTCCTGGCAATACGACCGCAGAAACCTACCCACATCCTGGTTCACTCTCTCCACCTGCCCATTACTCTCGGGGTGAAAACCCGAGGTAAGGCTGATCGAGACCCCCAGACGTTCCATGAATGCCCTCCAGACCCTCGAAGTGAACTGGGATCAGACACTAAATCCTCAGGCACCCCGTAGTGCCGGAAGACGTGTGTAAACAAGGCCTCCACAGTCTGTAGGGCCGTAGGGAGACCGGGCAGAGGGAGGAGACGTCAGGACTTGGAAAAACAATCCACAACGACCAGGATCGTGGTGTTACCCTGTGAGGGAGGAAGATCGGTAAGGAACTCGACCGACAGGTGTGACCAAGTCCGTTGTGGAACGGGTAAGGGGTGTAGCTTACCTCTGGGCAGGTGCCTAGGAGCCTTACACTGGGTGCACACCGAGGAGGAAACATAAACCCTCACGTCCTTAGCCAAAGTGGGCCACCAGTACTTCCCACTCAGACAGCGCACCGTCCGACCGATGCCTGGATGACCAGAGGAGGGTGACGTGTGGGCCCAATAGATCAGCAGGTCATGGACAGCAGACGGAACGTACTGACTGGAGGGGAGCGGGCTCTGCACATAACGCCTGCTCAATGTCAGCGTCCAGCTCCCATACTACCGGCGCCACCAGGCAGGAGGGCCTGGGCCGCTCCTTTGTGTCATACAGCTGGGACAGTGCATCTGCCTTAACCTTCTGGGAACCTGGTCTGTAAGAAAGGGTGAAAACAAAACGGGGGAAAAACATGTCCCACCTTGCCTGGTGAGGATTCAGTCTCCTCGCTGCCCGGATGTACTCCAGGTTGCGGTGGTCAGTCCAGATGAGAAAAGGGTGTTTAGCCCCCTCAAGTCAATGTCTCCACGCCTTCAACGCTTTGACGACAGCCACAGCTCCCTTCCCCCACATCATAGTTTCGCTCCACCGGGCTGAGCTTCCTCGAGAAGAAGGCACAGGGGCGGAGCTTCGGTAGCGTACCCAAGCGCTGAGAGAGCACGGCTCCTATCCCAGCCTCGGACACGTCCACTTCCACCGTAATGCCAAAAAGGGATCCGGATGCGCCAGCACGGTAGCCGAGGTAAACAGAGCCCTTACGTGACCAAAAGCCCTGTCCGCCTCAGCCGACCACTGAAAACGCACCGGGCCCCCCTTCAGCAGTGAGGTAATGGCAGCCGCTACCTGACCAAAACCCCGGATAAACCTCTGGTAGTAATTGGCAAACCCCAAAAAAATGCTGCACCTACTTTACCGTGGTGGGAGTCGGCCAATTACGCACGGCTGAAATGCGGTCACTCTCCACCGCTGAGGTGGAAATTCGGAATCCTAGGAAGGAGACGGATGGCTGGAAGAACAGGCATTTCTCAGCCTTGACATACAGGTCATGCTCCAACAGTCGACCAAGCACCTTGCGCACCAAGGACACGTGCTCGTCGCATGCAGCGGAGTATATCAGAATGTCATCGATATACACCACTGCACCCTGCCCATGCAGGTTCTTGAAAATCTCGTCCACAAAGGCTTGGAAGACTGACGGAGCATTCATCAACCCGTACGGCATGACGAGGTATTCATAATGCTCTGAGGTGGTCCTGAACGCTGTCTTCCACTCGTCTCCCTCCCGCATACGCACCAGGTTGTAAGCAAGTGCTCCTGAGATCTAGTTTCGTGAAGAAGCGTGCCCCGTGCATTAACTCAATCACCGTGGCTATGAGAGGTAGTGCGTAACTGTACTTCACAGTGATCTGGTTAAGAGCTCGATAGTCAATACATGGGCACAGACCCCCCTCTTTCTTCTTCACAAAAAATAAATGTATGAATGTACCCTTGACGCAGGGATTCGGAGACATATGTTTCCATTACCACCGTCTCCGCCTGTGACAGGGAATACACGTGACTCCAGGGAAGTATTTTGGAGAAGGCGAGAGCCAAATCAGAATATTCGGGGGGAATGCGCACGGTGCAGACCTGGTCTGGATTTTCCACTGTAGTAGCACCAACAGAAACCCCTAAACACCTCCCCGAGCACTCTCGCGACCACCCTGTGAGAACCCTTCGTTGCCATGAAACAGTCGGGTCATGACAGGCGAACCAGGGTAGGCCTAGCACCACGGGAAAAGCAGGAGAGTCAATGAGGAAGAGACTGATTCTCTCCTTGTGACCCCCCTGCGTCACCGTGCCCAGAGGAGCGGTGGCCTCCCTAATCAACCCTGACCCTAATGGTCGACTGTCTAAGGCGTGAACTGGGAAGGGCATAGCCATTGGAACAATGGGGATCCCTAAACTATGGGCGAATGATCTGTCTATGAAATTTCCAACTGCGCCTGAATCGACGAGCACCTTATGCTGGGAATGCGGGGAAAACTCAGGAAAAGTGACATACAAAAACAGGTGTGCAACAAAGGGCTCTGGGTGAGAATGGTGCCGGCTTACCTGGGGTGACGCCAGAGTGCCCTGCCTGCCTGCTGCCTCGACCCCCAAAGGAACCAACCCGACACCGACCGGCAGTGTGACCTCTGCGGCCACAGATGGTGCACATAAAGGAACCTCCTCCGGTTTCCCTGAGTGCAGCACCTCCCAGCTCCATGGGCATCGGAGCGGTGGTGCTGGGGGATGAAACCGACAGATTCCGCTCTGGACGTCCGCAGGTAGCCAGCAGGTTATCCAGCCGAATGGACAGGCCCACCAGCTGGTCAAAAGTGAGGGTGGTGTCCCTGCAGGCCAACGGACGTCCTTGTGCAAACTGCAGCGATAGTGGTCGATCAGGGCCCTGTCGTTCCATCCCGCGCCGGCAGCCAGGGTCTGAAAGTCCATCGCAAACTCCTGCGCGCTCCTCGTCCCCTGCCTCAGGTAGATAAGACGTTCACCGCTCTACCCTCGGGCGGACGGTCGAAGACTGCCCAGAAGCGGCGGGTGAAATCCTCGAAGTGGTCCAGCGCCGCATCTCCTTCTCCCCACACAGCGTTGGCCCACTCCAGGGCTTTCCCCCGAGAGGCACGAGACGAGGGCGGACACCCTCTCGCGGCCCGAGGGAGCCGGGTGGACGGTCGCCAGATATAAATCCAGCTGCAGCAGGAAACCCTGGCAGTGTGCGGTCGTCCCATCGTACTCCCTGGGAAGTTCGAGACAAGTCCCACTGGAACGGTGTGGAGGGGGTAGTGGAGACCCCTAATGTGCTGGTGGGGGCGCTGGAAGGACTCTCTGTTTCTCCCAGCGGTCCATCATCTGGACGACGCGGTCCATGGCGGCGCCGTGATGGTAAATCTCTGCCGTGTGCTCCCGGACGCGCTCCATCGACTCCGCTAACAGGGGTACCTGCTCCTGCTGACTCCATACTAGTGGTGTGGAATTCTGTAGCGTGTGCGTAACTGGCTGCAGGGAAGTCAGGCGCAGGAGTACAGAATTGGGTAGCAAACGGAGCCTTTTATTACGGCGAACAAAACACACGGCACTAAGAGAGCTAAACAAATACGGGTAGACATAACCCGGCGCAAACCAGTCTGACGTGCACATACACGTAACAACAAACAATTCCACACACAGACATGGGGGGGAACAGAGGGTAATATACATTCAGGCTGATGAGGGAAGGTTAATCAGGTGTGCGGGAAAACATGACAAAACAAATGGAAAATGAAAGGTGGAGATGTGATGGCTAGAAGATCGGTGACGTCGACCGCCGAACGCCACCCGAACAAGGAGAGGGACCGACTTTGGTTGAAGTCGTGACACTCACTGTCTGTCTTTTGACTGATACTGCTTTTTAAACTGGTCTGGTCAGTCAAATCAAATATTTGTACTATACATGTTTCTATCTACAAGCAATACTTTGATCATTTGTCATTTCAAATAATTATACAATAATTTATGAATAGATATGTCAGGTTTCATGACACTGATGTATCTAAACATTTTGAAAAAAATATACTGCCACTATTTTCACCACCAAAGAATAGCAGTGTGATTTTAATATGATTTGACTCTTTGCGGGCTGTCAGGCTGTCTAGTCACAGAGGAAGGCTGTGCTTCTCTGGTCTCAGCTCTGTGGTCAAACCCAACACATTCTTTGTGCACGGGTAACAGTGTAAGCAGGAAAAGCTAAGCATAACATTTTAATGCAACCTGTCTGTCATTGTATTTCTTCTGTTTTGGCAGACTCAGTGGCTGTAAACTCGCAGACACATCCTGTAAAGTGTTGGCCTCAGTTCTCAGTTCAAACCACTCACACCTGAGAGAGCTGGACCTGAGAAACAATGACCTGAAGGATTCAGGAGTGGACCTGCTCTCTGATAGACTGGGGAATCCCCAATGTAAACTGGAGACTCTGAGGTCAGTATTCCTGTAGTTGGTCATCAAGTGATAACTGTTCACCAGATTCACATGTGTTTACCAGGCACACATAGTCCACAACATATGTGTTTGGACAGTGAAGCTTACAGTTTTTGAAGCTTTTGATTCATTCATGTTTTGTATTAATCATGGCATCATCAGGATTAATTTAGTAGTGTTTAGAAACATGGTATCTACTCCCTTAGACAGAATATTTCTCCAGTCATCATCCACCATTTTAATATTGGACCAAACACAATCCAAAACACAAGCAAAACAAACTGCAAATGCAATCAATGAGTTTGAGTCACAAGCTTGATGTAGTCGTTGTGTTCAAGGAATATTAGACCAAATACAATACTTTTGACGACTTTAATACACTATACGTTAATGGGTCAGAATACTTATGACTTCTTCAAATAGGGGGACTAGATACATAAAGTGCTTTCATTTATAAACCGTGAAACAGATATGTATTAAAATATCCTCAAATGAAAGGTGACGTTATATACTGTCACCTCATATGCAACATTTGATCTGAAATCCTAAATGTTGGAGTATAGAACCACATTGAAAATGTTATCTTCACTGTCAAAATAGATATGGTGTGGACTGTATACTCAATACAATCTAAATCTGATACCTCACTGTCTGTCTTTTGACAGATACTGCTTTTTAAACTGGTCTGGTCAGTCTACTCAAATATTTGTACTATACATGTTTCTATCTACAAGCAATACTTAGATAATTTGTCATTTCTAATAATGATACATTAATTTATGAATTGATATGTCAGGTTTCATGACACTGATGTATCTAAACATTTTGAAAAAATAGAGAGAAAAACAAAGCCAAACTTGCCCTCGTAAATCTGACTATCCTACCGATCCTCGAGTTTGGCGATGTCATTTACAAAATAGCTTCCAATACTCTACTCAGCAAACTGGATGCAGTCTATCTGTCACAGTTGTCGTAAGAATTGGACCAAGGCACAGCGGATGTTGAGTTCCACATATTTATTACAAAGTGAAGCTTTTTGCAAAAGCAAATAAATCAATAAACGAACAACGAAACGTGACTATGTGGTGCACATGCACAAACACAAAACATTATTCCACAAACACAGGTGGGAAAAAATAGCTACTTAAATTTGATCCCCAATTAGAGGCAACGATTACCAGCTACCTCTAATTGGGAACCAAACCAAAACACCAACATAGAAATTTTAAACTAGAACACCCCCTCGTCACGCCCTGACCTACTACACCATAATGAAACAAGGGCGGTCAGGGCGTGACAGTACCCCCCCCCCCCCACCCCCGCCCCCCACTGACTAGTGTTGTTGGCGGCTCCGGTGCGGGTCATTGCCCCCCCCAGACCCCGGATCCGACCATGGCGCTGGGCTGAATTACGTGCCTGGACTGGGCATCAGCGCAGAGAAGGGCTCCGGACTTGGAGCTGGGCAGGTCACCGTGCCTGGACTGGGCACCGGCGCAGAGGAAGAATCCGGCCTTGGAACTGGACTGGACACCTTGTCTGGAAGCTCCAGACCGTTGACCCTCGCTGGAGGTTCCGGACCGTGGACCGTCGCAGGAGGTTCCAGACTGTGGACCGTCGCAGGAGGATCCGGACTGTGGACCGTCGCAGTAGGTTCCGGACTGTGGACCGTCGCAGGAGGTTCCGGACTGTGGACCGTCGCCGGAAGCTCTGGACTGTGAACCGTCGCCGGAAGCTCTGGACTGTGAATACGCACTGGAGGCCTAGTGTGATATTTAACCAGGTAGGCAAGTTGAGAACGCGTTCTCATTTACAATTGCGACCTGGCCAAGATATTGCAAAGCAGTTCGACACATACAACAACACAGAGTTACACATGGAGTAAAACAAACATACAGTCATTCATACAGTAGAAGAATAAGTCTATATACAATGTGAGCAAGTGAGGTGAGATAAGGGAGGTGCAGGCAAAAAAAGGCCATGGTGGTGAAGTAAATACAATATAGCAAGTAAAACACTGGAATGGTTGATTTGCAGTGGAAGAATGTGCAAAGTAGAGATAGAAATAATGGGGTGCAAAGGAGCAAAATAAATAAATACAGTAGGGAAAGAGGTAGTTGTTTGGGCTAAATTATAGATGGGCTGTGTAGTAATCTATGAGCTTCTCTGACAGCTGGTGCTTAAAGCTAGTGAGGGAGATAAGTGTTTCCAGTTTCAGAGATTTTTGTAGTTCGTTCCAGTCATTGGCAGCAGAGAACTGGAAGGAGAGGCGGCCAAAGGAAGAATTGGTTTTGGGGGTGACCAGAGAGATATACCTGCTGGAGCACGTGCTACAGGTGGGTGCTGCTATGGTGACCAGCGAGCTGAGATAAGGGGGGACTTTACCTAGCAGGGTCTTGTAGATGACCTGGAGCCAGTGGGTTTGGCGACGAGTATGAAGCGAGGGCCAGCCAACGAGAGTGTACAGGTCGCAGTGGTGGGTAGTATATGGGGCTTTGGTGACAAAACGGATGGCACTGTGATAGACTGCATCCAATTTATTGAGTAGGGTATTGGAGGCTGTTTTGTAAATGACATCACCGAAGTCGAGGATTGGTAGGATGGTCAGTTTTACAAGGGTATGTTTGGCAGTATGAGGGAAGGATGCTTTGTTGCGGAATAGGAAGCCAATTCTAGATTTAACTTTGGATTGGAGATGTTAAATGTGAGTATGGCAGGAGAGTTTACAGTCTAACCAGACACCTAGGTATTTGTAGTTGTCCACATATTCTAAGTCAGAGCCGTCCAGAGTAGTGATGTTAAGCAGGCGGGCAGGTGCAAGCAGCGATCGGTTGAAGAGCATGCATTTAGTTTTACTTGTATTTAAGAGCAATTGGAGGCCACGGAAGGAGAGTTGTATGGCATTGAAGCTCGCCTGGAGGGTTGTTAACACAGTGTCCCAAGAAGGGCCAGAAGTATACAGAATGATGTCGTCTGCGTAGAGGTGGATCAGAGACTCACCAGCAGCAAGAGCGACATCATTGATGTATACAGAGAAGAGAGTCGGTCCAAGAATTGAACCCTGTGGCACCCCCATAGAGACTGCCAGAGGCCCGGACAACAGACCCTCCGATTTGACACACTGAACTCTATCAGAGAATTAGTTGGTGAACCAGGCGAGGCAATCATTTGAGAAACCAAGGCTGCCGAGTCTGCCGATGAGGATGTGGTGATTGACAGAGTCAAAAGCCTTGGCCAGGTCAATGAATACAGCTGCACAGTATTGTTTCTTATCGATGGCGGTTAAGATATCGTTTAAGACCTTGAGCGTGGCTGAGGTGCACCCATGATCAGCTCTGAAACCAGATTGCATAGCGGAGAAGGTATGGTGGGATTCGAAATGGTCGGTAATCTGTTTGTTGACTTGGCTTTCGAAGACCTTAGAAAGGCAGGGTAGGATAGATATAGGTCTGTAGCAGTTTGGGTCAAGAGTGTACCCCCCCCTTTGAAGAGGGGGATGACCGCAGCTGCTTTCCAATCTTTGGGAATCTCAGACGACACGAAAGAGAGGTTGAAAGGCTAGTAATAGGGGTGGCAACAATTTCAGCAGATAATTTTAGAAAGAAAGAGTCCAGATTATCTAGCCCGGCTGATTTGTAAGGGTCCAGATTTTGCAGCTCTTTCAGAACATCAGCTGACTGGATTTGGGAGAAGGAGAAATGGGGAAGGCTTGGGCGAGTAGCTATTCGGGGTGCAGTGCTGTTGACCGGGGTAGGGGTAGCCAGGTGGAAAGCATGGCCAGCCGTAGAAAAATGCTTATTGAAATTCTCAATTATAGTGGATTTGTTGGTGGTGACAGTGTTTCCTATCTTCAGTGCAGTGGACAGCTGGGAGAAGATGTTCTTATTCTCCATGGACTTTACAGTGTCCCAGATTTCTGCTTGAAAAAGCTAGCCTTGGCTTTTCTAACTGCCTGTGTATATTGGTTTCTAGCTTCCCTGAAAAGTTGCATATCACGGGGGCTGTTCGATGCTAATGCAGAACGCCATAGGAAGTTTTTGTGTTGGTTAAGCGCAGTCAGGTCTGGAGAGAACCAAGGGCTATATCTGTTCCTGGTTCTAAATTTCTTGAATTGGGCATGCTTATTTAAGATGGTGAGGAAGGCATTTTTTTTAAATAACCAGTTATCCTCTACTGACGGGATGAGATCAATGTCCTTCCAGGATACCCCGTCCAGGTCGATTAGAAATGCCTGCTCGCTGAAGTGTTTCACGGAGCGTTTGACAGTGATGATGAGTGGAGGTCTTTTGACCTCAGACCCATTATGGATGCAGGCAATGAGGCAGTGATCGCTGAGATCTGGTTGAAAACAGCAGAGGTGTATTTGGAGGGCAAGTTGGTTAGGATGATATCTATGAGGGAGCCTGTGTTTACGTATTTGGGGTTGTACCTGGTGGGTTCATTGATATTTTGTGTGAGATTGAGGGCATCAAGCTTAGATTTAATGATGGCCGGGGTGTTAAGCATGTCACAGTTTAGGTCACCTAGCAGCACGAGCTCTGAAGATAGATGGGGGGCAATCAATTCACATATGGTGTCCAGAGCACAGCTGGGGGCGGAGGGTGGTCTATAGCAAGCGGCAACTGTGAGAGACTTGTTATTGGAAAGGTGGATTTTTAAAACTAGAAGCACTTCCAAGGCCGTTTCACAATGATTATTATGGTCGTGTCAATCATGTTATATACTTAAGCTATTGTAACAAGGCATATGCCAGCATTATAGGCCTACTGCCTCTGCCCAGAGGCCTACTAGGATTTCATGGCAACGCTCGTTAGTGCTCACTTTGAGCCCTGTTTAGTATGAGCCCTGTTTAGAGTCCCTGTTGCAGCTTTCACTTTCTTCCACTACATTGGTGGCAGCGTTGGGATCATGTCCAACTCATGTCTAGTTATGGGATCTAGTGGTGGGAAGTATTCTGTTTTTCAACATTGTGTTGGGTGTAATTACATTGATATATCTAGTGAACAATGGATAAGCAACAATGGGAGTGACGGATAGAAGTAGTCACTATACACTTACATCAAAGTTGCCTGAATCTGAATGGAAACTGCTGAGCCCTGACCAGTTATTCAGAAGAAATTCCTCTGTGACTAGACATGACATAAGTTAAACTTACCAGTGTAGACCCAAATCAAACACATTTTACAAATGTACAAACTACCTGTTTAAAGTGTTATTACAACCATGGTGTTATTTTGTCACTGAAGCTTATATATCAAATAACCTGACAATGATCCACATCATATGGGTAGACAAGTAATGTTTGTGTGTTATGCAGCAAAACACAACTATCCTTTTTTTAGGATGCAACCCAGTAATATGAATCACTGTTGATCCACCCTGTTCTGATCTAATGAGATGGATATAGGATTTCCTAGGGCCTAGAATCAAGGCATTTCCCAGTCATGAAGGACGAAGCTAGGCCCAACTTCGTTCTCATTGGCGAAGACTGAACTCAAGTTAGGGGTTGTACAGTACCAGTCAAAAGTTGGGACACGTCTACTCATTCAAGGGTTTTTCTTTATTTTTACTATTTTCTACATTGTAGAATAACAGTGGGGACATCAGACTATGAACACATATGGAATCATGTAGTAACCAAAAAAGTGTTAAACAATTTAAAATCATTTTATATTTGAGATTCTTCATAGTAGCCACCCTTTGCCTTAATGACAGTTTTGCACATTCTTGGCATTCTCTCAACCAGGTTCATGAGATCATCACCTGGAATGCATTTCAATTAACAGGTGTGCCTTGTTAAAAGTTCATTTGTGGAATTTCTTTCCTACATCGTACCACTTACTTTAAAGTCCCCATAACATTTAAATACTTTACTTATAATGGTTGGGGATAGTTTGATCTGATGTGAAGTTAATGTGATAAAATGTAAAGCAACATGTTATTACATGAAACTACACATGTGAAAATGTGATTACATGTAAAGTATTAAAAAAAAAACATTTTCACATGTGCAATTCTATGGTAACTGAATTATATTCTTGATTCCGTTTTTTCACTTTAAATTGTATGCAAAACAAAAAAACATTGATTTAAAAGTTTAACAAACCATACAACTCTATGCACAAAGATTACATTAAAACGTTTAGTGGAAGAACTGTGCAGATGCTAACTTTAGTAACAGAATTAAGGTAAAATCTCCCTCAGGTTTTTATGCAACCACGTTTATGCGACCAGAGTTCCTCTGTCCAGTGTCTGTGTTATTTTGCCCATCTTAATTTTTTCTTTTTATATGGCTTTTTCTTTGCAACTCTGCCTAGAAGGCCAGCATCCTGGTGTCGCCTCTTCACTGTTGACGTTGAGGCTGGTGTTTTGTGGGTACTCTTTAATGAAGCTGACAGTTGAGGACTTGTGAAGCGTCTGTTTCTCAAACTAGACACTCTAATGTACTTGTCCTCTTGCTCAGTTGTGCACCGGGGCCTCCCACTCCTCTTTCTATTCTGGTTAGAGACAGTTTGCGCTGTTCTGTGAAGGGAGTAGTACACAGCGTTGTAAGAGATCTTCAGTTTCTTGGCAATTTCTCTCATGGAATAGCCTTCATTTCTCAGAACAAGAATAGACTGACGAGTTTCAGAAGAAAGTACTTTGTTTCTGGACATTTTGAGCCTGTAATCGAACCCACAAATGCTGATGCTCCAGATACTCAAATAGACTAAAGAAGGCCAGTTTTATTGCTTCTTTAATCAGGACAACAGTTTTCAGCTGTGCTAACATAATTGCAAAAGGATTTTCTAATGATCAATTAGCCTTTTAAGATGATTAACTTGGATTGGCTAACACAACGTGCCATTGGAACACAGGAGTGATGTTTGCTGATAATGGGCCTCTGTACGCCTATGTAGATATTCCCCAAAAAATCTGCCGTTTCCAGCTACAATAGTCATTTACAACATTAACAATGTCTACACTGTATTTATAATCAATTTGACATTATTTTAATGGACAATAAATGTGCTTTTCTTTCAAAAACAAGGACATTTCTAAGTAACCCCAAACTTTTGATCGGTAGTGTTAATAGTTTTAAATGTTATTGTCACGATCGTCGTAATGAGGAAAAGTGGACCAAGGCGCAGCGTGAGAGAAATACATCTTCTTTAATGAAGACAAACAAAACACTTACAAACGAACAAAACAACAAACGATCGTGAAGCTAAACAAACTACGTGGACACATGCAACATAGACATAGACAATTACCCACGAAAGCCTACTGTCTATGGCTGCCTAAAATATGGCTCCCAATCAGAGACAATGAATGACAGCTGTCTCTGATTGAGAACCATTCAGGCAACCATAGACTTGCCCAGACAACTATACTAAGCCCAACCCCATACACTCAACAAAACCCCCTATACAATACAAACACCCTAAACTAGACAAAACACACAAACATCCCCCATGTCACACCCTGACCTAACTAAACTAATAAAGAAAATCAATATAACAGAGGCCAGGGTGTGACAGTACCCCCCCCCCCCCCCCCCCCCCCCCCCCCCAAAGGTGCGGACTCCGGCCGCAAAACCTGACACAGAAGGGGAGGGTCCGGGTGGGCCTTCCTATGGTGGCGGCTCGGGTGCGGGACATGAACCACCCTCCACCATAGTCAATAACCGCTTTGGTGGCGCCACTGGAACGGCGAGTCCCGGACTGAATACCATCCCAGAGGGCGCCACTGGACTGAGGGGCAGCTCCGGACTGAGGGGCAGCTCCGGACTGAGGGGCAGCTCCGGACTGAGGGGCAGCTCCGGACTGAGGGGCAGCTCCGGACTGAGGGGCAGCTTCGGACTGAGGGGCAGCTCCGGCGGATCCTGGCTGGCTGGCGGCTCCGGCGGATCCTGGCTGGCTGGCGGCTCCGGCGGATCCTGGCTGGCTGGCGGCTCCGGCGGATCCTGGCTGGCTGAAGGGTCAGTACAGACGGGCTGCTTTGCAGGCTCAGTACAGACGGGCGTCATGGCTGGCTGACGGCTCTAGCGGCTCCTGTCTGGCTGACGGCTCTGAAGGCTCCTGTCTGGCGGACGGCTCTGAAGGCTCAGGACAGACGGGCGGCTCTGAAGGTTCAATACAGACGGGCGGCTCTGAAGGGTCAGTACAGACGGGCGGCTTTGCAGGCTCAGTACAGACGGGCGGCTTTGAAGGCTCTTGGCAGACGGACGGCTTTGAAGGCTCTTGGCAGACGGACAGTTCAGACGGCGTTGGGCAGACGGGCAGTTCAGGCGCCGTTGGGCAGACGGGCAGTTCAGGCGCCGTTGGGCAGACGGGCAGTTCAGGCGCCGTTGGGCAGACGGGCAGTTCAGGCGGCGTTGGGCAGTTCAGGCGGCGTTGGGCAGACGGGCAGTTCAGGCGGCGTTGGGCAGACGGGCAGTTCAGGCGGCGTTGGGCAGACGGCCGACTCTGACCTGCTGAGGTGCACAGTAGGCCTGGTGCGTGGTGCCGGAACTGGTGGTGCTGGACTGGAGACACGCACCTCAAGGCTAGTGCGGGGAGCAGCAACAGGACGCACAGGACTCTGGAGATGCACAGGAGGCTTGGTGCGTGGTGTAGGCACTGGTGGTAATGGGCAGGAGACACGCACCATAGGGCTAGTGCGGGGAGCAGGAACAGGGCACACTGGTTTCTCAAAGTGCACTATAGGCCTGGTGCATGGTGCCGGAACTGGTGGTACCGGACTGAGGGCACGCACCTCAGGGCGAGTGCGGGGAGAAGGAACAGTGCGTACAGGGCTCTGGAGACGCACATTAGGCCTAGTGCGTGGTGCCGGAACTGGTGGTACCAGGCTGGGGACACGCATCTCAGGGCTATTGCGGGGAGCAGCAACAGGACGCACAGGACTCTGGAGACGCACAGGAGGCTTGGTGCGTGGTGTAGGCACTGTCTTAACCAGACGGCTAGCACGCACCTCAGGACGAGTATGGAGAGCTGTTCCCGGTGACATCAAATCCAGCAAAAGCTCCTTCAATAGGATGCGGTGCTTTATGCTCCACAACAGCACTTCCCTCATTTCGCTCTCCTCCAATTTCCCCATTAATTCATGCACAGTCTCAGCTTCACTCCCCTTACTCACCTCCAATTCCACCTCGACTGGCTCTGGTTCCATCTTCGGCTCCTCACAGTAAGCACGGGGAGCTGGATCAAGTCTCCTACTTGACCCAGCTACACTCCCCGAGAGCCCCCCCCCCCCCAAGAAATGTTTGGGGTTGCCAGCCGCTCTGCCGTGCTAGCTCCTCATACCGGCGCCTCTCTGCTTTCGCTGCCTCCAGCTCAGCTTTGGGGCGGCGATATTCTCCCGGTTGTGCCCAGGGTCCTCCGCTGTCCAGAATTTCCTCCCAATTCCTGTAATCCTGCGTTTGCTGCTGCTGCCTTGAATCACGCTGCTTGGTCCTTGTTTGGTGGGTAATTCTGTCACGATCGTCGTAATGAGGAAAAGTGGACCAAGGCGCAGCGTGAGAGAAATACATCTTCTTTAATGAAGACAAACAAAACACTTACAAACGAACAAAACAACAAACGATCGTGAAGCTAAACAAACTACGTGCACACATGCAACATAGACATAGACAATTACCCACGAAAGCCTACTGTCTATGGCTGCCTAAAATATGGCTCCCAATCAGAGACAATGAATGACAGCTGTCTCTGATTGAGAACCATTCAGGCAACCATAGACTTGCCTAGACAAATATACTAAGCCCAACCCCATACACTCAACAAAACCCCCTATACAATACAAACACCCTAAACTAGACAAAACACACAAACATCCCCCATGTCACACCCTGACCTAACTGAACTAATAAAGAAAATCAATATAACAGAGCTCAGGGTGTGACAGTTATGATTATTTATTTGTGTTTGTAACGGCAGCCTTCCTCCTCTTCACGAGAAGAGAAGGTGTAGCAGGGATCGGACCAAAACGCAGCGTAGCCAGTGCTCAACATGTTTAATAAACGAAAACTGTGAACACTTACAACAATACAAAAATAACAAACGTGGCAAACCAAAACAGTCCTCTCTGGTGAAACGAACACAAAGACAGGAAACAACCACCCACAAACCCCAACACAAAACAAGCCACCTAAATATGATTCCCAATCAGAGACAACACAAAACACCTGCCTCTGATTGAGAACCATATTAGGCCAAACATAGAAACAGACAAACTAGACACACAACATAGAATGCCCACCCAGCTCACGTCCTGACCAACACTAAAACAAGTAAAACACACAAGAACTATGGTCAGAACGTGACAGTGTTGTTCCAAATGTCTGAATAAAAAATACAGTTAGTGCAGAATAGTGATTTCTTTTTGGGGGGGGGGGGGGGGGGGGGGTGAAGAGGGGTTCGCCCAGGCAGCCATATAAGCTTGAACCGCCACTGACTGCAAGCATTACAAAGCAATCACTAGACTGCTATTCAGTCTCTTTTCCAAGTTAAAAATAATAAACATTCAACATTGGCCATGCTGTCAATGAAGCAAGACTTGTGCCGCACTCAAAACAACTGGAAACTCGGAACTGGGAAATCTCAGACTCAGTGTGTTCAAGACGACTGGGAACTTGGGAAAAAATGAGCTCGGACTGGGAAAATTGTTTTGAACGGTCATCCAACTGGGAATTCCAAGTCGGGAACTCGGGAGTTCCCAGTTGTCTTGAAAGCACCATAAGAGAATGCCGGACTTTGATGACAAAGTTTGATGGCAAGGTTTGCCCACAAGAAGGACCGTCACAACAACTGTGAGACCGAAAATATGTATTGTATTCTGCTACATAAATGATGTAATATGCCAGGAACTGTAGCTAAGAAAGTAATACTAAGTGTATGTTGTGTAAGCTATTAGCAGCCCATGTTTCTCACCCTAAGGATTTGGTCCCTCTCCCCCTCAGAACTTAGCTTATTGTTCTGACTAGTTGGTGCATATGTAGCCTATATCCTGTTTTGGAGAAATGTCATCATTGAATATTGTAAGAGCTTTCATTGTCTGCTTATATACCCCCGTTATTTATCCTACTGTTCTGACTTGGTGTACAGACTTGGTGTACAATTCTGTCAAAAAGCGCTGAACAAATAGTTACTGTATATCGACTACTCGCTCATTAATGTCTTAAACAAAATTATGGTTTGCCTCTTATCCGCTCATCATTCCCTTATGTAATAGTTTGTACATCTCAACTGTTATATTGCTTACAGTATATAGGTCTATCTCATTAGTATCTTATTCCTAATTGTATTATGTTGGAATGATTTAATTGTTTTTCTTAATTTGTGTATTATAATTAGCTCATGTGCTTTTCTTCATGAGGAGGGGTTACTATATAATGTTGTTGGGTCTGTAACCATGTTTGCCAGTGGCAGTCTCTTCCAGTGGCAGTCTCTTCAACAAAAAGTTCAGTAAAAGACCCAAGTAATTCCAGTTGAAATTGTGAGGGTTGTTTTGTTTGAGCAATGCGCTGTCTGTGTGTTGGTATATTGTCTTTAAACGTGGATACTCGTGATTGTATTTTCCTTCCTTTTTAGATCACATACAGTGCATTCCGAAAGAATTCAGAGGATTCACTTTTTACACATTTTGTTATGTTACAGCCTTTTTCTAGAATGTATTAAATAAAACATCCTTGAAGAAAACCTGCTCCAGAGCGCTCAGGACTTCAGACTGAGGCAAAGGTTCACCTTCCAACAGGAAAACAACCCTAAGCACGCAGCCAAGACCACACAGGAGTGGCTTCGGGACACGTCTCTGAATGTCCCTGAGTGGCCCAGCCAGAACCCGGACTTGAACCAGATCGAAGGAGCTTGAGGTACTCTGGAGGTACCTGAAAAAAGCTGTGCAGCGACACTCCCCTTCCAACCTGACAGAGCTTGAGAGGATCTGCAGAGAAGAGTGAGAGAAACTCCCCCAATACAGGTTTGTCAGGCTTGTAGCGTCATACCCAAGAAGACTCAAGGCTGTAATCGCTGCCAAAGGTGCTTCAACACAGTACGGAGTAAAGGGTCTGAATACTTATGTACTAGTGATATTTCAGTTTTTTACTCTTAATAAATGTGCAAACATTTCTAAAAACCCATTTTTGCTTTGTCATCAATGGGTATTGTGCGTAGATTGATGAGAGGAAAAAAACTATTGAATCCAAGTGAAGAGGTCTGAATACTTTCCAAATACACTGTAGGCCTAGTAAAATTATAAATTGTTGTGTAGTGGCTTTGCTGGCATGCATCAAAAAAAATTACTTGAGTTTTCCCCCACCAAGATTTACATGCTAAAATAACCACTGGAAATATATGGCAAGTCTTGGAAATGGCTGTCTAGCAATGATCAACAACCAACTTGACAAAGCTTGTACAATCCAGGTGTGCAAAGCTCTTAGAGACTTATCCAGAAAGACTCACAGCTGTAATCGCTGTGAGAATCAAATGTGATTCTAACATGTATTGAGTCAGGGGTGTGAATACTTATGTAAATGAGATATTTCTGTATTTAATTTACAATAAATTTGCAAACATTTTAAAAAAAAACGTGTTTTCACTTTGTCATTATGGGGTATTGTGTGTAGATGGGTGAGAAAGGTGGAATAAGGGGTAGGAATACTTTTTGAAGCCAATGTATGTGTCACGCCCTGACCTTAGTTCCTTTGTTATGTCTCTATTTTGGTTTGGTCAGGGCGTGAGTTGGGGTGGGCATTCTATGTTTTTGTTCTATGTTTTATATTTCTATGTGTTTGGCCGAGTGTGGTTCTCAATCAGAGGCAGCTGTCTATCGGTTTCTCTGATTGAGAACCATACTTAGGTATCCTCATCCCAACTGTGTTTTGTGTGTAGTTGTTTTCTGTTGTGTGTCTGCACCAGCCAGAACTGTTTCGGTCGTTATCTTTGTTATTTTTAATATTTCAGTGTTCATGTAATAAATATGGACACGTACCACGCTGCACCTTGGTCCTCTCCTTCCAACAGCCATTACAGTATGCTTTAACTGTCTGTTACTGTACATGCAATATGCTTTGTGAACTTCACTGGACAGAGTTTGCTGTCTGGTTTTGTAGTAAAACAAAGGTGTAGTTGAATTTACAAGGCGGGGGGGGGGGGGGGGGGGGCTTGGCTTCCCCAGTGATTTTACCCATGCACTGCTACTGCTAAAACTAAACTGAAACTAAATAACATAAATTGAAATAGTAATGTTTTATTCAAACAAAACATTTATAGAAACTCTAAAGGCAAACTGAAACTAAACTGAATTTCAAAGATAAATCAAAAAATGAATAGAATTAAAAACGAATAACTATAATAACCTTTGAAAAGAGAGAAGGAGAGGCAGAGACAGGAGGAGAGGAAGAAAGGGGAGAATAGGATGAGAGGGGAGAATAGGAAGAAAGATGAGGAGAGGAAGAGACGAAGAAAAGAAGAGGAAGAGAGAGGAGGAGAGACAGAGAGAGGAGAGGAAGAGAGGGGTGCAGGAGTAGACATGAAGAGCTTATGTTTACATGACATCTCAACATTTATATACACTTTACTAAGCTCTTTTCTGTTTGTCATGCTTATCTAACGTCCATTTACCAATAATTCAACATTCACTAATAAACAGTTACTCTGGTTATTTCACCTACTTCTTCTTTAATTCAGGATGTCTCCCCACAGAGGGGCAAAGTCTTTGGTTAAATTATATGACTTTATTACACCACACCTTGAAGATGATTGCCTCTACAGCACAGAACAAAAGAAACGTACGCTATGTAACATGAAAGAGAAAGTTATACACACTTTCAAGGAAGTGTATGAGTTTCTTGTATAGCCTGTGTTCTGAAGGCAAACAACTTCAAGCCCATGATGGGAAGTTATGATAATACAGCAGGAACTAAATGTCACTCAGCAATGACGAAATTATTCAAGTAAACAGATGATACAGCAACCACAAAGACAAACAGCCTACCGCCCACTCATATCTAATGGGGAGAGTTCAAAGTCTAATGAGTGGCAGACACACCTATTATGCATGACAATCCCAAGTAAATGATTATCTGGAAGTCCCAGGTCGAGTATAAACTTTACATGAGGCTCAACAACACACCACTGACCAGCCGTATCACCTCTTACTGTACTACAAACATCCTTCTCTCCTCTGCGAAGATGTCCAGCTCTGTAACAACCACCACTAACGGGGTGGTGGTCATCACCCATGTACACCCCACTGTCAACGGGATGGGGGTCGTGAGGGTCGATTCTGCCCCTCACTGTTTGGGACAGACGGTTTCCTCAGTGCTGGGAAGTTTCCGGGCAGGGCAACCAAAAGCGCTGGGGGTAAGAATTTCTGTTTTACATAATTTGAAGATTATTTTTGAAGTAAAAATAAGACAATTTTGGTTGTTTTTTTGGTCTTCCAACGTATTGGAAGAAGAGAAATTAATTTCCTGCTTTGTACTTTGTTTTTCTCTCACAGACCGTACAGATCATGGTTGGTTTGTTGATGCTGTTGACAGGAATCGTGATGGCTACAGGACCACAAGAAGACAATATTGGAGTAATTAGCGGAATATTTGTCTGGGGATCTATCATTGTGAGTGAGCTGTTCTGTCTAACAATCCTACCTTACATTTCCTGTCTCTCTTGATGCAAACAAAACACAATAATTGAATCATGTCACAATTTGAAAAGAAATGCATTAAAAAGAAATGTCAAAAAATGAAAAAAATATAAAATCTTTCATTTATGGTAATGCTTTATAACAACTGTTGGGGATGAGGGCGCTGTTTAGGCTATTTATGCTAATTGGGTACTTTTTTTAAACGGCTTCCCACAAAATCCTTGATCGTACAATATGCATATTATTATTATTATTGGATAGAAAACAGTCTATAGTTTCTATAGGAGTTGAAATTTTGTCTCTAAGTGGAACAGAGCCCATTCTACAGCAATTTCCCTGACATGGATTCAGATTTCAGAAATGTTGGCCACTGTTCTGAAGTCAGTTAAAAGGGCACTGATTTTGCTATGACTATACGGACACTTCTTACGTCTTCCCCTGGATGCCTTTACGTGATGACGATTCCAATGGGGTCGATTGCGCGTTCACAGGCCCTACAAATGAAAAAACCCTGAAGCTAGTCATTCTTTTGGAGCTGCGTCATGCGCCTAGAGGACACCGGCCCGCACCTTTTCCAAGCATTAGTGAAGGGGGTAATATTACTCGGGTCATGTTTCTACTCGTTATGGGAGTTAAAAACATCATAAGGTAGTTAATTTAAAGCGTTTTATAGCAATTTATATCCGTTTAGTGCGATTTTGGGACATTTATTTTTGCAACGATGTGAATAGTTGGGCACGCTTTTCAGTTCATCCCGAACGCCGTTGGCATTTCCACATGGCAAGAGGACAGCTTTCCACCAAAAGACGATTTCTCCCAAGAAAGGATCCTTTGCCCAAGATACTGATGGAAGAACAGCTCAAGGTAGGACATTTTTATTATGATAAATCGTGTTTCTGTCGAAACATTTTAGTGGCTTAGGACGCCATGTTTTTTGACGTAGCTTCGCTTGGCGCAAACTGTATTGAAAAGTAAGGATAAATTAAAAAATGTAATAACGCAATTGTATTAAGAATTAAATTGTCTATCAATCCCTGTCCACCCTATATTTTTTAGTCACGTTTATGAGTATTTATGTATAAGAGTAGATCACTGTCTAAGTGGCGCAAGGAAATTTTCTGACCAGCTGAGCTAAATTTCACATTGTATAACCATGATTTTGGTGGCTAAATATAAACATTTGCGATCAAACTGTATATGCATGTTGTAATGTGATGTTACAGGAGTGTCATCGGAAGAATTCTGAGAAGGTTAGTGAAAAAATTAATATCTTTTGGCGATGTTGACTTTTATCGCTCACTTTGGCTAGAATCAATGCTGGGCTGCTATGTGGTATGTGCTATGCTAATATAACGATTTATTGTGTTTTCGCTGTAAGACACTTAGAAAATCTGAAATATTGTCTGTATTCACAGGATCTGTGTCTTTCGATTCGTGTATGCTGTGTATTTTTACGAAATGTTTGATGATTAGTAAGTAGGTAAACACGTTGCTCTAAGTAGTTTTTCTATTCCATTTGTGACGGTGGGTGCAATTGTAACCTATGCCATCTACCTGAAATATGCACTTTTTTCTAACAAAACCTATCCCATACCATAAATATGTTATCAGACTGTCATCTAATGAGTTTTTTTGTTGGTTAGGGGCTATAAATATCTTAGTTTAGCCGAATTGGTGATGGCTACTGGTGTTGGTGGACAAATAAAAGATGGTGGATTATGCTAATGTGTTTTTAGGTAATAGATGTACATCTTTACATATTGTGTCTTCCCTGTAAAACATTTTAAAAATCGGACATGTTGACTGGATTCACAAGATCTGTGTCTTTCATTAGCTGTATTGGACTTTAATGTGTGAAAGTTAAATATTTTAAAAAAATATTTTTTTTGAATTTCGCGGCACTGGTTTTTCAGTGGGGGGGGGGGGGGGGAGTGCCGCTAGCGGCACACTCATCCTAGAAAGGTTAACTAATGACTTTTATCACTGTATATGCATTTGGCTAGGCCTATGCCAATTATACACTCAGTTTATATTAACTTCTATGTGGGAATAATTAAACTTGAATTTGAACTTTGGTCATACTGCAGAAATATGTTTGTCCCACATGGTACCCTACTCACTATATAGTGCACTACTTTTGTAGTGTACTGTGTAGAGAATAGGGTGCCATTTGGGACGCACCCTTGTATAATACCTTCCTTGTTCCTCCTCAGTATGTCATTGCAGGCTCTCTAACTGTTGCTGCTGACAACAAATTGAACACATGTCTGGTTAGTATCAACTATTTCTTCCTCAATAAAGTGTAGGCTTTTGATTTATGAAGTTCCACTCTATTTCAAAAACAGAATCTACTTTATACATAGGCCCTCGTTTTTTCGTTCAACCTGCTTGTTTTCCTCCCACAACACAAGCAGTGGGGCACTAGCTATTCAGCAACTGCAGATTGCACCTTTATTAAAGACATGTAATGATGATTGTCAACACACTGTATTCTATATTGTATTTCATTCTTCACAACCAATCCACCATGTCCTCTTTCTGCTCTCTGTCCCTTAGGTAAAAGGCTCCCTTGGAATGAATGTTGTCGCCACGGTTACTGCTCTTACTGGCACCATTCTGCATTCTTTAGACAGTGCTGGGATCATCTTTTACAACTACTACTGTGACTCCAGGCTATCCTTCATACCTCCCTCCATCCTATGCCTGTCAACAGTATTGGGTATATACCAAATTCTTATTCCTTTGGTCAGGAAATATTTTTAAATCGGTAAAGGGGTATTTATCATCTATAATCGTATTGCTAGACTTTTGTACATACTGTTGAATGTTTTTTATTTGTTTAAATTAGACACCATTTGTAGCATATATGTGACATCTCCAACATGCAAGCAATCGTGAATGAGATGCTATTGAGTTCATTTACACTTCTTGTTAGCCCACGCTGAAACGGGAGTTTAATTCTACATAATTGCTCCAAAATGGTGTAGTGTAGTCTAGTTAACTGCTGTTTCCTGTTCCTCTCTGTCTATAGGTCAGGTCCCAGGGAATTTCAGGTGTTTTGGTTGTTTTTTCCCTGCTGGAACTTATAGTGTCCATCTGTGTCTCGTCATTCGCCTGCAGAGCTGTCTGCCAGTGCTGCCGTTCCACCCCTGAGGTGAGTTTATGGACATAGATTTCTGTCAAAATGTGGTACAAGATTTAAACAGAAATCTAGCTCCGTATACAGTGTGGTCTGAAATGATTGACACCCTTGATAAAAATGAGCAGAAATGACTGTATAAAGTAAATCATTCAATACTGAGCTACATTGTATGCAACCAAAATGTATACTAATACAATTGCTTAGAGAAAGAGATTTTGCTTAACAAGTTTTTTGTTTTCTCAAAAGGTATGGGTCAAAATTAATGATACCTCACTGTGCAAGGATAACAGCACTGACACTTTTTCTAAAATGTTTTATGATTTGGTGACCACATTGGGAGGGATCTTAGACCATTCCTCTGTACAGAATCCTTCCAGATCATTGATATCCTTTGTCTGTGCTTATGGTATGGGGTTCTCCAAATAGCTCTATGTTCATGTCATCTGACCAAATCACAGTGTCCAATCCAAGTGCCAATGCCGTTTAGTAAACTCCAGGCATTTACATTGGTTGGATGACATGAAAATAGCTTTGGCCACGCACACCAGTGGTGGGTTTGGCATCGACATGAGAATGCACAGAAAATAACCCCATATCTACCGTAAAATATGGTGGTGGGTCTTTGATGTTATGGGGTTAATTTTCTTCCACTGGTCCTGAGCCCCTTGTTAAGGTCAATGGCATCATGAACTTTAGCCAGTGTAGGAGCCAATTTGGGTGTATCTTATATTATGGTATTATTTGGGCAATTACACTCCCGACCACTAGGGAGCAATAGAACCAATGGTGTGTATAACCCCTGGTTGACTGACAGGGGGCACTGTATTGAAGCCACCAGGCACCGCGATCTTGGCACTCCTGCTCCAACTCCTGCTCCAGTGTGTGGATGTGGGAGAGCTCACGGTTCTTACTTTTGTCATGACAATTTGCTGCCAACACAGCGGCCGTGAGCTCAAACCTAGGAAGGATATCTGATTCATGGGAGAAACTCTCTCTTTTCTCAGCATGAACGAAAGATGTACAGTACTAGTTTATGAGAAGTTTTTCAGAATCATTGAAGAGAAAAGTATGGTCCACCCCATTGAGTATTTCACCACACCCTCATATGCCATGTCTTGAAATATGCATATAGAGGGATTAAAAGTAAACTTACATTGTAAAACTTCTGGCTGCCAACTTTCTAACTCCATCTATAACTATTTGACTTTATAGCACTCCCAGAAGACATTAATTATTGACTCCTTGCTAGTTGTACACTTAAAGGTCCTGAACAGTCATTCTTAAAATGACTTTTTATCTCATGGTAACTGCCAGGAGTGAGAGGGAGCTTATATTCTTGAGCTCGCCTTGACCGACAGCTCTTTGAAACTCCTATGTCAAGTAACTTGGATTCAGTGAGCAGTTTTGCAGTAAAATAGTCTCAAGCAAATTTGGTGCCACACAAAGCAACTCAAACAACATTGAAATTGCATCAAAGATGACATTGTTTTTATACGTCTTCCGTTTAGCATGTCTCTTGTTCACAGCAGCACTGGTGTATGTGTTGATTAGTTATGTTCCAACACTCCCTTCATCTTGTGTCAATATCAGTTCTTTTTAAATCTTGATCTATTTATATTTGTATTACCTATCAAAACTCTATGTGTATCCTTTTCTGAGTCAAATAGGATTCCCTCAACATTTCTTTGATGTCCAAAAGATTTCAGATAGAAATTTAGTGTATAGAACTTTTCAATTGCATGTATTTGAAAATGTCTATATTAGTCAGTCTAAAATTGCTTTTTAATTCTGTAATGGAAATCATTTTATTTCCTATGCCTTCAGTTTTCCATGGGGCCAATTTATCGGTGAACTCTGAAAAGCTATCCAAGGATTGTTCCATAGGGTTGTGTTTTTAGGGAGTGACATTGGTTCTTTTCGTATGCATTTCATTTTCTTCAACATTGTTATAGTGTTCTTAACTATTGAATTGTTAATGTTCTTCTTTATCCTTTGAAAATAGACTTGTGAAAAGACTCTGAGGATTAGCATGCACAACTTCAATATGTACCCATTGTTCTTCTTTAGTGCACTTAACAATATGTTGCGAGCAAAAGCCTTGTGTGGCGAGTTAATACAATTCCAAGTCTGGAAGGTTAAAACCACCCTCAGACTTTGGAAGATGTCAAACTTTCCTTTTTATTCTATGAGTTTTATTTACGCATATATATTCTGTCATGGCGAGTATACATATTTAAAGAATGTCTTCGGTGGGGTAATTGGTATTACAGAGAATAAATATAAAAACAAAGAAATGGATATTTGGCCACAAACTCAACATTTTGCAATGTCTATCTCAGTCTCCGGACTTAAAATCCATTGAAAACATGTGGGTTGAATTAAATAGGGCAGTCCGTAAACGCAGACTAAGAATCTCAAGATCTGGAAGGATTCTGTTTGAAGGAGTGGTCTTTGTGAGATAATGTCTAGATGCTTTTTATAGTGGAGATCAAGTTTATAAATTGCTTGGCTGGGTTGATGAGACAGTGGATTGCACAGTCAGATGGAACAGAGTAAATAGGCATTTTAACGGCATAGATCGAGCCAGTGGTAAATTGTGGAATAGACACAGGCTGGAATGCAGTTTTAACCAATCAGCATTCAAGATTAGACCCACCCGTTGTATAATTCACAATAGCAGCACTTACAGTTGACCAGGGCAGAAATTTGACTAACTGACTTGTTGGAAAGTTGGCATCCTATGACCGTGCCACGTTGAATGTCACTGAGCTCTTCAGTAAGGCAATTCTACTGCCAATGTTTGTCTTAGGAGATTGCATGACCGTGTGCTCGATTTTATACACCTGTCAGCAACGACACCCGTTGAAATAGCTGAATCAACTCATTTGAAAGCGTGTCCACATACTTTTGTCTATATAGTGTTTGTTCTGCAACTGTAAGAGCGCTGAGCAATCATGAAACCTGTATATTTGATAAGCAGTTTATATAAATTAACTTAAAATGTACATGTCTGTCTTTTAGCAAGTGTTCGTCATTGGGAATCAAATACCGGTACCTCATGGCAGCATGACTCCAAGCAACGCACCTTTCCCTCCTCAGAGCAACTACGAGGTATGATATATTTGGAGGTTGAATTGCAGAGTTTGCTTTATAAAATAGGCTGCTCATTATCTCAAATTAAAATTTAGAATATCTCAACAATGTCCTAGTAACTGAGTTTCTGGAGTAATTATTTTTTTTAAATGTTTTACTTCCACTGCAAAAGCTTTCATTTAAAAATGTGTCATCAAAACGTTGGTCACTGTGTAAAATTCTGTGGGGCTGTACTTCCGAACATTAGAAAGTTTTTAGTTTAAGTTTAAGCATCGGCCAAATTAAATCATTGACGTAGGTGCACGTGATCAAAGGCTACATGTTAGCTGTTCCCATAACATAACCTGGTACATTTTGCTCTATGCTAAACTCACCAGGTGGTCCTGATTATATCCAGTTGAAATTCCATATCAGCTAATTAAAATCGTCGACATAGTTAGAAGCGATAGAACCAATGGTGTGTATAACCTCTGGTTGACTGACAGGGGGCACTTTATTGAAGCCACCGGGCACAGCCATCTTGGCACTCCTGCTCCAATGTAAAAAAAAAAAAATGATTTTGGAAGCTATAGAAATGCATGTATTAATGTCTACATTCGTTTTTGACACGGTTATTATATTACAGACACCTTAATGCATACTTTCAAATTATATTATGTGAGCTAAAAATAAACATTTGTAAATATATAAAAACATTTTCCTTAAAGTCTTTTTTTTAGATAGTACTAATGTTACTGTCCCCCCTACAACAACACAAATATGTGTAATTTTGTCCTTGAAACATTTAATTGAAATACTGTATAATTCCATTCATTCGTATGGAGGACTGCTCCTAATGGAGAGTGTGAATACGGCTGATCGGTGGTGTGAAAGCTCTCAATGGCCAATACATAGAACCAGTAATCCAGGGTTTATATACATCATTGTAAAGAACACTTTCCAACACCTTAACAACAGTCAAATGGCATCGTCTGCTCATCAAAGTTACTAAAAAGCTAACATTTTCAACTGAACGATTAACTCCTGGGGATTTTTGTCATTTGCGACTTTATCATTTTTACCTAACCTAACTTTAGCTCATGAGAATCCAAGCTCATACAGCCATAGGTTTCTCATTTGAACAATTGACCACAGCATGGCCAACAGGTTAAACTTTCCAGATACCCTGTCTAACTGCTAATAATCACTGCGTGCAATGCGGTTTTGGAAACCTCTGAAATTCTACTTTCATATCACCCCAAAATGATTTTACAAATACAAAAGACACACTTACTCTGCGCCACTTTAACACAGATTCTTCTGAGATGTTTTGCATTGCACTTCCTGAGCTAATGGAAACTCGGAGGAAACAAAGAAACGTGTCGGTTTAAAGCTTCACTGTAAACTCCAAGGCATTTTTTACTCAAATACCTCTAGTAAGTTGAACTCAAAGTCAATGTAAAGTCATTATTATTAAAATATTGATGTGGTACTGACTCAAAACTAAATGAGAAGTCACACCAACAAATTTTTTTAAAGTTATAAACTTTTTTTCCCAGCATGCTCTACTGCATGTAGATTTTTGGGGAATTGTGTTAAATATCTGTTTTTTCTAATTTAACTAGGCAAGTCAGTTAAGAACAAATTCTTATTTACAATGACTGCTTTGGAACAGTGGGTTACCTGCCTTGTTCAGAGGCAGAACAACAGATTTTTTACCCTGTCAGCTCAGGGATTCGATCTAGCAACCTTTGTGTTACTGGCCCAACACTCTAACCACTAGGCTACCTGCCACCCCAATGCATGTACATTGAGTGATTAATTGATTTAACTTATGCTACACAAAGATAAATAACATACATTTTTCTAAACTAATCCAATCATTTAGTTAGATTTTTTGCTCCCATTACTGAAATGGTTGTTCTAGTTTATTAAATGGCTTAGGTTGTCTCCTCACACTGTTCCTAACCCTGGTAGTCATTATGAATTCAGGTTGGGGGTGATTCAAACGTTAAACTGGTGGATAGCGTAACTCTGGCTGGATTCCATTAAGAATTACACATCACATTGCAAGTCAGCATAATGTGACTAGCAGGTAGGGTTGCAAAATGTGGGTACATTTCCCAGTTTTTCCAGAAATCTCGGTTGTAAGATTCCTGGAAATCCTTCAACCAGGATCTGGGTATTTTGTTAAAGTTACTGGAATTTTGCAACCTTACTTGCAGGCCTGATGTGGCCTTTGAGCCATGTGTTTCAGGCCACTGAAAATAAGGCCTTATGAGATTTATAATGTGTTTTCATTCAGTTGAATTATACTGATAACATTTGCATAGGAACTCACTTGGTGAAGGCCACAGGAGTGAAAATGAACGATTCCAACATACACATCTCTGTCACTAACAAATACAGTCATGGGTGTGTTGGACAATTTCTTCAACAAATGATCAGGTCTATATAATTATCAAACATACATAAGTAATGGAAAAGAAACACAGACTCTTTGTTTAAGTATTAAAATACTCCTTTAGTAATACAATTGTAGGCAGAAGTTGGTACAGAGTACAGTACATAATAGCTCTCTCCAGGTTCTGCAAAATATCTAAGACATACTGTAACTCATATAGCCTCTCCCAGTCCTTGCGTGAGTTTCCCTGGCAACAACATTTTAATCAATCTAACCTCCCCTTGACAGCAGCAACCATCTTATCAGCAATTAAAAGCTCAGAAGTGGGTTTGACCAAAACTTGACCTTTCATCACAAGTATAGGGTCATAACAAGGTGAACGAGTGTAAGCATCTTCTGACAGCTGGCTGGTTTCATCTGTGGCAGCCCTGTGTTCTCAGAAAACCAGATAACCACGGTGGGATCCAGACAGGAGGAGTCTGAACGTAGACGCCTTCTGATAGTGTCTGAACGTCACAACACTCAAAAACAGGTGTTAACACACACACAGAGGTCTCCTGAAGAGGAGACCTTACAGTTTAAAATAACATAATTTAGTAACCCTTGAAAAGGTATAAGGCCTTGATTTAACCCTCTTCAGGTGCTAACATTCACTCAAAAAGGCAAGGCACACTGGGAAGGCTTAGTCGAGGTGTTATTCAGAATTTTGAAGCTGATACAACTCAAATCTGGACCCCCTACCGGGTCCAGTTTTGAGTAATGACTACAAAATTACTAAGTAACTGTACTGAGGCATATTAACAGGTTTCTACAAACAGGTTTCTACAAAAGAGGTTTCTACAGAAGTTTAGTAATATTGGGCTTTACAGTTTGTGTTACACAAAAAAACACTGTAGAAATCTGTGGTAAAACAGCAAACAGTAAGTGTATCGTTTGTATTTGTAGTCATTTTGGATGATAATTAAGTTGTGTTCACAGTTTCCAAAACCGCGTCGCAATCGAGGGTAAATTGTTTCTAGATAGAGCATTTCACCAAATCACCTCAGCTACTTAAAAGGGACGTGGAATGACTCCAATGTATAGCACTGGAGTCATGAGAACGGCTAACCAAACCCATCACCTTATTATGTTTTACTGCCCGTCAGTTCCAAGAAGTGACATCCCAAAAAACACACAATAACTATCCATCCCAAATGGCTCCTAAATCAAATCTAATCAAACTTTATTTGTCACATGCACCGAATACAACAAGTGTAGACCTTACTTGCAAGCCCTTAACCAACAGTGCAGTTCAAGAAGAGTTAAGAAAATATTTAACACCATAAAATAACAATAACGAGGCTATATACAAAGGGTACCGGTACCGAGTCAATGTGTGGGGGTACAGGTTAGTTGAGGTAATTTGTACATGTAGGTAGGGGTGAAGTGACTATGCATAGATAATAAACAGCGAGTAGCAGCAGTGTACAAAACAAAAGGAGGGGGTGGGGTGTCAATGTAAATATTCCGGTGGCTATTTGATTAATTGTTCACAGGTCTTATGGCTTTGGATTTCTAAATTTATTTTGCGACGCTCGCTCGTGACGTGTCTGGTCTGGTCAGCATGTCATGTTAAAAGGAACCACCAGCTTTCATATGTTCGCATGTTCTGAGCAAGGAACTTAAATGTTAGCTTTCTTACATGGCACATATTGCACTTTTACTTTCTTCTCCAACACTTTGTTTTTGCATTATTTAAACCAAATTGAACATGTTTCATTATTTATTTGAGGCTAAATTGATTTTATTGATGTATTATATTAAGTTAAAATAAGTGTTCATTCAGTATTGTTGTAATTGTCATTATTACAAATAAATGAAAAAAAACGTCCGATTAATCGGTATTGGCTTTTTTGGTCCCCCAATAATCGGTATCGGTATCGGCGTTGAAAAATCATAATCGGTCGACCTCTACTTCTGACCCACTGGAATTGTGATACAGTGAATTATAAATGAAATAATCTGTCAGTAAACAATTGTTGGAAAAATGACTTGTGTCATGCACAAAGTAGATGTGCTAACCGACTTGCCAAAACTATAGTTTGTTAACCAGAAATTTGTGGAGTATGTGAAAAATTAGTTTTAATGACTCCAACCAAAGTGTATGTAAACTTCCAACTTCAACTGTACATACCTCTCCACATTGATCTGTTACTGGTACTCCCTGTATCTAGCTCCATTATTGTGTATTTGTTGTATTTTTTATTGTAATTTTTAAACTCTGCATCATTGGGAAGGGCTCGTAAGCAAGCATTTCACAGTGTACAGTTGTATTCCTGTGCATGTGACAAATAAAATTAGATTTGTTCATTCACTATAGCTCAGCGTTCAACACCATAGTGCACTCCAAGCTCATTACTAAGCTCAGGTCCCTGGGACTGAACACCACCCTCTGCAACTGGATCCTGAACTTCCAGACGGGCCGCCCCAGGTGGTGAGGGTAGGGAACAAAACATCCGCCACGCTTACTCTCAACACGGGGGCCCCTCAGGGGTGTGTGCTTAGTCCCCTCCTGTACTCACTTTTCACCCACAACTGCATGGCCACGCACGACTCCAACACCATCATCAAGTTTGCTGACGACACAACGGTGGTAGGCCTGATCACCAACAACAATGAAACAGCCTATAAGAAGAAGGTCAGTAACCTGGCAGTCCAGGACCTCTATACCAGGCGGTGGTAGAAGAAGGCCCTAAACATAATCCAGACTGCAGCCACCCAAGTCATAAACTGTTTTCTCTGTTACTGCACGGCAAGCTGTTTGAATGCACCAAGTCTGGAACCAACAGGACCCTGAACGGCATCAACTCCCAAGCCATAAGACTGCTAAATAGTTAACCAAAAAGCTACCTGGACTATCTGCATTGACCCCCTTTTGCACAAACTCTTTTGACTCATCACATACGCTGCTGATATTGATTATTATCTATCGTGTTGCCTAGTCACTTTACCCCCACCTATATGCACATATCTACCTCAATTACCTCGTAACCCTGCACATCAACTCTGTACTGGTACCCTGTGTATATAGCCATGTTATCGTTACTCATTGTGTCTTTATTCCTCATTTTATTATTTTTCTCCCCGTAAATAAGCATTTCACTGTTAGTCTACACTTAAAGGAAGCATGTAACAAAACAAATACAAATAAATAATATATAACTATATAACTATATATATAGTTATAGTTATATATCACTTAAACTAAATAAAAACGAACAATAAAGTTCTGAAAACGAACTGAAACTGAACTGATTTAGAAATAAACATTGAAAAACTAACAGATAAAACTTAAAACTTAAAAACTATATAATAACAAGGATGTGATGATCATGCAATATTGACACTCTACAGGCTCAACCTAGTAAGTAATCAGTTTAAATTGTAAATACTGAGCATGTGTACTGTAGCTTTTTTGTTAACATCTCTCTATTGTATTAACGGCATCTTAATCCCTATATAGTGCCCTACTTAGGGTATAGGGTGTGGGCTTTGGTCAAAGGTAGAGCACTATGTATAGGGAATAGGGTGCCATTTGGGACATATCTGTCTTATTATGTACTGTGTTGTTTCTACAGACTGTGATCTACCCAAAGGTTCCTGAGGGAGACGATATGGGAACAGGGTTTCAACAGTACCCCCTGCCCCCAAAAAACACTGCTTTCATCCCTTGAGAATTGGACTTCTGTGAATACATCGCTCTTTTTCTTGTTAAAATTGTGTTCTCTAGGGCTATTTTTCTGATCCAAGCCAGGCAATGTTTGGCACCACATCACTGATCTGAATAGTTTGACAGTTCAATATTGATAGTGTAATGTAATGTTTCAGTATAATGATTAGGTTACTATATGGCTGATTTTTTTAACTTCATGTTTTTGTAATTTCTCTCTTTTCTTATTGATATAATTTAATTCGAATTTATTATATAAAAGTATAGTACATTTATCAACTAACATCAGCCACTGCTACATCACATTATATGACAATGAGGCATCACTTTTTTTAATAACATGCAAATACATATTTAACTTAATGTCTTGAAACAAGTCTTGACTTAAACTAATAAATAAAATGACAGAAAAAAATGTGAGTTGGGAGTCACTTTTATCTTTCATACAACGTAATTAATGACATTCATATTTTGGGTAAATATTGATCTTGAAAGTAGGGCTAGACCTAAATAAATGAATATTTTTGAAGGAGTGGTTGAAGGGTCTGAAAACATCCTGATAAGGAGGGAGTGGTGCTTGGATGTTTACATTGGGAATTAGCCTATATCCTTTCTATCTTGAGCATGTGCAACATTAAATGTCATGAACAGTTAAAATGTAGATTTTTTTTAAAGAAACCAGATCAATGTATGATGACCAAAGTATGAAAAATGACTGTTGTTTCTACAGTGCCACATTTGTGGGTTTTAAAGCATGAACTGTTCGTTTCAAGTCCTGCCACAACATCTCAATTGGGATTAGGTCTGGGACTTTGACTAGGCCATTCCAAAACTTCAAATGTGTTTCTTTTTAACCATTTTCATGTGGACTTGATTGTGTGTTTTGGATCCCTGTCTTGCTGCACGACCCAGCTGCACTTCAGCTTCAGCTTCAGCTCACAGATGGATGGCCTGACATCCTCCTGTAGAATTCTCTGATACAGTGCAGAATTCATGGTTCTTTCTATTAAGGCAAGTTGTCCAGGTCCTGAGGCAGCAAAGCATCCTCAACAAGAGCTTTTGGGAATTTTTTTTTGTTCTTTTGTCATATAATCCTCCTTTTAAAATATGTATACTTACCTGGAGTGGCGTTTTATTACATGCATACTTACCCAGAGTGGCCTTTAAACATGCATAGTTACCTAATTACTTACCTGAAAACTTACCTGAGATCCAAACCAATGTGTAGACGGTATGTTGCTGTTCGTGAGAGGACTTGTGTGTAATCCTCTCTGCCGCTCCTGTTGAAAATGTAAACACCATCAACATCAACAATAACCACAGCCATTCATCCCAAACAACATCAGCAATAACCACGACCATTCATCCCACCGCTCAAAAATCAAAAACCACCACTCCCCCCATAGTATTCTGAAGAACAAGTTTTTATTCCCTACTTTCTATTTTTAATAAAGTTATTTACCCCTAACCCAAGACCCCTTACCCTAAACTAGATCCAGAACCTATTTCCAACACTTCCCTTTAAACTAGCGTTTCTCAAAGTCGGTCCTCGTTACCCCAAGGCGTGCAAGTTTTGGTTTTTGCCCTAACACTACACAGCTGATTCAAATTATCAAAGCTTGATGATTAGTTGATTATTTGGCGTCCAGAGGACCGAGTTTGGGAACCCTGCCTTAAACCTAAACCCTTACCCTAAACTGGGTTTGTATGCTTTACCCAATCCCTCCTCCTCTACTTTATCATTTTTTCTTTACTTCTTTACATTTTTAATTCATTAAAGTTTGTTTTAATCAAATCAAGCTGAGAAAGAAAAAAATGTAACAACTTTCCTTTTGTACCTTGCCAAACCTCACCTTCACCTGACAGATACATGGAGAAGAGATGTCCCTACCAGTCCCAAAGTTCGTTAGCGCATCACAAGACGCATGCCAAATGGGAGATGTGTATATAAAAGATATATATCTTTGATGCAATTTCAATGTTGTTTGAGATGATTTCACTGCATTGCTGCTCACTGAATCCAAGTTGCTTGACATAGGCGTTTCAAAGAGTTGTCACTCCGCCTGCCTTTTCGGATGCTTGCCTTTTGGTTGATCCATTTGTGGTTTCAGGGTGGGTGAGAAAGGAGTTGCGTGCAGTTGAATCAGTGAAGGTAACCTGCAGTGGACTTGTGATATTTGTGTGTGTTACTTCTGGCCAGAGGGAGAAGGCACTTTGTGTCACGCAACTTGGGTCGATATCTGTTTCTTGTTTTGCTCTTAGGAATAAGGCACCATTGAAAGGAGTGATTTCTGGGGTAGCGTTATGTGTGAAGGTGGAACAATTGAAGTTGAAAATTCCTGGTCTTCGTGATGCATCCCGTTTGGTGCGACACAGACCAGGTGGGGAGCGTGGTGAAAAAGTCATTGTCAGTCCTTTTGAGTTTTGAGTCAGTCTCAAAGTCATGTTAGGATATATTAGTTATCCTGTTAGAGCTTTTTTGCAGAATCCACTGCACTGTTTCAGATGCAACAATTCTGGTCATTTTGCAGAAGTGTGTAAGTGGGAGATTCCAAGATGCTGGAGGGCATACGACAGAGGATTGTGTCGTTTCGGTGGATAAAGTTGTGTGTGTCAATTGTAGGGGTGCTCATGATGCTGGGGATCGGAAGTGTCCGGTGCGAGACAGGCAGATTAATGCGGAGGATGGGTCAAGGGTGTTGGATCCTGAGAGGATCCCAGTGAGTAGTAGATTTGTGCCAGTACAAAGGGATAGGGTAATGAGGGAGTTATGCCTCAGTAAGGTTGGCTTCTTAGCATTCATAGCAAGGGTTATCAACTGTACCGCAGAAATTGAAAGTTAATCACAGAAAATAGATGTTGTGGTGGCAGCTGCAGAGAAGAATTTGGGTATATGAGATTTGACTTCAGAAAAGTTACAGGGTTTGTTGAGGGGTGGTGTCCCATCCTCCCAGGCTGTTGGCATAGGCAGAAACAGATATGGTGTAAGTAGTAGAATGGGATAGTGTGTTTTTGATGAGTGTAGGTGACCATTGCAGAGAAGTACTTGTGTGTAGGGCTGTGGCGGTCACAATTTCGTCAGCCGGTGATTGTCAAGCAAATAACTGCAGGTCTCACAGTAATTGACCGTTAATTAACATAAACACATTTAGCATCTCCTGGCTTCCACACATAGCCTACAAGCCACTGATGCAGACCTTTGGAACATCTACATTTTAAAAAGTCTAATCAATCCATGTAATATAGCCTACACCATTACAATATGTATTTTAGACAGGTCTAAAGAAACATGATACGAAGAAAATGTAGTCTACTTCAAAAGAACGGAATAGCATACTCTGAGTTGTCCGTGATAGGTCCTGATCTGGCTCTGCCATATGGCTGTGGGCTACACTAGTTCATTTAGCAGACAAGATTTGCTTAGAATTCCGCAGCATTATTTGATATTATTTTATAGTATGAACAATACAATTTAACAAAGCTGAATAAAATAGGAAATATATTTTCTTCAAATGATTTCAGGGAGTGCGCACATGCAGCTATTCTATGTTGAGTGGTTAACAAAGAAACAGGTACTCTTATATGCTTAATTTAGAGTTATTTATGAAACTTTAGTTGTGAGAAACATCGGTCTATAGATTTTTAATACATTCTAAGTCTGCATGATGCGACTCTAATGATGATTTGCATGAAAAGGTTGCATGAAAGGCATGAGCTCTGCTTTATTTGCGCAGGCTGTACACACTTCATGAGTCTCTCATTCACAATTTGACAAGCACTTGATAATGCCTAAAATTTCACACCGGCATCCCCTTTGTGTGGCCGCACTGCCCCTAAAAAAATCCATGCCTTTTGCAGCCAGTGGCCATTGTGCCCATAGGCTGAATATAATAACTATAATTCCCTTCTCCCGGCTACATGCTGCGCGCTCCGAAGCACCTCTCCCTTCACGTGATCGGGTCTTTCTCACAGGCTACAAGTGAAGACAGACACATCCGGGACGCGACTGCTCGAGTTCTTTGCCGAAGATATTGTAAGAATTGTCCACATTTACTTTTTGTCAGCCAATAAGATGAGTAGGCCTAACGAACAGCAAAAGCACTAGCCTATGTCAACCTACTTTTCCCCCATAGTACAAAAGTTGACTTATTCTATTCTGTGCGAGGAAGAAATATTCCAAACATAGTCTGGGACAGTTGTGGGATGCGTTAGATCCCAAATTAATACAACCACTAGCATAAAAAATAAAAAATAATGCAATGATGCTGATGCAACAGATCAGAACGTTTAGCTTATAAAGTTGATAAACTATTAGGCTATTTCTTTACATTATAAGGCAACAATGTGCACAATGTCCATTAGAGGGAAAATACCATTATCAAAAGTGACCGCAAATGTGACTATGCATGTAATGCTTTTATTATAAAGGAGCATTTTATGGTGAAAATATCTTCCCCAGTGGCGATTTTAAGCTTTTAAATGTTGGTGGGGCAAACTCAAAACGTTTTTTTTTAGATGCATGCCAGCAAAGCCACTACACAACACAACACAACACTAAACAATACATTAATTGCACTGTAACGGTTACAAACGGTGCCCACAAATTGTTAGGGCCTACATAAAGCTGTCCCAACAGCAGAACTTTCTTTCAGCACAATGGAGTGAATTTTTATGTCAGGGGTTCACCTAGGGGTCATGATGTACCAAATGTTTGATGTATTATAATAATTGATTATGCTTATGTTGTATTAATAGATTTATTATTAATAGATATGTTGTATTATTACATGTATAGGGTCCTAGACTACAGATTAACAATATATATATTCATTATAGAGGTTTAATATTGTTCCACAGTTGTTTTCTAGTCTCTCTGCCTCTTTTAAAGAAACTGTCTGTTTCTGAGACTAGTCAGACATTCCACAATAAATCAACTTGGGGAGTGGACATTTACTGCTTAGCCCTTAGAAAACACTGGAACTATTGTATCTCTCTTGCAAGTTTGTATAGCTGTGTATGCATGGGCTTGGTCTGATGAGTAGAAGGTAATGACGTATGCAGTGCCATCACTAGGGCTGGACTTCGGGTTTAATAAAATAACTTGGGACCTTTTCTATTTTGCAGAACTTACTCGGAAACATGCGTGCTATGTTCCTATTGTCACCTTCTGTCTGCAATTCCATTAATAAAGGTTTTTGAATGGGCTGTCCAGATGTCCCTGTTATTGTTTACTGATGATTTGCTCAGGGAAGCTCTCCAAAAACTTGTCCAGGTTTGCCTAAACAGGAACAGTGAGCTTTAGTGTCTATTATAAATGATAGGTCATGTCCATAACATTAAGAGTATCCATTGGCTCTTCTCTTCCATCATTGAATTCATACTGGAGCAGGGGAGTCGGGCACCTTCATTGTTGATTCTGAGGAAAATAACAACCATTGGTGTTATGATTTCCCATTGGCCATGGCTGTCCTCCGTCATTAACTTGTCCTCCTTCCAGGCTTAAATTGTCCTTTGCCCCTGCTATAACATCTTCCTCTTCCATTCCCCCCACACTGTGAACTTAAATTCCCCAAATGCCCACAGGTCCAGCATTGAGTGTTATTCCATTCACGAAGAGCTCTGGCAGGCCCACGTCCTCTCCCAATCCATGTTTGTGGTCACCATAATGTTGAGTGGTGAAAAGCACATACCCTTCAGGCACCAGGTTCACAGGTGTGACAGATATGACTGTGGGGGAGCTGGAGGCTGTGGTTGTGGTGAGCCTGTAGAAACAACTTGAGCAGATGTCTTTTTGTCTTCCAGTCTGTCCTTTTTGTAGAGTGAGTTTGGGTGGCTAGGGAAAACTCCCTCCAGGAACTGTGCCTTTTTTTTCTTCCAGCACCATCATCCCCATCACAGTTTCTGATACAAGGGCACTTCTTCTTCATCCCCTCTCCCATCTCCTTATCCATTCTTCCTGTCTAAATTATCTCCTAGACTAAATCCAACCTAGTCTTGTTGAATGAACCAGCCATTGGATATCTATTTTCTCCTGCCATCTCTGTCCAGACATGCCATTTCTTAAAAGTGTCTGTAAATTCCCCAGCAGGAAACTTCTTTTGCATATATTCAACAGGCGTGACAGGCTTCATTGCTCCCATCTCCTCATTCTGGTTTGACTGTGCCATGATGCTTCGGCTTTTTATTTAGATTGTCTGCGTGTATTGTGCTTTTCAATAAGGTTATCCTAAAGTGGGTGTAATATGTAGGAATATGCCTATATAACTTCTTGTCTATCTTCATTCAGTGTGTTGTAAATAACAGTGGGTGATACTGTAATCCTATTCCTACTCTCACTTGATCCAGGCTATAGTAAATGGTTCTACTTATACTCAAATATATTTCACACACGGGCCTCAGAGACAACCTCATGGTAAACTTCAATTTCTAATGTTTTATCTCAAGAGTGTAGAGTAATAGTTAGATGTTTTACACCAGTGCTCCCTGGTGTAGGATCACTAAATAACTTTTATGAAAATGTTCCCAATACTGTTCCATGGTAGAAAAGTGTCATTATCAAATAACCTTTATTCAAATAATTTCTATCCTACTCCTAACTTTTTATTACACCATTGGGCCATTACCCAATAACTACAGCCATAATCCACAGACAAACAAACAATGAAACATACAACGGACTATACATAAACAACTCCATTCATTCACTTGGTAAATTTCACACAAAATTACCGCTATTCATAACCAATTCAACTCATTCGCTGGGTACCTCTACAAAAATAAAAAAATAACTAGTCTTTACTACCCAAAATAAAATAGATGATTAACACTGAATCACCTCTTCAAAACCAAAAGTAATGATCGCTGCATTACTTCCCAATATATAATGAATGATTATCACGGAATCACCTCTTCAAAAGTAATGATCACTGCATTACCTCCCAATATATAATGGATGATTATCACTGAATCACCTCTTCAAAACCAAAAATAATGATCGCTGCATTACTTCCCAATATATAATGAATGATTATCACTGAATCACCTCTTCAAAACCAAAAATAATGATCGCTGCATTACTTCCCAATATATAATGAATGATTATCACCGAATCACCTCTTCAAAACCAAAAGTAATGATCACTGCATTACCTCCCAATATATAATAAATGATTATCACGGAATCACCTCTTCAAAACCAAAAGTAATGATCACTGCATTACCTCCCAATATATAATAAATGATTATCACGGAATCACCTCTTCAAAACCAAAAGTAATGATCACTGCATTACCTCCCAATATATAATAAATGATTATCACGGAATCACCTCTTCAAAACCAAAAGTAATGATCACTGCATTACCTCCCAATATATAATAAATGATTATCACGGAATCACCTCTTCAAAACCAAAAGTAATGATCACTGCATTACTTCCCAATATATAATGGATGATTATCACTGAATCACCTCTTCAAAACCAAAAGTAATGATCGCTGCATTACTTCCCAATATATAATGAATGATTATCACGGAATCACCTCTTCAAAACCAAAAGTAATGATCGCTGCATTACCTCCCAATATATAATAAATGATTATCACGGAATCACCTCTTCTAAACCAAAAGTAATGATCGCTGCATTACCTCCCAATATATAATAAATGATTATCACGGAATCACCTCTGCAAAACCAAAAGTAATGATCACTGCATTACCTCCCAATATATAATAGATGATTATCACTGAATCCCCTCTTCAAAACCAAAAGTAATGATCGCTGCATTACTTCCCAATATATAATGAATGATTATCACGGAATCACCTCTTCAAAACCAAAAGTAATGATCGCTGCATTACCTCCCAATATATAATAAATGATTATCACGGAATCACCTCTTCTAAACCAAAAGTAATGATCGCTGCATTACCTCCCAATATATAATAAATGATTATCACGGAATCACCTCTGCAAAACCAAAAGTAATGATCACTGCATTACCTCCCAATATATAATAGATGATTATCACTGAATCCCCTCTTCAAACATTCATTTCATCCATCATATATTGACATCATGCATTTCACCAATAGTCCGTTACGTAATTTCTCCAAACTAAAATCTGACTGTGTCATATTCAAAGTGTATGTCTATAATTTAGATTGAGTGAGGTGCCACTTACTTGTTAGAGGGAAACCACACCAGTAAATGCCATTTAATTACAGACTTAGATTAAACGGGTGTCTGCTTACCTTATTTAATTTTGAGCTCTGGCAACGTGGTGTGGAATCTCTACCAACCGCGGTGACACTCACTCCTGGCTAGCTCGCCAAATGTTAGGGTTCGCTCCTTACGTCCTTCTTTGTCAATCATTGGTTCATTGGTGAAATTAGCATTATGACAATATCTTTAATTAAATAATTCAAAAACCTTTATTAATGCGATTGCAGACAGAAGTTAACAAACAGGAACATAGCACACATGTTCCTGAGTAAGTTCTGCATCAAACAAAAGGTCTCACGTTGTTTTATTAAACCGAAGTCCCGCCTTAGTGATGTCACTAACTAGTCATTACCTTTTTACTTCTGAGACCAAAACCCTATATAAACAATGGCTTTTAGTGTTATCTTAAACTTAGCAGTAAACGTCCACTCCCCAAAGCTGATTTATTGTGGAATGTTTGACTAGTCTTATCTCCTCCACTCCCCTGCAGGGCTCCTTCTTCACAGTCACACATTACTCAGAGGGGCCTCTTCATAATGAAATAGAGAGAGAACTAAAAATAATTGTGGAATACTAAACCTCTACAATGAATTTGTATTGTTAATCTGTAATCTATGACCCTATAAATGTAAGGAGGGAGGGGTCTTATAACCCCTCCCCTTCTATTAATATAACATAAGCATAATCAATTATTCTAATACACCAAACATTTTTACAGCCCCAATCATGACCCCTAGGTAAATCCTGACAATGTAAATAGCAAATGGAGGACGCTTTTCCCGTGGTTCATTTCCATAAATCTTCTTAAGGCTAGGGGGCAGTATCCTGAATTTCCGGCTGACTGACGTGCCCAAAGTAACCTGCCTGTTACTCAGGCCCAGAAGCTAGGAAATTCATATTGGTAGCATTGGATAGAAAACACTCTGAAGTTTCTAAAATTGTTAAAATAATTATCTGTGAGTGTAACAGAACTGACATGGCAGGCAAAAACCAGAGGAAAATCCATCCGGAAATAAAAAAAATTGGAGGTCACAGGCCTTTTCAATGCAAGCCTATGGGATATACAAAAAAATAGCTCCCAGATTGCAGTTCCTATGGATTCCACTAGATGTCAACAGTCTTCATACAGGGTTTCAGGATTATTTCTTGAAAAATGAACAAGTAGTTGTAGTTTATCCAAGGTGTTCTCTTCTGGAAAGGTAGGCTTTTGGCGCGCGTGAAAATTTTCCTTTTCTATTGAACACCGATCTTTCTGTCTGAAATATTATCATTTATTTACATATTAGGGTACCTGAGGATTGATTAGAAACATTGTTTGACTTGATTGGATGAAGTTTACCGGTAGCTTTTTTGGATTCCTTTGTATGCATGTTGAAGGAGTGGATTACTGAAATCAATGGCGCCAACTAAACATACTTTTTTGGATATAAAGAAGGACTTCATCGAACAAAACTAACATTCATTGTGTAGCTGGGACCCTTGGGATTTCAAACAGACGAAGATCTTCAAAGGTAAGGGATTTATTTTATCGCTATTTGTGATTTTTGTGAAGCCTGTGCTGGTTGAAAAAGTATTTTGATGTGGGGCGCTGTCCTCAGATAATCGCATGGTATGCTTTCGCCATAAAGCCTTTTTGAAATCTGACAAAGCGGTTGGATTAACAAAAAGTTACGCTTTTAAATGATGTAAGACACTTGTATGTTCATGAATGTTTAATATTACGATTTTGTCATTTGAATTTGGCGCGCTCTAATTTCACCGGATATTGTCGAATTTGACCCAGCTAGCGGGATCCGATCCCTTAGAGGATTTCCATAACAGACAGGTGGGCTATACTCATGTTGTAAAGAGCGGAAATGTGCTTAATGTTAGGAAAGTTGAGAAATAAATATAGTATGCCTAGCCTAAGAAAGCTGATGGGATCCACCTCTTTTTAATAGAGGCCATCACTATGTTTTCTCACGCAATTGCATAGCCTATAGAAATGCTGCGCAACATGAGCTCATGGGCTCTCGTGAAGTGTTTGATTAGATTTTTGATTACATTTGCATTGATGTCAGAGTGATGAGAGGGACAATAGAGTGCTGAGTACCAGGCAGTTAGCAAGGTTGGTAGGCTACACATCAGCAGCATCAGAGCTTGGAGAAGACTAGTTACCGTGACTAAATGGTCATGTGGAATTTGACTGCCTTCATGACTCGTGACCACCGGTGTGGCAGTAATACGGTCATCATAACAGCCCTACCTGGGTGTATGAGATTTTATTGCAGAAGTGTTAATGGTGTGCTGATTTATATTTTTATGAAATAGTGGTATATACTGTAGGTGTAGGGTTAGTTGATGGTGCAATTTATTTATATATTTTTAGGAACAGGAATAATGAAGAGAATTTAATGTAGGTAGGCCATGACTGGCCTCACACTTTAGTACAGTAGGGGGCGGTGTATGCACCGATCCGCCAACCCAATCCCAAAGAAAAAGAAGAAGCCTGTCTTTTCAAACTTCCTGGTAGCTAGCCATGAGATAAAAAGTACTTTTCAGAATGACTGTTCAGGACCTTTAAGCCTGGAGCCGAGGCTAGTGCAATATTATAAAATAGTAGCATCAGCACCCCGCCCTACCCCAGTGTGCGCTCCTTACTGCCCTGGCTTGGGGCACACTCTTTTCACACCACTTCGATACTGCTACGACCAGAAATGATTTTCTTAACAGGTTAAGTGAGCATTTTCGCTAACCCTAACCATGTTGCTAACCTTAACCTCAGTCTCCTAACCTGCTACGTTAATTCTGCATAAATTCTCCTAACCTGCCACGAAAAAGTCACTTAGGTATCTTGCCTTGGAAAGAGTGTTTCCCCTTTTCAACACAATCTCACACTCAATTTGTGCAAATTCGTACAAAAGTATTTTAGCAGATTTCATGCTTTTCATAGGAGAAAATAAACATTTTCGGGGGAAAATTCGGGAACAATCTTTTTAAAGTTATTGGAGCAATGGTGTTCTTCACTGCCTTTTTGTGTCCCACATTTATTTATATCAGTAAACAAACGTGTTAACAACCCAATATTGTTAATCAACCAGTTTGTCTTCTAAATACTTATATTAGTTACCTTACATTTTGTTATTTTTTTAATAAATGCCAATGCTGTTTCTATGCATGTTTTCGCTTAATACTTTGGGATACTGGTGCTATATTTTATGAGAGTTGCCATAATATTGGAATAAAAAGCTGTATTTGTGTCACGCCCTGACCTTAGTTATCTATGTTTTCTTTATTATTTTGGTTAGGTCAGGGTGTGACTAGGGTGGGTATGCTAGTTTTGTATTGTCTAGGGGTTTTGTAAGTCTAGGGGTTTTGGTAGGTCTAGGTATTTGTAAGTCTATGGTGGCCTGATTTTGGTTCCCAATCAGAGGCAGCTGTTTATCGTTGTCTCTGATTGGGGACCATATTTAGGTAGCCATTTTCCCTTGGGTATTTGTGGGTTCTCGTCTATGTGTAGTTGCCTGTTCAGCACTCATTTTGTATAGCTTCACGGTTCATTTTGTTATTTTGTTAGTTTTGTTCAGTGTTCATTCTTATAATAAAGAAGAATGTACGCATACCACGCTGCGCCTTGGTCTCCACCTTTTGACGGCCGTGACAATTTGTCAGTATCATGGTATTGTGGTATCGATGAAGGTATTTGATTAGGGAATGGGGATACATTTTCATGATGGAAAATTAATCAGTAAATGTGGGGAAACAGAAGACCTGCAAAACAAATCTGTTTGGTTTAAATTCTCCTAGTGTAACTGCATGGTATTTACAACTATAACGAGTTTGGACTATGATCAATTAAGCCATACCAATGCAGTTCAACGGGTTAATGTCAAATAATTAATTATGTTGGCTTACACTTATGACACTTCCAAGGATGTTTCATGATGATTATTACGGTCGTGTCAATCATGTTATATACTTAAGCTATTGTAACAAGGCTTATCCCAGCATTGTAGGCCTACAGTAGGCCTCTGCCCAGAGGCCTACTAGGATTTCATGGCAACGGCCGTTAGAGCTCACTTTGCCATTTATGAGCCCTGTTGCAGCTTTCACTTTCTTCGGCTACATTGGTGGCCGCATTGGGATCACATCCAGCTCACGTCTAGTTATGTGATCTAGTGGTGGGAAGCATTCTGTTTTTCAACATTGTGTTGGGTGTAATTACATTGATATATCTAGTGAACAATTGATAAGCAACAATGGGCATGACAGATAGTAGTAATCACTACAGGTGTGATCAAGCCTTACATCAAACTTGCCTGAATCTGAATGGAAAGTGCTATGTACGCCCTGACCAGTTATTCAGAAGAAATTCTTCTGTGACTAGACATTCTATAAGTGAACTTACCAGTGTAGACCCAAAACAAACACATTCTACACATGTACAAACTACCTGTTTAAAGTGGTATTACAACCATGGTGTTCTTTTGTTACTGAAGCTTATCTAAGTGATAACGCCTGAGAAGTGATTGAAGTAATAATGCCAGAAAGACAGGAGCACGGGGAAAACGCTGGTAGGCTTGACAAAATAAAACGAACTGGCAACAGACAAACAGAAAACACAGGTGTAAATACACTGGGGATAATGGGGAAGATGGGCGACACCTGGAGGGAGGTGGAGACAAGCACAAAGACAGGTGAAACAGATCAGGGTGTGACAGGGCTACCAACATATTCAAATAATGATTGACATATTTTCATTAAAAACTATATTTTGATAAATGTATTCATACTATTTCATCTTTCCACAAGATATAGTCCCAACACAAATCTAGGGTTTTTACCCAAGCCGGCTGGTCGTTCGTTCCATCGGTTCGGTTGCCAGAGACGCAACCCAGTCGTTCAGTCTTTTTGTTCTGTATCTATGGACGCGACCCAGTCGTTCGTTCTAAATGGTCCATTGCCATACTGGCTGGCAACTTTCTTATCCCTTGCTTGCTAGCTAGCCAACTACAGCTAACTTACAGTCACATGCAGCTAGAATAACAGCAAAGTAGCTGCATTTGCATTTGTTTAAGCTGTTTTCTAGTGACATTTATTTGGATGCATCCATAACAATGAGCTAATGAGGCGTGATTTCGCATAGCATAGAAAATGGCATAGGACACTTGTTCAGAGGAGCTAGCCAACAACACAATCACTTCAAACTGAGGCTGGAAAGACTGCAAACTAGCTGCACTTCGTTTTGTTTTTACCTTTTTTCAATTGACATTTCATTTCTTTGTATATATCCATAAAAATTATGCCAGCTGATTCATGATTTTGACTGGCTGAGAAACGCTGCCTGTCTGTCTCGTCCCAACTCCCGACACGTTCATTACTATGGGACAGCTGGAGATCGAATTTGAATATTGAAACAATGTTGCAAATGTCGGAGAGACAGACAGTAAGGTTTATACAAATCTCAGCTTTTGAAAACTAAATGTTCGTCTAAAGGAAATGTGAGAAAGTCTAGATGCTTTTGTAGTGGAGATCAAGTTTATAAATTACCTGGCTGGGCTAATGAGACAGTGGATTGCGCAGTCAGATGGAACAGAGTAAATGGTCATTTTAACATCATAGATTTAGCTGGTGGAAACTTGTGGAATAGACACGGCTGGAATATGGTTTTAATCAATCAGCATTCAGGATTAGACCCACCCATGGTATAAATATCAAATAACCTGACAATGATCCACATTATATGGGTAGACAAATAATGTTAGCGTGTTATGCAACAAAACACAACTATCCGTTTTTTAGGATGCAACCAAGTAATATGAATCACTGTTGATCCATCCTGTTCTGATCTAATGAGATGGATATAGGATTTCCTAGGGCCTAGAATCAAGGCATTTCCCAGTCATGAAGGACGAAGCCAGGCCCAACTTCGTTCTCATTGGCGAAGACTGAACTCAAGTTAGGGGTTATATGTCAGACTCTCTTATACCCCTTTGCCCAACATGTTATACCCCTTTTAAAGCTGATATAACTTGCACCATTATTATAGGGCTGTGAAACCCATAGCCCAATAGCTTCAGACTGAGCATTTCTCACTGGAAATTGCTGCTGACATTGAACATAGCTTAGGGTTAGGGTATTTAATTAATTTCAGACTCTCCTATTCCATTATTCTCAACATATTATACCCATAGGTTGTAAATAAACCGTTTTTAAGCTGATATATCTTGTATCATTATTATAGGACTGTGAGACCCATAGCCGAATGGCTTCAGACTGAACATTACTCACAATCTTTTTACGGAGAGCAATTTCCATTTTATAACAGCTAGTGTCCATTTATTTACAGTAGTGTGTTGATTAATTATTGCTTTATTCAGTGGAAATACAGAATTTGTATAAAAATGCAAAATTTAAGCATGTTAATCATTACTGAAACATGCACACTACAAACATTTAACATGTCAGCGAATTTTGTATTTGATTGGGCGCCATTTTGGTTAGGCTATTTTATCGAAGAAACCTAATGTAAAAAGTTTCCATCTCATTACAGTTTCATACACTATCACCGGCCTATAGGCTACAGAAAAGTCCACATACTCATTCTACCATATGCTATATCTGCTACACGATTTATGTTAGATGCAGGCTGGGAATGGATAAGATAAATATTTTGCATCCCTGCCTTTGACAAAGTGGACACTGCTTATCACAGGGCGGCATCAGCGCTCACCTAAAAAGCCTATATGCCACTGGTCGAGAGAAATTGTCATTGTTTTTGGGCAGAATTATGTGAGGTTTTATGTGTTGTTGGAGGTACAACTTGGTCAGTTTAGCTAAAAAAAATGCCGCCCTCGTCAATCTGCCGCCATAGACCTAATGAGCGGGTCGGCAGATTTCAGACGTCCCTCCCACAAACAGGGCAATACAATCGCACACTCAATTCGTGCAAATATGTACAAAAAAGGATTTCAGCAGATTTCGTGCATTTTTTTTGTTTTTTGTGTCGCTTAATTCGTGTGAAAAGACACACATTTTTGCGCGACTTCAATCTGAGGAAAATACATTTTTGGGGGCAAACTTCAGAACAATCTTTTGAAAGTTATTAGAGCAATGGTGTTCTACATTGCCTTTTTTGTGTGTCCCACATTATGTATATAAAAACGTGTTAACAACCCAATATTGTTAATCAACCAGGTTGTCACAGAAATAATTATAATATAATAGTAGCCTTACGATGTTTTTTATTTTATTACACCCAATACTGTTTTCTATGCCTATTTTCGCTTAATACTTTGTGATACTGCTGCACTTGTAGACAGAATGGTCATTTTTTTTGTGTAGGCAACAGTAGGCCTACACAATTTTCTTCATAATGCATTTAATACAAGGCTCCACTTTTTCATGTACATTACACAATTTGTTTCATAATGCATTTTGTTGCATTTTATGAGGTTTTCCAGATTGGAAAAAAAATAAGTTTTTTATTTAAACAATTTGTGGTATCGATGAAGGTATTTTATTGGGGAATGGGGATCCATTTTTATGATGGGAAATTATTATACACACACCCGCACACAAACACTTACACACATATTACCACACTCACTTTGTTAGTACTCATCTTATAGCCAACTCTTGACTTTTGTGTGAATTATTTTTTTATAAAATATTTGGATCTAGTAGTCATGTATTCAAATCAAATCAAAGTTTATTTGTCACGTGCGCCGAATACAACAGGTGTAGACCTTACAGTGAAATGCTTACTTACAGGCTCTAACCAATAGTGCAAAAGAGGTGTTAGGTGAACAATAGGTAAGTAAAGAAATAAAACAACGGTAAAAAGACAGGCTATATGTAGCGAGGCTACATACAGACACCGGTTAGTCAGGCTGATTGAGGTAGTATGTACATGTAGATATGGTTAAAGTGACTATGCATATATGATGAACAGAGAGTAGCAGTAGCGTAAAAGATGGTTTGGCGGGTGGTGGGTGGCGGGACACAATGCAGATAGCCCGGTTAGCCAATGTGCGGGAGCACTGGTTGGTCAGCCCAATTGAGGTAGTATGTACATGAATGTATAGTTAAAGTGACTATGCATATATGATAAACAGAAAGTAGCAGCAGCAGCGTAAAAAGATGGTTTGGGGGGGATTGGGGTGGGGGGCAGGGGCACACTATGCAAATAATCAGGGTAGCCATTTGATTACCTGTTCAGGAGGTAATGGGGGTAAAAACTGTTGAGAAGGCTTTTTGTATTAGACTTGGCACTCCTGTACCGCTTGCCATGCGGTAGTAGAGAGAACAGTCTATGACTGGGGTGGCTGGGGTCTTTGACAATTTTTAGGGCCTTCCTCTGACACCACCGTGTAGAGGTCCTGGATGGCAGGCAGGCAGCTTAGCCCCAGTGATGTACTGGGCCGCACGCACTACCCTCTGGAGTGCCTTGCGGTCAGAGGCCGAGCAATTGCCGTACCAGGCAGTGATGCAACCAGTCAGGATGCTCTCGATGTTGCAGCTGTAGAACCTTTTGAGGATCTCAGGACCCATGCCAAATCTTTTTAGTTTCCTGAGGGGGAATAGGCTTTGTCGTGCCCTCTTCACGACTGTCTTGGTGTATTTGGACCATTCTAGTTTGTTGTTGATGTGGACACAGAGGAACTTGAAGCTCTCAACCTGCTCCACTACAGCCCCATCGATGAGAATGGGGGCGTGCTCGGTCCTCTTTTTCCTGTAGTCCACAATCATCTCCTTAGTCTTGGCTACGTTGAGGGATAGGTTGTTATTCTGGCACCACACGGCCAGGTCTCTGACCTCCTCCCTATAGGCTGACTCGTCGTTGTCTGTGATCAGGCAACTACCACTGTTGTGTCTTCTGCAAACTTAATGATGGTGTTAGAGTCGTGCCTGGCCATGCAGTCGTGGGTGAACAGGGAGTACAGTAGGGGACTGAGCACACACCCCTGTGGAGCTCCAGTGTTGAGGATCAGCGTGGCAGATGTGTTGCTACCTACCCTCATCACCTGGGGGCGGACCGTCAGGAAGTCCAGGATCCAGTTGCAGAGGGAGGTGTTTAGTCCCAGGATCCTTAGCTTAGTGATGAGCTTTGCGGGTACTATGGTGTTGAACGCTTAGCTGTAGTCAATGAATAGCATTCTCACATAAGTGTTCCTTTTGTCCAGGTGGGAAAGGGCAGTGTGGAGTGCAATAGAGATTGCATCATCTGTGGATCTGTTTGGGCGGTATGCACATTGGAGTGGGTCTAGGGTTTCTGCGATAATGGTGTTGATGTGAGCCATTACCAACCTTTCAAAGCACATCATGGCTACGGACGTGAGTGCTATGGGTCTGTAGTCATTTAGGCAGGTTGCCTTTGTGTTCTTGGGCACAGGGACTATGGTGGTCTGCTTGAAACATGTTGGTATTACAGACTCAATCAGGGACATGTTGAAAATGTCAGTGAAGACACCTGCCAGTTGGTCAGCACATGCCCGGAGCACACGTCCTGGTAGTCCGTCTGGCCCCGCAGCCTTGTGTATGTTGACCTGTTTAAAGGTCTTACTCATGTCGGCTATGGAGAGCGTGATCACACAGTTGTCCGGAACAGCTGATGCTCTCATGCATGCCTCAGTGTTGCTTGCCTCGAAGCGAACATAGAAGTGATTTATCTTGTCTGGTAGGCTCGTGTCACTGGGCAGCTCGCAGCTGTGCTTCCCTTTGTAGTCTGTAATAGTTTGCAAGCCCTGCCACATAAGACGAGCGTCGGAGCCGGTGTAGTATGATTCAATCTTAGCCCTGTATTGACGCTTTGCCTGTTTGATGGTTCGTCGCAGGGCATAGCAGGATTTCTTGTAAGCTTCCGGGTTAGAGTCCTGCACCTTGAAAGTGGCAGCTCTACCCTTTAGCTCAGTGCAAATGTCGCCTGTAATCCATGGCTTCTGGTTGGGGTATATACGTACAGTCACTGTGGGGACGACGTCCTCAAGGCACTTATTGATAAAGCCAAAGACTGATGTGGTGTACTCCTCAATGTCATCGGAAGAATCCCGGAACATGTTCCAGTCTGTGATAGCAAAACAGTCCTATAGTTTAGCATCTGCTTCATCTGACCACTTTTTTATAGATTGAGTCACTGGTGCTTCCTGCTTTAATTTTTGCTTGTAAGCAGGAATCAGGAGGATAGAGTTGTGGTCGGATTTGCCAAATGGAGGGTGAGGGAGAGCTTTGTACGCGTCTCTGTGTGTGGAGTTTAGGTGATCTAGAATTTTTTGCACATTTAACATGTTGATAGAGATTTGGTAGAACTGATTTAAGTTTCCCTGCATTAAAGTCTCCGGCCACTAGGAGACAGGTTTCCTGTTTGCTTATTTCCTTATACAGCCGAGTGCGGTCTTAGTGCCAGCTTCTGTCTGTGGTGGTAAATAAACAGCCTCGAAAAGTATAGCTGAAAACTATAGTATAGTGTGGCCTGCAATTTATCACAATATACTCTACTTCAGGCGAGCAAAATCTAGAGACTTCCTTAGATTTTGTGCACCAGCTGTTGATTACAAATATGCACAGACCGCCCCCCCTCGTCTAACCGGAGTGTGCTGTTCTATCTTGCTGGTGCAGCGTATATCCCGCTAGCTGAATATCCATGTCATCATTCAGCCACGATTCTGTGAAACATAGGATTATTATCTTTATTATCATTATCTTTAACTGGTTAACAAACAGCATGTCCTAAAAACAGGACAGGTAAAAGTAAAATTGACAATATGGAATGGACAATCAGGCTACTCACAACTGCTGTCCATTAGTTTCATCCCATGGGCTAAATTGTCATGCTCAGTGGTTCCAAGTTTGTATACATCATTTTTTTTTTATTGAAAAAGAAAATACTTCTGCATTTCCCGCAGTGTCAACACATTGCAAATTGGCTCAGGATAACTCCTCCTGATAAATTTGGGTAGCTGATATTCAGAGATTAAAAATCCCTTTCGGACTAATAAAGCCAATGCAAAGGCCTGCTTGTGGGTCTACCACATCGATGGGCATTCATAAAATTCCATTGCTTGTCGACATGGTAGGCTACACCCCAGTAAGCACGGGCCAACGTCTTTTTGACCTCTTTTTTTGTTCTTGTCCGGACCTGCAGTCTTTTTTTGTGTTTTACAAATAGATGAGCTAGCCTACCACATAGATGAGCACTCCTAAAATTCACTAATGAAATGGCTACCCGGAATATGCATTGTGTCGTCCACCCACCAACCCCTCTTTTATGCTGCTGCTACTCTGTTGATCATCTATGCATAGTCACTTTAACTAATCCTACATGTATATATTACCTGAAATAGCCCGACTAACCAGTGTACCCGCACATTGACTCTGTACCGGTACCACCTGTATATAGCCTCGCTACTGTTATTTTTTACTGTTTTTTTTATTTCTTCACTTCTCTATTGTTTACCAAATACCTATTTTTTACTTAAAAACTGCACTGTTGGTTAAGGGCTTGTAAGTAAGCATTTAACTGTAAGGTCTACACCTGTTGTATTCGGCGCACGTGACAAATACATTTTGATTTGAACCTAACTTCAACGTCATGAAAATACGTATTGTAGACGTCTTTTAACGTTATTTTGCTTACTGGGACTATTCTGATAAGGGGCGGCAATTTTGTGGTCTCGCCTATGGCGGCCGGGACCAGCCGGTCACATGAGCACTCTTACTTTCCAAACGTCATTTGATGTGGGTTTCAGTGCAGGCGGGAGATCTATTTTATTTTCGAAAATAACAATAGCAACGTTGTAGGCCTACAACTGAAAACCTTTTGATTACGTCCATCGTCCAAACTGGAATGTTGGCTATTTTCGTCTCGATTGCTTTTGCGCGTCTATCGTCTGAACGAAGCATTAGACCCTGGGCCTGGATTGAAATGTAAATAGCCTACAATCATACTTTCATTTATGAATCTATACGTGCAACCCAATCTTAACCTGTTCATGAATTATTAAACTGTTAATATATTCAGTGACCTGGTAAATATTGGATTTTTTTTCAACAAAGAAAACTGAATTGAAGAGGTGAACTACAGTTGCGATCGGCGCCAATGGATCCGCTGGCCTTTCTTACAGATAAGCAGTTACTGCAGTTTTTACGCTGTAGTAGGACAGAGATGTCGTGCATGCTGCAACCACACACTTTTCTTAACCAGCTCTGTGACCACCACCTCATTCCGGAGAACATGTACAAGGTGAGCGCAGTAGAGACCGCCAAATTTCTATAGACATAACCGCCCAATCAAAGGTTCAATTTAATCCCATCGGTCACAATACCGAAACAAACTTTTGTAGGTCCTACTTTACAGGCTTTAAATAAATTAACGCTGTACTCAACAAATAAGTCGTATATTATGCATTATTAAGGTGAAGTATGATTCAGAGAAGTTTCATTAAGATTTCTCAAAATGGTCACAAGACAAGGATACATCTCCAAGGTTTAAACCTACTTTTACACCAGAAGTCTGTATTCAACAGCTTAAAAAACAAATAGATTGTTGAAATGTTTTCATATTTAGTTTAATGTTTAAAGGGTCTAGTAAATGGACTCCCTAGTGGCGCAGAGGTCTACTAAGGCACTGGATCTCAGTGCTTGAGGCATTGCTACAGACAGCCTGGTTCGATTCCAGGCTACTGGCCGTGTTTGGGAGTCCCATAGTGCAGCACAATTGGCTCAGCCTCGCCTGGGTTTGGCCTGTAGGCAGTCATTGTAAATAAGAATGTGTTCTTAACTGACTTGCCTAGTTTAAAATGTTTTACTTTTTTAAATAGGCTATGTGCCTTAATTTACTTTAAAAGGGTCATCATGAATTTGACAGTAATTTATAGGCAGCTCGGTGGCAAGTAAAATTTTGTTTTTAATATTAAAGTACAGCTACTGTAATATAAATACAATATCATAGCAAGTACTGTGTAATGACACAGTACAACACTGTAAAATGTACTGTATTAGGCCTATACTGTAAATGCTACCATCATCGAAAGGAATGAATGATTGGATGAATGAATTACATTTATTGAGGTGAGGGTTTGAATTCCTTAGTATTTTACTGTAATTACAAAGGATTGGTGCAAGGTTTGACCAAATATTTAGGAAGCGGTCATCATCTGATGGTGTCTGTGAAGGAAGGAAGTGGTATGTCCAAAAAACAGATTTTCAACAAGTCAAATACATTTATTGTGTTAGAGGTATCATGATTATTTTATCTGAACCAAAGTAGATCATTATAAGATTGTTCTGTACATCAGTTGGAGTCTCTATAAGCTTCAATATGAGATCCTAAACCTGGCATAAAAGTGCATCCTTGTAGCTGTGTGGGCTAATATAGTCAAAATGTTTCCCATCGGGTAAGTTGAGCCAATGGCAAGATGAGCAATTTGAAGTATTTTCTTCCCAGGTGTAATGCAAGACATTATTGCTGGCATATGAGGCAACAATAGGGCCTGGCCTATGTTAAAAGTGTTTTTAAAAAGTGTTTGTTAGGTGTTAAGCCTGTGTTAAAAGATGCTTCAAATTATTAAAAGACAAAAAGTGATTGTGAATTGTGTTTGGGAAATAAAGATAGACATGGTTTTAAAAAGGTAGTGGCAATATTTCATTCAGTAGACATTTTTAGGAGGCTTAACTTACCCTGTTCTGCAGCTCACCTTACCTCATAAGTTGTGCCAAGAGACCACTTTTTTGGGACTAGCTGTGTTTTCAAAATTGTAATGTTTTCCTGAATTCTGATTATTTCCGGGGATACACAACATCCTGAAATTTATGTACCGGTAGATATCTTTGTTAGAAAGAATACTATACTTCCCTTGACGGACTGATGCTGAATGTAAAAAAACTTATCCCACTCTCCCCTAAAGCATATTAATTAATATTTGGTGTTTTATAGTGTTGCGTTTGATACCGGAGCTCCGATGCATGTGCCACTCTCTGTTGTCATCTATGCATAGGCACTTTAATTAACTCTACCTAAATGTACATACTACCTCAACTAACCGGTGCCCCCGCACATTGACTTTGTTCCCGGCACCCCCATGTATGTATTGTTATTTTTTACTCTTACTCTTAAATTACTTGTTACTTTTATCTCTTATTCTTATCCGTATTTTTTTGAAACTACACTGTTGGTTAGAGGCTCATAAGTAAGTATTTTTTTCTGTAAGGTCTACACCCGTTGTATTCGGCGCATGTGACTAATAAAATTTGATTTGATTTGAAAACGATTGTAGTCATTTCCCGGTGTCACGATCGTCGAAGGGAGAGAGAGTGGACCAAGGCGCAGCGTGTTGAAAATACATCTTCTCTTTAATTGGAAGAAGGACAACGAAACAAAACAACAAACAGACGAACGTGAAGCTATCAAAAGACTAAGTGCAAACATGCAACATAGACACAGACAATTACCCACAAAAACCTAGTGCCTATGGCTGCCTTAAATATGGCTCCCAATCAGAGACAATTAATGACATCTGTCTCTGATTGAGAACCCTTCAGGCAACCATAGACACAGCTAGACTTCTATACTAAACATAAACCCAACTACTCTAATAAACCCCCTAACCTTACAACCACCCTAGACACTACAAAAACACATACATACACCATGTCACACCCTGACCTAACTAAAATAATAATGAAAACAAAGATAACTAAGGCCAGGGTGTGACATAACCCCCCCCTTAAGGTGCGAACTCCGGGCGCACCAGCATAAAGTCTAGGGGAGGGTCTGGGTGGGCGTCTGTCCACGGTGGCGGCTCTGGTACTGGTCGTGGTCCCCACCCCACCATAGTCACTACCCGCTTTCGTAGCCTCCTCCAACTGACCACCCGCCAACTTAACCCCACTGGATTAAGGAGCAGCACCGGACTAAGGGACAGCACCGGACTAAGGGACAGCACCGGACTAAGGGACAGCACCGGACTAAGGGGCAGCACCAGGATAAGGGGCAGCACCAGGATAAGGGGCAGCACCAGGATAAGGGGCAGCACCAGGATAAGGGGCAGCTCCGGACTGAGGGACGGCAGCTCCGGACTGAGGAACGGATCCTGGCTGGATGACGGCTCTGGCGGATCCTGGCTGGACGGCTCTGGCGGATCCTGGCTGGACGGCTCATGGCTGGCTGACGGATCTGGCTGCTCATGGCTGGCTGACGGATCTGGCTGCTCATGGCTGGCTGACGGATCTGGCTGCTCATGGCTGGCTGACGGATCTGGCTGCTCATGGCTGGCTGACGGATCTGGCTGCTCATGGCTGGCTGACGGCTCTGGCAGATCCTGTCTGGTTGGCGGCTCTGGCAGATCCTGTCTGGTTGGCGGCTCTGGCAGATCCTGTCTGGTTGGCGGCTCTGGCAGATCCTGTCTGGTTGGCGGCTCTGGCAGATCCTGTCTGGTTGGCGGCTCTGGCAGATCCTGTCTGGTTGGCGGCTCTGGCAGATCCTGACTGACAAATGGCTCTAGCGGCTCCTGACTGACTAACGGCTCTGACGGCTCGGGACAGACGGGCGGCTCTAATGGCTCGGGACAGACGGATGGCTCAGACGGCACTGGGCAGACGGATGGCTCAGATGGCACTGGGCAGACGGATGGCTCTGGCCGGATGAGGCGCACTGTAGGCCTGGTGCGTGGTGCCGGAACTGGAGGCACCGGGCTAAGGACACGCACCTTCAGGCTAGTGCGGGGAGAAGGAACAGGGCATACTGGACCCTGGGAGCGCACATTAGGCCTAGTGCGTGGTGCCGGAACTGGTGGTACCGGACTGGGGACACGCATCTCAGGGCTAGTGCGGGGAGCAGCAACAGGACGCACAGGACTCTGGGGACACACAGGAGGCTTGGTGGGTGGTTTAGGCACTGGTGGTAAAGGGCTGGAGACACGCACCATAGGGCTAGTGCGTGGAGGAGGCACTGGTGGTACTGGACTGGGGCGGGGAGGTGGCGCCGGAAATACCGGACCGTGCAGGCGTACTGGTTCCCTTGAACACCGAGCCTGCCCAACCTTACCTGGTTGAATGCTCCCCGTCGCCCGACCAGTGCGGGGAGGTGGAATAACCCGCACCGGGCTATGTAGGCGAACCGGGGACACCATGCGTAAGGCTGGTGCCATGTATACCGGCCCGAGGAGACGCACTGGAGACCAGACGCGTTGAGCCGGCATCATGGCACCTGGCTCAATGCCCAATCTAGCCCTACCAGTGCGGGGAGGTGGAATAACCCGCACCGGGCTATGAACACGTACAGGAGACACCGTGCGCTCTATTGCGTAACACGGTGTCCGCCCGTACTCCCGCTCTCCACGGTTAGCCTGGGAAGTGGGCGCAGGTCTCCTACCTGCCCTCGGCCCACTACCTCTTAGCCCCCCTCCAAGAAATTTTTGGGTAGTACTCACGGGCTTCCAGCCTTGCCTCCGTGCTGCCTCCTCATATCGCCTCCTCTCGGCTTTCGCTGCCTCCAGCTCTTCACGAGGGAGGCGATATTCTCCCGGTTGTGCCCAAGGTCCCTTTCCATCCAATATCTCCTCCCATGTCCATGAATCCTGTGTAGGTGGGTCCTGTTGCCGCTTGACACGCCGCTTGGTCCTAGAATGGTGGGTAATTCTGTCACGATCGTCGAAGGGAGAGAGAGAGGACCAAGGCGCAGCGTGTTGAAAATACATCTTCTCTTTAATTGGAAGAAGGACAACGAAACAAAACAACAAACAGACGAACGTGAAGCTATCAAAAGACTAAGTGCAAACATGCAACATAGACACAGACAATTACCCACAAAAACCTAGTGCCTATGGCTGCCTTAAATATGGCTCCCAATCAGAGACAATTAATGACATCTGTCTCTGATTGAGAACCCTTCAGGCAACCATAGACACAGCTAGACTTCTATACTAAACATAAACCCAACTACTCTAATAAACCCCCTAACCTTACAACCACCCTAGACACTACAAAAACACATACATACACCATGTCACACCCTGACCTAACTAAAATAATAATGAAAACAAAGATAACTAAGGCCAGGGTGTGACACCCGGTTTGACCGCTAGAGGTTCCTTGAGGTTCTCCAGGGTTCATCGGGTCAACACTAATTCTAAAAGTGTACTGTGTACACTAAGACCATTCACTGTCCTATTACTAGCTGGGTACAAACAATATAAATAACACATCTTTGAATGTTAATTGTAAGAGTGGACATTAGAGTTGATGATCATTGATTAGTAATGCCTGACACGTGTCCATGAATTCCTGTCTGTCACATGAACTGATTGGGATGGCAGTTGCTTCTAGAGAATTGAGTCTATCATTCTACTCCAGCCACAATTTGTTAACCCCCACAAATTGGACCATGGTTTTGTATTTGACCCCTCCTGCAGAAGCTGATTTTGATTTGGAGTAAGGAGCTGAGGGAGAAGGGTGTGTACCAGGTGTTGGACTGGGTGGAGGCAAAGAGGCCCGACAGCATCAAGGTGTTCTGGAACTGTGTGTTCAGTATAGCTGAAAAGTATAGCTGAAAACTATAGTATAGTGTGGCCTGCAATTTATCACAATATACTCTACTTCAGGCGAGCAAAATCTAGAGACTTCCTTAGATTTTGTGCACCAGCTGTTGATTACAAATATGCACAGACCGCCCCCCCTCGTCTAACCGGAGTGTGCTGTTCTATCTTGCTGGTGCAGCGTATATCCCGCTAGCTGAATATCCATGTCATCATTCAGCCACGATTCTGTGAAACATAGGATTATTATCTTTATTATCATTATCTTTAACTGGTTAACAAACAGCATGTCCTAAAAACAGGACAGGTAAAAGTAAAATTGACAATATGGAATGGACAATCAGGCTACTCACAACTGCTGTCCATTAGTTTCATCCCATGGGCTAAATTATCATGCTCAGTGGTTCCAAGTTTGTATACATCATTTTTTTTTTATTGAAAAAGAAAATACTTCTGCATTTCCCGCAGTGTCAACACATTGCAAATTGGCTCAGGATAACTCCTCCTGATAAATTTGGGTAGCTGATATTCAGAGATTAAATATCCCTTTCGGACTAATAAAGCCAATGCAAAGGCCTGCTTGTGGGTCTACCACATCGATGGGCATTCATAAAATTCCATTGCTTGTCGACATGGTAGGCTACACCCCAGTAAGCACGGGCCAACGTCTTTTTGACCTCTTTTTTTGTTCTTGTCCGGACCTGCAGTCTTTTTTTGTGTTTTACAAATAGATGAGCTAGCCTACCACATAGATGAGCACTCCTAAAATTCACTAATGAAATGGCTACCCGGAATATGCATTGTGTCGTCCACCCACCAACCCCTCTTTTATGCTGCTGCTACTCTGTTGATCATCTATGCATAGTCACTTTAACTAATCCTACATGTATATATTACCTGAAATAGCCCGACTAACCAGTGTACCCGCACATTGACTCTGTACCGGTACCACCTGTATATAGCCTCGCTACTGTTATTTTTTACTGTTTTTTTTTATTTCTTCACTTCTCTATTGTTTACCAAATACCTATTTTTTACTTAAAAACTGCACTGTTGGTTAAGGGCTTGTAAGTAAGCATTTAACTGTAAGGTCTACACCTGTTGTATTCGGCGCACGTGACAAATACATTTTGATTTGAACCTAACTTCAACGTCATGAAAATACGTATTGTAGACGTCTTTTAACGTTATTTTGCTTACTGGGACTATTCTGATAAGGGGCGGCAATTTTGTGGTCTCGCCTATGGCGGCCGGGACCAGCCGGTCACATGAGCACTCTTACTTTCCAAACGTCATTTGATGTGGGTTTCAGTGCAGGCGGGAGATCTATTTTATTTTCGAAAATAACAATAGCAACGTTGTAGGCCTACAACTGAAAACCTTTTGATTACGTCCATCGTCCAAACTGGAATGTTGGCTATTTTCGTCTCGATTGCTTTTGCGCGTCTATCGTCTGAACGAAGCATTAGACCCTGGGCCTGGATTGAAATGTAAATAGCCTACAATCATACTTTCATTTATGAATCTATACGTGCAACCCAATCTTAACCTGTTCATGAATTATTAAACTGTTAATATATTCAGTGACCTGGTAAATATTGGATTTTTTTTCAACAAAGAAAACTGAATTGAAGAGGTGAACTACAGTTGCGATCGGCGCCAATGGATCCGCTGGCCTTTCTTACAGATAAGCAGTTACTGCAGTTTTTACGCTGTAGTAGGACAGAGATGTCGTGCATGCTGCAACCACACACTTTTCTTAACCAGCTCCGTGACCACCACCTCATTCCGGAGAACATGTACAAGGTGAGCGCAGTAGAGACCGCCAAATTTCTATAGACATAACCGCCCAATCAAAGGTTCAATTTAATCCCATCGGTCACAATACCGAAACAAACTTTTGTAGGTCCTACTTTACAGGCTTTAAATAAATTAACGCTGTACTCAACAAATAAGTCGTATATTATGCATTATTAAGGTGAAGTATGATTCAGAGAAGTTTCATTAAGATTTCTCAAAATGGTCACAAGACAAGGATACATCTCCAAGGTTTAAACCTACTTTTACACCAGAAGTCTGTATTCAACAGCTTAAAAAACAAATAGATTGTTGAAATGTTTTCATATTTAGTTTAATGTTTAAAGGGTCTAGTAAATGGACTCCCTAGTGGCGCAGAGGTCTACTAAGGCACTGGATCTCAGTGCTTGAGGCATTGCTACAGACACCCTGGTTCGATTCCAGGCTACTGGCCGTGTTTGGGAGTCCCATAGTGCAGCACAATTGGCTCAGCCTCGCCTGGGTTTGGCCTGTGTAGGCAGTCATTGTAAATAAGAATGTGTTCTTAACTGACTTGCCTAGTTTAAAATGTTTTACTTTTTTAAATAGGCTATGTGCCTTAATTTACTTTAAAAGGGTCATCATGAATTTGACAGTAATTTATAGGCAGCTCGGTGGCAAGTAAAATTTTGTTTTTAATATTAAAGTACAGCTACTGTAATATAAATACAGTATCATAGCAAGTACTGTGTAATGACACAGTACAACACTGTAAAATGTACTGTATTAGGCCTATACTGTAAATGCTACCATCATCGAAAGGAATGAATGATTGGATGAATGAATTACATTTATTGAGGTGAGGGTTTGAATTCCTTAGTATTTTACTGTAATTACAAAGGATTGGTGCAAGGTTTGACCAAATATTTAGGAAGCGGTCATCATCTGATGGTGTCTGTGAAGGAAGGAAGTGGTATGTCCAAAAAACAGATTTTCAACAAGTCAAATACATTTATTGTGTTAGAGGTATCATGATTATTTTATCTGAACCAAAGTAGATCATTATAAGATTGTTCTGTACATCAGTTGGAGTCTCTATAAGCTTCAATATGAGATCCTAAACCTGGCATAAAAGTGCATCCTTGTAGCTGTGTGGGCTAATATAGTCAAAATGTTTCCCATCGGGTAAGTTGAGCCAATGGCAAGATGAGCAATTTGAAGTATTTTCTTCCCAGGTGTAATGCAAGACATTATTGCTGGCATATGAGGCAACAATAGGGCCTGGCCTATGTTAAAAGTGTTTTTAAAAAGTGTTTGTTAGGTGTTAAGCCTGTGTTAAAAGATGCTTCAAATTATTAAAAGACAAAAAGTGATTGTGAATTGTGTTTGGGAAATAAAGATAGACATGGTTTTAAAAAGGTAGTGGCAATATTTCATTCAGTAGACATTTTTAGGAGGCTTAACTTACCCTGTTCTGCAGCTCACCTTACCTCATAAGTTGTGCCAAGAGACCACTTTTTTGGGACTAGCTGTGTTTTCAAAATTGTAATGTTTTCCTGAATTCTGATTATTTCCGGGGATACACAACATCCTGAAATTTATGTACCGGTAGATATCTTTGTTAGAAAGAATACTATACTTCCCTTGACGGACTGATGCTGAATGTAAAAAAAACTTATCCCACTCTCCCCTAAAGCATATTAATTAATATTTGGTGTTTTATAGTGTTGCGTTTGATACCGGAGCTCCGATGCATGTGCCACTCTCTGTTGTCATCTATGCATAGGCACTTTAATTAACTCTACCTAAATGTACATACTACCTCAACTAACCGGTGCCCCCGCACATTGACTTTGTTCCCGGCACCCCCATGTATGTATTGTTATTTTTTACTCTTACTCTTAAATTACTTGTTACTTTTATCTCTTATTCTTATCCGTATTTTTTTGAAACTACACTGTTGGTTAGAGGCTCATAAGTAAGTATTTTTTTCTGTAAGGTCTACACCCGTTGTATTCGGCGCATGTGACTAATAAAATTTGATTTGATTTGAAAACGATTGTAGTCATTTCCCGGTGTCACGATCGTCGAAGGGAGAGAGAGTGGACCAAGGCGCAGCGTGTTGAAAATACATCTTCTCTTTAATTGGAAGAAGGACAACGAAACAAAACAACAAACAGACGAACGTGAAGCTATCAAAAGACTAAGTGCAAACATGCAACATAGACACAGACAATTACCCACAAAAACCTAGTGCCTATGGCTGCCTTAAATATGGCTCCCAATCAGAGACAATTAATGACATCTGTCTCTGATTGAGAACCCTTCAGGCAACCATAGACACAGCTAGACTTCTATACTAAACATAAACCCAACTACTCTAATAAACCCCCTAACCTTACAACCACCCTAGACACTACAAAAACACATACATACACCATGTCACACCCTGACCTAACTAAAATAATAATGAAAACAAAGATAACTAAGGCCAGGGTGTGACATAACCCCCCCCTTAAGGTGCGAACTCCGGGCGCACCAGCATAAAGTCTAGGGGAGGGTCTGGGTGGGCGTCTGTCCACGGTGGCGGCTCTGGTACTGGTCGTGGTCCCCACCCCACCATAGTCACTACCCGCTTTCGTAGCCTCCTCCAACTGACCACCCGCCAACTTAACCCCACTGGATTAAGGAGCAGCACCGGACTAAGGGACAGCACCGGACTAAGGGACAGCACCGGACTAAGGGACAGCACCGGACTAAGGGGCAGCACCAGGATAAGGGGCAGCACCAGGATAAGGGGCAGCACCAGGATAAGGGGCAGCACCAGGATAAGGGGCAGCTCCGGACTGAGGGACGGCAGCTCCGGACTGAGGAACGGATCCTGGCTGGATGACGGCTCTGGCGGATCCTGGCTGGACGGCTCTGGCGGATCCTGGCTGGACGGCTCATGGCTGGCTGACGGATCTGGCTGCTCATGGCTGGCTGACGGATCTGGCTGCTCATGGCTGGCTGACGGATCTGGCTGCTCATGGCTGGCTGACGGATCTGGCTGCTCATGGCTGGCTGACGGCTCTGGCAGATCCTGTCTGGTTGGCGGCTCTGGCAGATCCTGTCTGGTTGGCGGCTCTGGCAGATCCTGTCTGGTTGGCGGCTCTGGCAGATCCTGTCTGGTTGGCGGCTCTGGCAGATCCTGTCTGGTTGGCGGCTCTGGCAGATCCTGTCTGGTTGGCGGCTCTGGCAGATCCTGACTGACGAATGGCTCTAGCGGCTCCTGACTGACTAACGGCTCTGACGGCTCGGGACAGACGGGCGGCTCTAATGGCTCGGGACAGACGGATGGCTCAGACGGCACTGGGCAGACGGATGGCTCAGATGGCACTGGGCAGACGGATGGCTCTGGCCGGATGAGGCGCACTGTAGGCCTGGTGCGTGGTGCCGGAACTGGAGGCACCGGGCTAAGGACACGCACCTTCAGGCTAGTGCGGGGAGAAGGAACAGGGCATACTGGACCCTGGGAGCGCACATTAGGCCTAGTGCGTGGTGCCGGAACTGGTGGTACCGGACTGGGGACACGCATCTCAGGGCTAGTGCGGGGAGCAGCAACAGGACGCACAGGACTCTGGGGACACACAGGAGGCTTGGTGGGTGGTTTAGGCACTGGTGGTAAAGGGCTGGAGACACGCACCATAGGGCTAGTGCGTGGAGGAGGCACTGGTGGTACTGGACTGGGGCGGGGAGGTGGCGCCGGAAATACCGGACCGTGCAGGCGTACTGGTTCCCTTGAACACCGAGCCTGCCCAACCTTACCTGGTTGAATGCTCCCCGTCGCCCGACCAGTGCGGGGAGGTGGAATAACCCGCACCGGGCTATGTAGGCGAACCGGGGACACCATGCGTAAGGCTGGTGCCATGTATACCGGCCCGAGGAGACGCACTGGAGACCAGACGCGTTGAGCCGGCATCATGGCACCTGGCTCAATGCCCAATCTAGCCCTACCAGTGCGGGGAGGTGGAATAACCCGCACCGGGCTATGAACACGTACAGGAGACACCGTGCGCTCTATTGCGTAACACGGTGTCCGCCCGTACTCCCGCTCTCCACGGTTAGCCTGGGAAGTGGGCGCAGGTCTCCTACCTGCCCTCGGCCCACTACCTCTTAGCCCCCCTCCAAGAAATTTTTGGGTAGTACTCACGGGCTTCCAGCCTTGCCTCCGTGCTGCCTCCTCATATCGCCTCCTCTCGGCTTTCGCTGCCTCCAGCTCTTCACGAGGGAGGCGATATTCTCCCGGTTGTGCCCAAGGTCCCTTTCCATCCAATATCTCCTCCCATGTCCATGAATCCTGTGTAGGTGGGTCCTGTTGCCGCTTGACACGCCGCTTGGTCCTAGAATGGTGGGTAATTCTGTCACGATCGTCGAAGGGAGAGAGAGAGGACCAAGGCGCAGCGTGTTGAAAATACATCTTCTCTTTAATTGGAAGAAGGACAACGAAACAAAACAACAAACAGACGAACGTGAAGCTATCAAAAGACTAAGTGCAAACATGCAACATAGACACAGACAATTACCCACAAAAACCTAGTGCCTATGGCTGCCTTAAATATGGCTCCCAATCAGAGACAATTAATGACATCTGTCTCTGATTGAGAACCCTTCAGGCAACCATAGACACAGCTAGACTTCTATACTAAACATAAACCCAACTACTCTAATAAACCCCCTAACCTTACAACCACCCTAGACACTACAAAAACACATACATACACCATGTCACACCCTGACCTAACTAAAATAATAATGAAAACAAAGATAACTAAGGCCAGGGTGTGACACCCGGTTTGACCGCTAGAGGTTCCTTGAGGTTCTCCAGGGTTCATCGGGTCAACACTAATTCTAAAAGTGTACTGTGTACACTAAGACCATTCACTGTCCTATTACTAGCTGGGTACAAACAATATAAATAACACATCTTTGAATGTTAATTGTAAGAGTGGACATTAGAGTTGATGATCATTGATTAGTAATGCCTGACACGTGTCCATGAATTCCTGTCTGTCACATGAACTGATTGGGATGGCAGTTGCTTCTAGAGAATTGAGTCTATCATTCTACTCCAGCCACAATTTGTTAACCCCCACAAATTGGACCATGGTTTTGTATTTGACCCCTCCTGCAGAAGCTGATTTTGATTCGGAGTAAGGAGCTGAGGGAGAAGGGTGTGTACCAGGTGTTGGACTGGGTGGAGGCAAAGAGGCCCGACAGCATCAAGGTGTTCTGGAACTGTGTGTTCAGTATAGCTGAAAAGTATAGCTGAAAACTATAGTATAGTGTGGCCTGCAATTTATCACAATATACTCTACTTCAGGCGAGCAAAATCTAGAGACTTCCTTAGATTTTGTGCACCAGCTGTTGATTACAAATATGCACAGACCGCCCCCCCTCGTCTAACCGGAGTGTGCTGTTCTATCTTGCTGGTGCAGCGTATATCCCGCTAGCTGAATATCCATGTCATCATTCAGCCATGATTCTGTGAAACATAGGATTATTATCTTTATTATCATTATCTTTAACTGGTTAACAAACAGCATGTCCTAAAAACAGGACAGGTAAAAGTAAAATTGACAATATGGAATGGACAATCAGGCTACTCACAACTGCTGTCCATTAGTTTCATCCCATGGGCTAAATTATCATGCTCAGTGGTTCCAAGTTTGTATACATCATTTTTTTTTTATTGAAAAAGAAAATACTTCTGCATTTCCCGCAGTGTCAACACATTGCAAATTGGCTCAGGATAACTCCTCCTGATAAATTTGGGTAGCTGATATTCAGAGATTAAATATCCCTTTCGGACTAATAAAGCCAATGCAAAGGCCTGCTTGTGGGTCTACCACATCGATGGGCATTCATAAAATTCCATTGCTTGTCGACATGGTAGGCTACACCCCAGTAAGCACGGGCCAACGTCTTTTTGACCTCTTTTTTTGTTCTTGTCCGGACCTGCAGTCTTTTTTTGTGTTTTACAAATAGATGAGCTAGCCTACCACATAGATGAGCACTCCTAAAATTCACTAATGAAATGGCTACCCGGAATATGCATTGTGTCGTCCACCCACCAACCCCTCTTTTATGCTGCTGCTACTCTGTTGATCATCTATGCATAGTCACTTTAACTAATCCTACATGTATATATTACCTGAAATAGCCCGACTAACCAGTGTACCCGCACATTGACTCTGTACCGGTACCACCTGTATATAGCCTCGCTACTGTTATTTTTTACTGTTTTTTTTTATTTCTTCACTTCTCTATTGTTTACCAAATACCTATTTTTTACTTAAAAACTGCACTGTTGGTTAAGGGCTTGTAAGTAAGCATTTAACTGTAAGGTCTACACCTGTTGTATTCGGCGCACGTGACAAATACATTTTGATTTGAACCTAACTTCAACGTCATGAAAATACGTATTGTAGACGTCTTTTAACGTTATTTTGCTTACTGGGACTATTCTGATAAGGGGCGGCAATTTTGTGGTCTCGCCTATGGCGGCCGGGACCAGCCGGTCACATGAGCACTCTTACTTTCCAAACGTCATTTGATGTGGGTTTCAGTGCAGGCGGGAGATCTATTTTATTTTCGAAAATAACAATAGCAACGTTGTAGGCCTACAACTGAAAACCTTTTGATTACGTCCATCGTCCAAACTGGAATGTTGGCTATTTTCGTCTCGATTGCTTTTGCGCGTCTATCGTCTGAACGAAGCATTAGACCCTGGGCCTGGATTGAAATGTAAATAGCCTACAATCATACTTTCATTTATGAATCTATACGTGCAACCCAATCTTAACCTGTTCATGAATTATTAAACTGTTAATATATTCAGTGACCTGGTAAATATTGGATTTTTTTTCAACAAAGAAAACTGAATTGAAGAGGTGAACTACAGTTGCGATCGGCGCCAATGGATCCGCTGGCCTTTCTTACAGATAAGCAGTTACTGCAGTTTTTACGCTGTAGTAGGACAGAGATGTCGTGCATGCTGCAACCACACACTTTTCTTAACCAGCTCCGTGACCACCTCCTCATTCCGGAGAACATGTACAAGGTGAGCGCAGTAGAGACCGCCAAATTTCTATAGACATAACCGCCCAATCAAAGGTTCAATTTAATCCCATCGGTCACAATACCGAAACAAACTTTTGTAGGTCCTACTTTACAGGCTTTAAATAAATGAACGCTGTACTCAACAAATAAGTCGTATATTATGCATTATTAAGGTGAAGTATGATTCAGAGAAGTTTCATTAAGATTTCTCAAAATGGTCACAAGACAAGGATACATCTCCAAGGTTTTAAACCTACTTTTACACCAGAAGTCTGTATTCAACAGCTTAAAAAACAAATAGATTGTTGAAATGTTTTCATATTTAGTTTAATGTTTAAAGGGTCTAGTAAATGGACTCCCTAGTGGCGCAGAGGTCTACTAAGGCACTGGATCTCAGTGCTTGAGGAATTGCTACAGACAGCCCAGCCTCGCCTGGGTTTGGCCTGTAGGCAGTCATTGTAAATAAGAATGTGTTCTTAACTGACTTGCCTAGTTTAAAATGTTTTACTTTTTTAAATAGGCTATGTGCCTTAATTACTTTAAAAGGGTCATCATGAATTTGACAGTAATTTATAGGCAGCTCGGTGGCAAGTAAAATTTTGTTTTTAATATTAAAGTACAGCTACTGTAATATAAATACAATATCATAGCAAGTACTGTGTAATGACACAGTACAACACTGTAAAATGTACTGTATTAGGCCTATACTGTAAATGCTACCATCATCGAAAGGAATGAATGATTGGATGAATGAATTACATTTATTGAGGTGAGGGTTTGAATTCCTTAGTATTTTACTGTAATTACAAAGGATTGGTGCAAGGTTTGACCAAATATTTAGGAAGCGGTCATCATCTGATGGTGTCTGTGAAGGAAGGAAGTGGTATGTCCAAAAAACAGATTTTCAACAAGTCAAATACATTTATTGTGTTAGAGGTATCATGATTATTTTATCTGAACCAAAGTAGATCATTATAAGATTGTTCTGTACATCAGTTGGAGTCTCTATAAGCTTCAATATGAGATCCTAAACCTGGCATAAAAGTGCATCCTTGTAGCTGTGTGGGCTAATATAGTCAAAATGTTTCCCATCGGGTAAGTTGAGCCAATGGCAAGATGAGCAATTTGAAGTATTTTCTTCCCAGGTGTAATGCAAGACATTATTGCTGGCATATGAGGCAACAATAGGGCCTGGCCTATGTTAAAAGTGTTTTTAAAAAGTGTTTGTTAGGTGTTAAGCCTGTGTTAAAAGATGCTTCAAATTATTAAAAGACAAAAAGTGATTGTGAATTGTGTTTGGGAAATAAAGATAGACATGGTTTTAAAAAGGTAGTGGCAATATTTCATTCAGTAGACATTTTTAGGAGGCTTAACTTACCCTGTTCTGCAGCTCACCTTACCTCATAAGTTGTGCCAAGAGACCACTTTTTTGGGACTAGCTGTGTTTTCAAAATTGTAATGTTTTCCTGAATTCTGATTATTTCCGGGGATACACAACATCCTGAAATTTATGTACCGGTAGATATCTTTGTTAGAAAGAATACTATACTTCCCTTGACGGACTGATGCTGAATGTAAAAAAACTTATCCCACTCTCCCCTAAAGCATATTAATTAATATTTGGTGTTTTATAGTGTTGCGTTTGATACCGGAGCTCCGATGCATGTGCCACTCTCTGTTGTCATCTATGCATAGGCACTTTAATTAACTCTACCTAAATGTACATACTACCTCAACTAACCGGTGCCCCCGCACATTGACTTTGTTCCCGGCACCCCCATGTATGTATTGTTATTTTTTACTCTTACTCTTAAATTACTTGTTACTTTTATCTCTTATTCTTATCCGTATTTTTTTGAAACTACACTGTTGGTTAGAGGCTCATAAGTAAGTATTTTTTTCTGTAAGGTCTACACCCGTTGTATTCGGCGCATGTGACTAATAAAATTTGATTTGATTTGAAAACGATTGTAGTCATTTCCCGGTGTCACGATCGTCGAAGGGAGAGAGAGTGGACCAAGGCGCAGCGTGTTGAAAATACATCTTCTCTTTAATTGGAAGAAGGACAACGAAACAAAACAACAAACAGACGAACGTGAAGATATCAAAAGACTAAGTGCAAACATGCAACATAGACACAGACAATTACCCACAAAAACCTAGTGCCTATGGCTGCCTTAAATATGGCTCCCAATCAGAGACAATTAATGACATCTGTCTCTGATTGAGAACCCTTCAGGCAACCATAGACACAGCTAGACTTCTATACTAAACATAAACCCAACTACTCTAATAAACCCCTAACCTTACAACCACCCTAGACACTACAAAAACACATACATACACCATGTCACACCCTGACCTAACTAAAATAATAATGAAAACAAAGATAACTAAGGCCAGGGTGTGACATAACCCCCCCCTTAAGGTGCGAACTCCGGGCGCACCAGCATAAAGTCTAGGGGAGGGTCTGGGTGGGCGTCTGTCCACGGTGGCGGCTCTGGTACTGGTCGTGGTCCCCACCCCACCATAGTCACTACCCGCTTTCGTAGCCTCCTCCAACTGACCACCCGCCAACTTAACCCCACTGGATTAAGGAGCAGCACCGGACTAAGGGACAGCACCGGACTAAGGGACAGCACCGGACTAAGGGACAGCACCGGACTAAGGGGCAGCACCAGGATAAGGGGCAGCACCAGGATAAGGGGCAGCACCAGGATAAGGGGCAGCTCCGGACTGAGGGACGGCAGCTCCGGACTGAGGAACGGATCCTGGCTGGATGACGGCTCTGGCGGATCCTGGCTGGACGGCTCTGGCGGATCCTGGCTGGACGGCTCTGGCTGCTCATGGCTGGCTGACGGATCTGGCTGCTCATGGCTGGCTGACGGATCTGGCTGCTCATGGCTGGCTGACGGATCTGGCTGCTCATGGCTGGCTGACGGATCTGGCTGCTCATGGCTGGCTGACGGCTCTGGCAGATCCTGTCTGGTTGGCGGCTCTGGCAGATCCTGTCTGGTTGGCGGCTCTGGCAGATCCTGTCTGGTTGGCGGCTCTGGCAGATCCTGTCTGGTTGGCGGCTCTGGCAGATCCTGTCTGGTTGGCGGCTCTGGCAGATCCTGTCTGGTTGGCGGCTCTGGCAGATCCTGACTGACGAATGGCTCTAGCGGCTCCTGACTGACTAACGGCTCTGACGGCTCGGGACAGACGGGCGGCTCTAATGGCTCGGGACAGACGGATGGCTCAGACGGCACTGGGCAGACGGATGGCTCAGATGGCGCTGGGGAGACGGATGGCTCAGATGGCGCTGGGGAGACGGATGGCTCAGATGGCGCTGGGGAGACGGATGGCTCAGATGGCGCTGGGGAGACGGATGGCTCAGATGGCGCTGGGGAGACGGATGGCTCAGATGGCACTGGGCAGACGGATGGCTCAGATGGCACTGGGCAGACGGATGGCTCTGGCCGGATGAGGCGCACTGTAGGCCTGGTGCGTGGTGCCGGAACTGGAGGCACCGGGCTAAGGACACGCACCTTCAGGCTAGTGCGGGGAGAAGGAACAGGGCATACTGGACCCTGGGAGCGCACATTAGGCCTAGTGCGTGGTGCCGGAACTGGTGGTACCGGACTGGGGACACGCATCTCAGGGCTAGTGCGGGGAGCAGCAACAGGACGCACAGGACTCTGGGGACACACAGGAGGCTTGGTGGGTGGTTTAGGCACTGGTGGTAAAGGGCTGGAGACACGCACCATAGGGCTAGTGCGTGGAGGAGGCACTGGTGGTACTGGACTGGGGCGGGGAGGTGGCGCCGGAAATACCGGACCGTGCAGGCGTACTGGTTCCCTTGAACACCGAGCCTGCCCAACCTTACCTGGTTGAATGCTCCCCGTCGCCCGACCAGTGCGGGGAGGTGGAATAACCCGCACCGGGCTATGTAGGCGAACCGGGGACACCATGCGTAAGGCTGGTGCCATGTATACCGGCCCGAGGAGACGCACTGGAGACCAGACGCGTTGAGCCGGCATCATGGCACCTGGCTCAATGCCCAATCTAGCCCTACCAGTGCGGGGAGGTGGAATAACCCGCACCGGGCTATGAACACGTACAGGAGACACCGTGCGCTCTATTGCGTAACACGGTGTCCGCCCGTACTCCCGCTCTCCACGGTTAGCCTGGGAAGTGGGCGCAGGTCTCCTACCTGCCCTCGGCCCACTACCTCTTAGCCCCCCTCCAAGAAATTTTTGGGTAGTACTCACGGGCTTCCAGCCTTGCCTCCGTGCTGCCTCCTCATATCGCCTCCTCTCGGCTTTCGCTACCTCCAGCTCTTCACGAGGGAGGCGATATTCTCCCGGTTGTGCCCAAGGTCCCTTTCCATCCAATATCTCCTCCCATGTCCATGAATCCTGTGTAGGTGGGTCCTGTTGCCGCTTGACACGCCGCTTGGTCCTAGAATGGTGGGTAATTCTGTCACGATCGTCGAAGGGAGAGAGAGAGGACCAAGGCGCAGCGTGTTGAAAATACATCTTCTCTTTAATTGGAAGAAGGACAACGAAACAAAACAACAAACAGACGAACGTGAAGCTATCAAAAGACTAAGTGCAAACATGCAACATAGACACAGACAATTACCCACAAAAAAACCTAGTGCCTATGGCTGCCTTAAATATGGCTCCCAATCAGAGACAATTAATGACATCTGTCTCTGATTGAGAACCCTTCAGGCAACCATAGACACAGCTAGACTTCTATACTAAACATAAACCCAACTACTCTAATAAACCCCCTAACCTTACAACCACCCTAGACACTACAAAAACACATACATACACCATGTCACACCCTGACCTAACTAAAATAATAATGAAAACAAAGATAACTAAGGCCAGGGTGTGACACCCGGTTTGACCGCTAGAGGTTCCTTGAGGTTCTCCAGGGTTCATCGGGTCAACACTAATTCTAAAAGTGTACTGTGTACACTAAGACCATTCACTGTCCTATTACTAGCTGGGTACAAACAATATAAATAACACATCTTTGAATGTTAATTGTAAGAGTGGACATTAGAGTTGATGATCATTGATTAGTAATGCCTGACACGTGTCCATGAATTCCTGTCTGTCACATGAACTGATTGGGATGGCAGTTGCTTCTAGAGAATTGAGTCTATCATTCTACTCCAGCCACAATTTGTTAACCCCCACAAATTGGACCATGGTTTTGTATTTGACCCCTCCTGCAGAAGCTGATTTTGATTTGGAGTAAGGAGCTGAGGGAGAAGGGTGTGTACCAGGTGTTGGACTGGGTGGAGGCAAAGAGGCCCGACAGCATCAAGGTGTTCTGGAACTGTGTGTTCAGTATAGCTGAAAAGTATAGCTGAAAACTATAGTATAGTGTGGCCTGCAATTTATCACAATATACTCTACTTCAGGCGAGCAAAATCTAGAGACTTCCTTAGATTTTGTGCACCAGCTGTTGATTACAAATATGCACAGACCGCCCCCCCTCGTCTAACCGGAGTGTGCTGTTCTATCTTGCTGGTGCAGCGTATATCCCGCTAGCTGAATATCCATGTCATCATTCAGCCACGATTCTGTGAAACATAGGATTATTATCTTTATTATCATTATCTTTAACTGGTTAACAAACAGCATGTCCTAAAAACAGGACAGGTAAAAGTAAAATTGACAATATGGAATGGACAATCAGGCTACTCACAACTGCTGTCCATTAGTTTCATCCCATGGGCTAAATTATCATGCTCAGTGGTTCCAAGTTTGTATACATCATTTTTTTTTTATTGAAAAAGAAAATACTTCTGCATTTCCCGCAGTGTCAACACATTGCAAATTGGCTCAGGATAACTCCTCCTGATAAATTTGGGTAGCTGATATTCAGAGATTAAATATCCCTTTCGGACTAATAAAGCCAATGCAAAGGCCTGCTTGTGGGTCTACCACATCGATGGGCATTCATAAAATTCCATTGCTTGTCGACATGGTAGGCTACACCCCAGTAAGCACGGGCCAACGTCTTTTGACCTCTTTTTTTGTTCTTGTCCGGACCTGCAGTCTTTTTTTGTGTTTTACAAATAGATGAGCTAGCCTACCACATAGATGAGCACTCCTAAAATTCACTAATGAAATGGCTACCCGGAATATGCATTGTGTCGTCCACCCACCAACCCCTCTTTTATGCTGCTGCTACTCTGTTGATCATCTATGCATAGTCACTTTAACTAATCCTACATGTATATATTACCTGAAATAGCCCGACTAACCAGTGTACCCGCACATTGACTCTGTACCGGTACCACCTGTATATAGCCTCGCTACTGTTATTTTTTACTGTTTTTTTATTTCTTCACTTCTCTATTGTTTACCAAATACCTATTTTTTACTTAAAAACTGCACTGTTGGTTAAGGGCTTGTAAGTAAGCATTTAACTGTAAGGTCTACACCTGTTGTATTCGGCGCACGTGACAAATACATTTTGATTTGAACCTAACTTCAACGTCATGAAAATACGTATTGTAGACGTCTTTTAACGTTATTTTGCTTACTGGGACTATTCTGATAAGGGGCGGCAATTTTGTGGTCTCGCCTATGGCGGCCGGGACCAGCCGGTCAACATGAGCACTCTTACTTTCCAAACGTCATTTGATGTGGGTTTCAGTGCAGGCGGGAGATCTATTTATTTTCGAAAATAACAATAGCAACGTTGTAGGCCTACAACTGAAAACCTTTTGATTACGTCCATCGTCCAAACTGGAATGTTGGCTATTTTCGTCTCGATTGCTTTTGCGCGTCTATCGTCTGAACGAAGCATTAGACCCTGGGCCTGGATTGAAATGTAAATAGCCTACAATCATACTTTCATTTATGAATCTATACGTGCAACCCAATCTTAACCTGTTCATGAATTATTAAACTGTTAATATATTCAGTGACCTGGTAAATATTGGATTTTTTTTCAACAAAGAAAACTGAATTGAAGAGGTGAACTACAGTTGCGATCGGCGCCAATGGATCCGCTGGCCTTTCTTACAGATAAGCAGTTACTGCAGTTTTTACGCTGTAGTAGGACAGAGATGTCGTGCATGCTGCAACCACACACTTTTCTTAACCAGCTCCGTGACCACCACCTCATTCCGGAGAACATGTACAAGGTGAGCGCAGTAGAGACCGCCAAATTTCTATAGACATAACCGCCCAATCAAAGGTTCAATTTAATCCCATCGGTCACAATACCGAAACAAACTTTTGTAGGTCCTACTTTACAGGCTTTAAATAAATGAACGCTGTACTCAACAAATAAGTCGTATATTATGCATTATTAAGGTGAAGTATGATTCAGAGAAGTTTCATTAAGATTTCTCAAAATGGTCACAAGACAAGGATACATCTCCAAGGTTTAAACCTACTTTTACACCAGAAGTCTGTATTCAACAGCTTAAAAAACAAATAGATTGTTGAAATGTTTTCATATTTAGTTTAATGTTTAAAGGGTCTAGTAAATGGACTCCCTAGTGGCGCAGAGGTCTACTAAGGCACTGGATCTCAGTGCTTGAGGCATTGCTACAGACAGCCTGGTTCGATTCCAGGCTACTGGCCGTGTTTGGGAGTCCCATAGTGCAGCACAATTGGCTCAGCCTCGCCTGGGTTTGGCCTGTAGGCAGTCATTGTAAATAAGAATGTGTTCTTAACTGACTTGCCTAGTTTAAAATGTTTTACTTTTTTAAATAGGCTATGTGCCTTAATTTACTTTAAAAGGGTCATCATGAATTTGACAGTAATTTATAGGCAGCTCGGTGGCAAGTAAAATTTTGTTTTTAATATTAAAGTACAGCTACTGTAATATAAATACAATATCATAGCAAGTACTGTGTAATGACACAGTACAACACTGTAAAATGTACTGTATTAGGCCTATACTGTAAATGCTACCATCATCGAAAGGAATGAATGATTGGATGAATGAATTACATTTATTGAGGTGAGGGTTTGAATTCCTTAGTATTTTACTGTAATTACAAAGGATTGGTGCAAGGTTTGACCAAATATTTAGGAAGCGGTCATCATCTGATGGTGTCTGTGAAAGGAAGGAAGTGGTATGTCCAAAAAACAGATTTTCAACAAGTCAAATACATTTATTGTGTTAGAGGTATCATGATTATTTTATCTGAACCAAAGTAGATCATTATAAGATTGTTCTGTACATCAGTTGGAGTCTCTATAAGCTTCAATATGAGATCCTAAACCTGGCATAAAAGTGCATCCTTGTAGCTGTGTGGGCTAATATAGTCAAAATGTTTCCCATCGGGTAAGTTGAGCCAATGGCAAGATGAGCAATTTGAAGTATTTTCTTCCCAGGTGTAATGCAAGACATTATTGCTGGCATATGAGGCAACAATAGGGCCTGGCCTATGTTAAAAGTGTTTTTAAAAAGTGTTTGTTAGGTGTTAAGCCTGTGTTAAAAGATGCTTCAAATTATTAAAAGACAAAAAGTGATTGTGAATTGGTGTTTGGGGAAATAAAGATAGACATGGTTTTAAAAAGGTAGTGGCAATATTCATTCAGTAGACATTTTTAGGAGGCTTAACTTACCCTGTTCTGCAGCTCACCTTACCTCATAAGTTGTGCCAAGAGACCACTTTTTTGGGACTAGCTGTGTTTTCAAAATTGTAATGTTTTCCTGAATTCTGATTATTTCCGGGGATACACAACATCCTGAAATTTATGTACCGGTAGATATCTTGTTAGAAAGAATACTATACTTCCCTTGACGGACTGATGCTGAATGTAAAAAAAACTTATCCCACTCTCCCCTAAAGCATATTAATTAATATTTGGTGTTTTATAGTGTTGCGTTTGATACCGGAGCTCCGATGCATGTGCCACTCTCTGTTGTCATCTATGCATAGGCACTTTAATTAACTCTACCTAAATGTACATACTACCTCAACTAACTGGTGCCCCCGCACATTGACTTTGTTCCCGGCACCCCCATGTATGTATTGTTATTTTTTACTCTTACTCTTAAATTACTTGTTACTTTTATCTCTTATTCTTATCCGTATTTTTTTGAAACTACACTGTTGGTTAGAGGCTCATAAGTAAGTATTTTTTTCTGTAAGGTCTACACCCGTTGTATTCGGCGCATGTGACTAATAAAATTTGATTTGATTTGAAAACGATTGTAGTCATTTCCCGGTGTCACGATCGTCGAAGGGAGAGAGAGTGGACCAAGGCGCAGCGTGTTGAAAATACATCTTCTCTTTAATTGGAAGAAGGACAACGAAACAAAACAACAAACAGACGAACGTGAAGCTATCAAAAGACTAAGTGCAAACATGCAACATAGACACAGACAATTACCCACAAAAACCTAGTGCCTATGGCTGCCTTAAATATGGCTCCCAATCAGAGACAATTAATGACATCTGTCTCTGATTGAGAACCCTTCAGGCAACCATAGACACAGCTAGACTTCTATACTAAACATAAACCCAACTACTCTAATAAACCCCCTAACCTTACAACCACCCTAGACACTACAAAAACACATACATACACCATGTCACACCCTGACCTAACTAAAATAATAATGAAAACAAAGATAACTAAGGCCAGGGTGTGACATAACCCCCCCCTTAAGGTGCGAACTCCGGGCGCACCAGCATAAAGTCTAGGGGAGGGTCTGGGTGGGCGTCTGTCCACGGTGGCGGCTCTGGTACTGGTCGTGGTCCCCACCCCACCATAGTCACTACCCGCTTTCGTAGCCTCCTCCAACTGACCACCCGCCAACTTAACCCCACTGGATTAAGGAGCAGCACCGGACTAAGGGACAGCACCGGACTAAGGGACAGCACCGGACTAAGGGACAGCACCGGACTAAGGGGCAGCACCAGGATAAGGGGCAGCACCAGGATAAGGGGCAGCACCAGGATAAGTGGCAGCACCAGGATAAGGGGCAGCTCCGGACTGAGGGACGGCAGCTCCGGACTGAGGAACGGATCCTGGCTGGATGACGGCTCTGGCGGATCCTGGCTGGACGGCTCTGGCGGATCCTGGCTGGACGGCTCATGGCTGGCTGACGGATCTGGCTGCTCATGGCTGGCTGACGGATCTGGCTGCTCATGGCTGGCTGACGGATCTGGCTGCTCATGGCTGGCTGACGGATCTGGCTGCTCATGGCTGGCTGACGGATCTGGCTGCTCATGGCTGGCTGACGGCTCTGGCAGATCCTGTCTGGTTGGCGGCTCTGGCAGATCCTGTCTGGTTGGCGGCTCTGGCAGATCCTGTCTGGTTGGCGGCTCTGGCAGATCCTGTCTGGTTGCGGCTCTGGCAGGATCCTGTCTGGTTGGCGGCTCTGGCAGATCCTGTCTGGTTGGCGGCTCTGGCAGATCCTGACTGACGAAATGGCTCTACGCGGCTCCTGACTGACTAACGGCTCTGACGGCTCGGGACAGACGGGCGGCTCTAATGGCTCGGGACAGACGGATGGCTCAGACGGCACTGGGCAGACGGATGGCTCAGACGGCGCTGGGGAGACGGATGGCTCAGCTGGCGCTGGGGAACGGATGGCTCAATGGCGCTGGGGAGACGGATGGCTCGATGGCACTGGGCAGACGGATGGCTCAATGGCACTGGCAGACGGATGGCTCTGGCCGGATGAGGCGCACTGTAGGCCTGGTGCGTGGTGCCGGAACTGGAGGCACCGGGCTAAGGACACGCACCTTCAGGCTAGTGCGGGGAGAAGGAACAGGCATACTGACCCTGGGAGCGCACATTAGGCTAGTGCGTGGTGCCGGAACTGTGGTACCGGACTGGGGACACGCATCGCAGGCTAGTGCGGGGAGCAGCAACAGGGACGCACAGGACTTGGGGACCACACAGGAGGCTTGGTGGGTGGTTTAGGCACTGGTGGTAAAGGGCTGGAGACACGCACCATAGGGCTAGTGCGTGGAGGAGGCACTGGTGGTACTGGACTGGGGCGGGGAGGTGGCGCCGGAAATACCGGACCGTGCAGGCGTACTGGTTCCCTTGAACACCGAGCCTGCCCAACCTTACCTGGTTGAATGCTCCCCGTCGCCCCGACCAGTGCGGGGAGGTGGAATAACCCGCACCGGGCTATGTAGGCGAACCGGGGACACCATGCGTAAGGCTGGTGCCATGTATACCGGCCCGAGGAGACGCACTGGAGACCAGACGCGTTGAGCCGGCATCATGGCACCTGGCTCAATGCCCAATCTAGCCCTACCAGTGCGGGGAGGTGGAATAACCCGCACCGGGCTATGAACACGTACAGGAGACACCGTGCGCTCTATTGCGTAACACGGTGTCCCGCCCGTACTCCCGCTCTCCACGGTTAGCCTGGGAAGTGGGCGCAGGTCTCCTACCTGCCCTCGGCCCACTACCTCTTAGCCCCCCTCCAAGAAATTTTTGGGTAGTACTCACGGGCTTCCAGCCTTGCCTCCGTGCTGCCTCCTCATATCGCCTCCTCTCGGCTTTCGCTGCCTCCAGCTCTTCACGAGGGAGGCGATATTCTCCCGGTTGTGCCCAAGGTCCCTTTCCATCCAATATCTCCTCCCATGTCCATGAATCCTGTGTAGGTGGGTCCTGTTGCCGCTTGACACGCCGCTTGGTCCTAGAATGGTGGTAATTCTGTCACGATCGTCGAAGGGAGAGAGAGAGGACCAAGGCGCAGCGTGTTGAAAATACATCTTCTCTTTAATTGGAAGAAGGACAACGAAACAAAACAACAAACAGACGAACGTGAAGCTATCAAAAGACTAAGTGCAAACATGCAACATAGACACAGACAATTACCCACAAAAACCTAGTGCCTATGGCTGCCTTAAATATGGCTCCCAATCAGAGACAATTAATGACATCTGTCTCTGATTGAGAACCCTTCAGGCAACCATAGACACAGCTAGACTTCTATACTAAACATAAACCCAACTACTCTAATAAACCCCCTAACCTTACAACCACCCTAGACACTACAAAAACACATACATACACCATGTCACACCCTGACCTAACTAAAATAATAATGAAAACAAAGATAACTAAGGCCAGGGTGTGACACCCGGTTTGACCGCTAGAGGTTCCTTGAGGTTCTCCAGGGTTCATCGGGTCAACACTAATTCTAAAAGTGTACTGTGTACACTAAGACCATTCACTGTCCTATTACTAGCTGGGTACAAACAATATAAATAACACATCTTTGAATGTTAATTGTAAGAGTGGACATTAGAGTTGATGATCATTGATTAGTAATGCCTGACGCGTGTCCATGAATTCCCGTCTGTCACATGAACTGATTGGGATGGCAGTTGCTTCTAGAGAATTGAGTCTATCATTCTACTCCAGCCACAATTTGTTAACCCCCACAAATTGGACCATGGTTTTGTATTTGACCCCTCCTGCAGAAGCTGATTTTGATTCGGAGTAAGGAGCTGAGGGAGAAGGGTGTGTACCAGGTGTTGGACTGGGTGGAGGCAAAGAGGCCCGACAGCATCAAGGTGTTCTGGAACTGTGTGTTCAGTATAGCTGAAAAGTATAGCTGAAAACTATAGTATAGTGTGGCCTGCAATTTATCACAATATACTCTACTTCAGGCGAGCAAAATCTAGAGACTTCCTTAGATTTTGTGCACCAGCTGTTGATTACAAATATGCACAGACCGCCCCCCCTCGTCTAACCGGAGTGTGCTGTTCTATCTTGCTGGTGCAGCGTATATCCCGCTAGCTGAATATCCATGTCATCATTCAGCCACGATTCTGTGAAACATAGGATTATTATCTTTATTATCATTATCTTTAACTGGTTAACAAACAGCATGTCCTAAAAACAGGACAGGTAAAAGTAAAATTGACAATATGGAATGGACAATCAGGCTACTCACAACTGCTGTCCATTAGTTTCATCCCATGGGCTAAATTGTCATGCTCATTGGTTCCAAGTTTGTATACATCATTTTTTTTTTTATTGAAAAAGAAAATACTTCTGCATTTCCCGCAGTGTCAACACATTGCAAATTGGCTCAGGATAACTCCTCCTGATAAATTTGGGTAGCTGATATTCAGAGATTAAATATCCCTTTCGGACTAATAAAGCCAATGCAAAGGCCTGCTTGTGGGTCTACCACATCGATGGGCATTCATAAAATTCCATTGCTTGTCGACATGGTAGGCTACACCCCAGTAAGCACGGGCCAACGTCTTTTTGACCTCTTTTTTTGTTCTTGTCCGGACCTGCAGTCTTTTTTTGTGTTTTACAAATAGATGAGCTAGCCTACCACATAGATGAGCACTCCTAAAATTCACTAATGAAATGGCTACCCGGAATATGCATTGTGTCGTCCACCCACCAACCCCTCTTTTATGCTGCTGCTACTCTGTTGATCATCTATGCATAGTCACTTTAACTAATCCTACATGTATATATTACCTGAAATAGCCCGACTAACCAGTGTACCCGCACATTGACTCTGTACCGGTACCACCTGTATATAGCCTCGCTACTGTTATTTTTTACTGTTTTTTTTATTTCTTCACTTCTCTATTGTTTACCAAATACCTATTTTTTACTTAAAAACTGCACTGTTGGTTAAGGGCTTGTAAGTAAGCATTTAACTGTAAGGTCTACACCTGTTGTATTCGGCGCACGTGACAAATACATTTTGATTTGAACCTAACTTCAACGTCATGAAAATACGTATTGTAGACGTCTTTTAACGTTATTTTGCTTACTGGGACTATTCTGATAAGGGGCGGCAATTTTGTGGTCTCGCCTATGGCGGCCGGGACCAGCCGGTCACATGAGCACTCTTACTTTCCAAACGTCATTTGATGTGGGTTTCAGTGCAGGCGGGAGATCTATTTTATTTTCGAAAATAACAATAGCAACGTTGTAGGCCTACAACTGAAAACCTTTTGATTACGTCCATCGTCCAAACTGGAATGTTGGCTATTTTCGTCTCGATTGCTTTTGCGCGTCTATCGTCTGAACGAAGCATTAGACCCTGGGCCTGGATTGAAATGTAAATAGCCTACAATCATACTTTCATTTATGAATCTATACGTGCAACCCAATCTTAACCTGTTCATGAATTATTAAACTGTTAATATATTCAGTGACCTGGTAAATATTGGATTTTTTTTCAACAAAGAAAACTGAATTGAAGAGGTGAACTACAGTTGCGATCGGCGCCAATGGATCCGCTGGCCTTTCTTACAGATAAGCAGTTACTGCAGTTTTTACGCTGTAGTAGGACAGAGATGTCGTGCATGCTGCAACCACACACTTTTCTTAACCAGCTCCGTGACCACCTCCTCATTCCGGAGAACATGTACAAGGTGAGCGCAGTAGAGACCGCCAAATTTCTATAGACATAACCGCCCAATCAAAGGTTCAATTTAATCCCATCGGTCACAATACCGAAACAAACTTTTGTAGGTCCTACTTTACAGGCTTTAAATAAATTAACGCTGTACTCAACAAATAAGTCGTATATTATGCATTATTAAGGTGAAGTATGATTCAGAGAAGTTTCATTAAGATTTCTCAAAATGGTCACAAGACAAGGATACATCTCCAAGGTTTAAACCTACTTTTACACCAGAAGTCTGTATTCAACAGCTTAAAAAACAAATAGATTGTTGAAATGTTTTCATATTTAGTTTAATGTTTAAAGGGTCTAGTAAATGGACTCCCTAGTGGCGCAGAGGTCTACTAAGGCACTGGATCTCAGTGCTTGAGGCATTGCTACAGACAGCCTGGTTCGATTCCAGGCTACTGGCCGTGTTTGGGAGTCCCATAGTGCAGCACAATTGGCTCAGCCTCGCCTGGGTTTGGCCGGTGTAGGCAGTCATTGTAAATAAGAATGTGTTCTTAACTGACTTGCCTAGTTTAAAATGTTTTACTTTTTTAAATAGGCTATGTGCCTTAATTTACTTTAAAAGGGTCATCATGAATTTGACAGTAATTTATAGGCAGCTCGGTGGCAAGTAAAATTTTGTTTTTAATATTAAAGTACAGCTACTGTAATATAAATACAGTATCATAGCAAGTACTGTGTAATGACACAGTACAACACTGTAAAATGTACTGTATTAGGCCTATACTGTAAATGCTACCATCATCGAAAGGAATGAATGATTGGATGAATGAATTACATTTATTGAGGTGAGGGTTTGAATTCCTTAGTATTTTACTGTAATTACAAAGGATTGGTGCAAGGTTTGACCAAATATTTAGGAAGCGGTCATCATCTGATGGTGTCTGTGAAGGAAGGAAGTGGTATGTCCAAAAAACAGATTTTCAACAAGTCAAATACATTTATTGTGTTAGAGGTATCATGATTATTTTATCTGAACCAAAGTAGATCATTATAAGATTGTTCTGTACATCAGTTGGAGTCTCTATAAGCTTCAATATGAGATCCTAAACCTGGCATAAAAGTGCATCCTTGTAGCTGTGTGGGCTAATATAGTCAAAATGTTTCCCATCGGGTAAGTTGAGCCAATGGCAAGATGAGCAATTTGAAGTATTTTCTTCCCAGGTGTAATGCAAGACATTATTGCTGGCATATGAGGCAACAATAGGGCCTGGCCTATGTTAAAAGTGTTTTTAAAAAGTGTTTGTTAGGTGTTAAGCCTGTGTTAAAAGATGCTTCAAATTATTAAAAGACAAAAAGTGATTGTGAATTGTGTTTGGGAAATAAAGATAGACATGGTTTTAAAAAGGTAGTGGCAATATTTCATTCAGTAGACATTTTTAGGAGGCTTAACTTACCCTGTTCTGCAGCTCACCTTACCTCATAAGTTGTGCCAAGAGACCACTTTTTTGGGACTAGCTGTGTTTTCAAAATTGTAATGTTTTCCTGAATTCTGATTATTTCCGGGGATACACAACATCCTGAAATTTATGTACCGGTAGATATCTTTGTTAGAAAGAATACTATACTTCCCTTGACGGACTGATGCTGAATGTAAAAAAACTTATCCCACTCTCCCCTAAAGCATATTAATTAATATTTGGTGTTTTATAGTGTTGCGTTTGATACCGGAGCTCCGATGCATGTGCCACTCTCTGTTGTCATCTATGCATAGGCACTTTAATTAACTCTACCTAAATGTACATACTACCTCAACTAACCGGTGCCCCCGCACATTGACTTTGTTCCCGGCACCCCCATGTATGTATTGTTATTTTTTACTCTTACTCTTAAATTACTTGTTACTTTTATCTCTTATTCTTATCCGTATTTTTTTGAAACTACACTGTTGGTTAGAGGCTCATAAGTAAGTATTTTTTTCTGTAAGGTCTACACCCGTTGTATTCGGCGCATGTGACTAATAAAATTTGATTTGATTTGAAAACGATTGTAGTCATTTCCCGGTGTCACGATCGTCGAAGGGAGAGAGAGAGGACCAAGGCGCAGCGTGTTGAAAATACATCTTCTCTTTAATTGGAAGAAGGACAACGAAACAAAACAACAAACAGACGAACGTGAAGCTATCAAAAGACTAAGTGCAAACATGCAACATAGACACAGACAATTACCCACAAAAACCTAGTGCCTATGGCTGCCTTAAATATGGCTCCCAATCAGAGACAATTAATGACATCTGTCTCTGATTGAGAACCCTTCAGGCAACCATAGACACAGCTAGACTTCTATACTAAACATAAACCCAACTACTCTAATAAACCCCCTAACCTTACAACCACCCTAGACACTACAAAAACACATACATACACCATGTCACACCCTGACCTAACTAAAATAATAATGAAAACAAAGATAACTAAGGCCAGGGTGTGACATAACCCCCCCCTTAAGGTGCGAACTCCGGGCGCACCAGCATAAAGTCTAGGGGAGGGTCTGGGTGGGCGTCTGTCCACGGTGGCGGCTCTGGTACTGGTCGTGGTCCCCACCCCACCATAGTCACTACCCGCTTTCGTAGCCTCCTCCAACTGACCACCCGCCAACTTAACCCCACTGGATTAAGGAGCAGCACCGGACTAAGGGACAGCACCGGACTAAGGGACAGCACCGGACTAAGGGACAGCACCGGACTAAGGGGCAGCACCAGGATAAGGGGCAGCACCAGGATAAGGGGCAGCACCAGGATAAGGGGCAGCACCAGGATAAGGGGCAGCTCCGGACTGAGGGACGGCAGCTCCGGACTGAGGAACGGATCCTGGCTGGATGACGGCTCTGGCGGATCCTGGCTGGACGGCTCTGGCGGATCCTGGCTGGACGGCTCATGGCTGGCTGACGGATCTGGCTGCTCATGGCTGGCTGACGGATCTGGCTGCTCATGGCTGGCTGACGGATCTGGCTGCTCATGGCTGGCTGACGGATCTGGCTGTTCATGGCTGGCTGACGGATCTGGCTGCTCATGGCTGGCTGACGGCTCTGGCAGATCCTGTCTGGTTGGCGGCTCTGGCAGATCCTGTCTGGTTGGCGGCTCTGGCAGATCCTGTCTGGTTGGCGGCTCTGGCAGATCCTGTCTGGTTGGCGGCTCTGGCAGATCCTGTCTGGTTGGCGGCTCTGGCAGATCCTGTCTGGTTGGCGGCTCTGGCAGATCCTGACTGACAAATGGCTCTAGCGGCTCCTGACTGACTAACGGCTCTGACGGCTCGGGACAGACGGGCGGCTCTAATGGCTCGGGACAGACGGATGGCTCAGACGGCACTGGGCAGACGGATGGCTCAGATGGCACTGGGCAGACGGATGGCTCTGGCCGGATGAGGCGCACTGTAGGCCTGGTGCGTGGTGCCGGAACTGGAGGCACCGGGCTAAGGACACGCACCTTCAGGCTAGTGCGGGGAGAAGGAACAGGGCATACTGGACCCTGGGAGCGCACATTAGGCCTAGTGCGTGGTGCCGGAACTGGTGGTACCGGACTGGGGACACGCATCTCAGGGCTAGTGCGGGGAGCAGCAACAGGACGCACAGGACTCTGGGGACACACAGGAGGCTTGGTGGGTGGTTTAGGCACTGGTGGTAAAGGGCTGGAGACACGCACCATAGGGCTAGTGCGTGGAGGAGGCACTGGTGGTACTGGACTGGGGCGGGGAGGTGGCGCCGGAAATACCGGACCGTGCAGGCGTACTGGTTCCCTTGAACACCGAGCCTGCCCAACCTTACCTGGTTGAATGCTCCCCGTCGCCCGACCAGTGCGGGGAGGTGGAATAACCCGCACCGGGCTATGTAGGCGAACCGGGGACACCATGCGTAAGGCTGGTGCCATGTATACCGGCCCGAGGAGACGCACTGGAGACCAGACGCGTTGAGCCGGCATCATGGCACCTGGCTCAATGCCCAATCTAGCCCTACCAGTGCGGGGAGGTGGAATAACCCGCACCGGGCTATGAACACGTACAGGAGACACCGTGCGCTCTATTGCGTAACACGGTGTCCGCCCGTACTCCCGCTCTCCACGGTTAGCCTGGGAAGTGGGCGCAGGTCTCCTACCTGCCCTCGGCCCACTACCTCTTAGCCCCCCTCCAAGAAATTTTTGGGTAGTACTCACGGGCTTCCAGCCTTGCCTCCGTGCTGCCTCCTCATATCGCCTCCTCTCGGCTTTCGCTGCCTCCAGCTCTTCACGAGGGAGGCGATATTCTCCCGGTTGTGCCCAAGGTCCCTTTCCATCCAATATCTCCTCCCATGTCCATGAATCCTGTGTAGGTGGGTCCTGTTGCCGCTTGACACGCCGCTTGGTCCTAGAATGGTGGGTAATTCTGTCACGATCGTCGAAGGGAGAGAGAGAGGACCAAGGCGCAGCGTGTTGAAAATACATCTTCTCTTTAATTGGAAGAAGGACAACGAAACAAAACAACAAACAGACGAACGTGAAGCTATCAAAAGACTAAGTGCAAACATGCAACATAGACACAGACAATTACCCACAAAAACCTAGTGCCTATGGCTGCCTTAAATATGGCTCCCAATCAGAGACAATTAATGACATCTGTCTCTGATTGAGAACCCTTCAGGCAACCATAGACACAGCTAGACTTCTATACTAAACATAAACCCAACTACTCTAATAAACCCCCTAACCTTACAACCACCCTAGACACTACAAAAACACATACATACACCATGTCACACCCTGACCTAACTAAAATAATAATGAAAACAAAGATAACTAAGGCCAGGGTGTGACACCCGGTTTGACCGCTAGAGGTTCCTTGAGGTTCTCCAGGGTTCATCGGGTCAACACTAATTCTAAAAGTGTACTGTGTACACTAAGACCATTCACTGTCCTATTACTAGCTGGGTACAAACAATATAAATAACACATCTTTGAATGTTAATTGTAAGAGTGGACATTAGAGTTGATGATCATTGATTAGTAATGCCTGACACGTGTCCATGAATTCCTGTCTGTCACATGAACTGATTGGGATGGCAGTTGCTTCTAGAGAATTGAGTCTATCATTCTACTCCAGCCACAATTTGTTAACCCCCACAAATTGGACCATGGTTTTGTATTTGACCCCTCCTGCAGAAGCTGATTTTGATTTGGAGTAAGGAGCTGAGGGAGAAGGGTGTGTACCAGGTGTTGGACTGGGTGGAGGCAAAGAGGCCCGACAGCATCAAGGTGTTCTGGAACTGTGTGTTCAGTATAGCTGAAAAGTATAGCTGAAAACTATAGTATAGTGTGGCCTGCAATTTATCACAATATACTCTACTTCAGGCGAGCAAAATCTAGAGACTTCCTTAGATTTTGTGCACCAGCTGTTGATTACAAATATGCACAGACCGCCCCCCCTCGTCTAACCGGAGTGTGCTGTTCTATCTTGCTGGTGCAGCGTATATCCCGCTAGCTGAATATCCATGTCATCATTCAGCCACGATTCTGTGAAACATAGGATTATTATCTTTATTATCATTATCTTTAACTGGTTAACAAACAGCATGTCCTAAAAACAGGACAGGTAAAAGTAAAATTGACAATATGGAATGGACAATCAGGCTACTCACAACTGCTGTCCATTAGTTTCATCCCATGGGCTAAATTATCATGCTCAGTGGTTCCAAGTTTGTATACATCATTTTTTTTTTTATTGAAAAAGAAAATACTTCTGCATTTCCCGCAGTGTCAACACATTGCAAATTGGCTCAGGATAACTCCTCCTGATAAATTTGGGTAGCTGATATTCAGAGATTAAATATCCCTTTCGGACTAATAAAGCCAATGCAAAGGCCTGCTTGTGGGTCTACCACATCGATGGGCATTCATAAAATTCCATTGCTTGTCGACATGGTAGGCTACACCCCAGTAAGCACGGGCCAACGTCTTTTTGACCTCTTTTTTTGTTCTTGTCCGGACCTGCAGTCTTTTTTTGTGTTTTACAAATAGATGAGCTAGCCTACCACATAGATGAGCACTCCTAAAATTCACTAATGAAATGGCTACCCGGAATATGCATTGTGTCGTCCACCCACCAACCCCTCTTTTATGCTGCTGCTACTCTGTTGATCATCTATGCATAGTCACTTTAACTAATCCTACATGTATATATTACCTGAAATAGCCCGACTAACCAGTGTACCCGCACATTGACTCTGTACCGGTACCACCTGTATATAGCCTCGCTACTGTTATTTTTTACTGTTTTTTTTTATTTCTTCACTTCTCTATTGTTTACCAAATACCTATTTTTTACTTAAAAACTGCACTGTTGGTTAAGGGCTTGTAAGTAAGCATTTAACTGTAAGGTCTACACCTGTTGTATTCGGCGCACGTGACAAATACATTTTGATTTGAACCTAACTTCAACGTCATGAAAATACGTATTGTAGACGTCTTTTAACGTTATTTTGCTTACTGGGACTATTCTGATAAGGGGCGGCAATTTTGTGGTCTCGCCTATGGCGGCCGGGACCAGCCGGTCACATGAGCACTCTTACTTTCCAAACGTCATTTGATGTGGGTTTCAGTGCAGGCGGGAGATCTATTTTATTTTCGAAAATAACAATAGCAACGTTGTAGGCCTACAACTGAAAACCTTTTGATTACGTCCATCGTCCAAACTGGAATGTTGGCTATTTTCGTCTCGATTGCTTTTGCGCGTCTATCGTCTGAACGAAGCATTAGACCCTGGGCCTGGATTGAAATGTAAATAGCCTACAATCATACTTTCATTTATGAATCTATACGTGCAACCCAATCTTAACCTGTTCATGAATTATTAAACTGTTAATATATTCAGTGACCTGGTAAATATTGGATTTTTTTTCAACAAAGAAAACTGAATTGAAGAGGTGAACTACAGTTGCGATCGGCGCCAATGGATCCGCTGGCCTTTCTTACAGATAAGCAGTTACTGCAGTTTTTACGCTGTAGTAGGACAGAGATGTCGTGCATGCTGCAACCACACACTTTTCTTAACCAGCTCTGTGACCACCACCTCATTCCGGAGAACATGTACAAGGTGAGCGCAGTAGAGACCGCCAAATTTCTATAGACATAACCGCCCAATCAAAGGTTCAATTTAATCCCATCGGTCACAATACCGAAACAAACTTTTGTAGGTCCTACTTTACAGGCTTTAAATAAATGAACGCTGTACTCAACAAATAAGTCGTATATTATGCATTATTAAGGTGAAGTATGATTCAGAGAAGTTTCATTAAGATTTCTCAAAATGGTCACAAGACAAGGATACATCTCCAAGGTTTAAACCTACTTTTACACCAGAAGTCTGTATTCAACAGCTTAAAAAACAAATAGATTGTTGAAATGTTTTCATATTTAGTTTAATGTTTAAAGGGTCTAGTAAATGGACTCCCTAGTGGCGCAGAGGTCTACTAAGGCACTGGATCTCAGTGCTTGAGGCATTGCTACAGACAGCCTGGTTCGATTCCAGGCTACTGGCCGTGTTTGGGAGTCCCATAGTGCAGCACAATTGGCTCAGCCTCGCCTGGGTTTGGCCTGTAGGCAGTCATTGTAAATAAGAATGTGTTCTTAACTGACTTGCCTAGTTTAAAATGTTTTACTTTTTTAAATAGGCTATGTGCCTTAATTTACTTTAAAAGGGTCATCATGAATTTGACAGTAATTTATAGGCAGCTCGGTGGCAAGTAAAATTTTGTTTTTAATATTAAAGTACAGCTACTGTAATATAAATACAATATCATAGCAAGTACTGTGTAATGACACAGTACAACACTGTAAAATGTACTGTATTAGGCCTATACTGTAAATGCTACCATCATCGAAAGGAATGAATGATTGGATGAATGAATTACATTTATTGAGGTGAGGGTTTGAATTCCTTAGTATTTTACTGTAATTACAAAGGATTGGTGCAAGGTTTGACCAAATATTTAGGAAGCGGTCATCATCTGATGGTGTCTGTGAAGGAAGGAAGTGGTATGTCCAAAAAACAGATTTTCAACAAGTCAAATACATTTATTGTGTTAGAGGTATCATGATTATTTTATCTGAACCAAAGTAGATCATTATAAGATTGTTCTGTACATCAGTTGGAGTCTCTATAAGCTTCAATATGAGATCCTAAACCTGGCATAAAAGTGCATCCTTGTAGCTGTGTGGG